>NW_025111169.1:600000-1200000 GCF_015476425.1 Leptopilina heterotoma
TTTTTTAAATTACATACAACAAAATGTAAATAAATAAAAATACAATTTCGTTACAATTTTTGAAAAATATTTTTTTTCCGAACAATTTTTTCCAGTCGAATTAAATAAATATTTTCTTTAAATTAACAAATACTTCGAAACGCTCGACGTACTTTTCACTATTACTTCTGTGCTTTTAGCTTTATAGACTGTTTCACAATATTAGCAACAAATGCGGCGAGAGGAGGAAAAGGTCAGAAAAAAGCAATCTATACACGAAAATAATGATTATATACCTATGCTGCAGAAAATTGATTATAAGAAACATTGATCGTAAAAAAATGATAAAAATAAATAAATAAATATTTAATGAAGTGCAACTTTCACAATTTTTGTTAATATTTAAACAAAATGAACCTTTTCGATACCATTAGCCGATTTCGTTACTAAATTCAATAAAAGAGAAGAAAAAAAAAATTCTTAATATACAAAAAAGACGATACAAAATTTTGCTCAACATAAACGCAGACTTCATAATTTTTTTCAGTTTCTATGAGAGATGAATTGTTTTATTTTACTTTTTTTGTTATTTCTACAGAAATGATGCAATTATTTCAATATTAAAAATGATTGGCCAATACTTATATTAATAGATTTCTTTTCTCTCTACAATAATAATGTTAAAATAGCGCAGTGACATTCTGATAATATGCAAAAATTATTAGTATAATAAATATGTGTCAAATATTTTGCTGTGGATGAATTTGGTATGTGCAATATTGATACTGAATGCAATTTTGATATATTTTTTTTTTGTTATTTTCATGATTTAAAAAAAATCCCAGGCTCGAATATATAATCGACTAGTTGATAAATAATATTTAATTAGGGGCGAATTATTATTCCGTAGAGCAATTTTTTTTTATCATTTTTTAAAGATAGAATTTTATTAGTCTCTCTCTTTCTTTCGTTTAAACGAAATTTTCTCTAAAGAAATTTCTTTTCTGCAAATTTTTATTCAGTATGATTTTTATTGTCTACTTTGAAAATTTGCATAAATGAAAATCATAGAAAATAAAAATTAGCAGAAAAGAAATTTCGATTAGAGAAAACTTCTGACGTAAAATTCTATCAAAAATTCTATTAAAAAAAAATTATAAAAAAATTTCTTTACGGAATAATAATCTTCTCCTTTAATTATAAAAAAAAATTTCGATAATGTGGATTAAATTTGTAATTTTTTTCTCACTATTACTATGATTTGATAAATGAGATTATTTGAATTTCAACTAACTTACCATTTCAGTAGTGAGACTGGCAAGAGCTTCTTCCATGGTTGCGGTAATTCTTCCACTTTTATCTCCACTTCTTTGACTGCTTCTAATCGGCGTCGTCGGGCAACCTAAAAGTATCGTTTATTGTGATAATAAAAAATAATTTCAAATGCAAAACAAAAAGAGAGAAATAATAATATTAATAATGTTTGATGAAATAAAATTTTTGTCAGTCCCGAAATTCTAACTAGCCTTTGGAAAATACTGTTTTTTATGATTTTTTAATTAAACAAAAAAAAGAATCAAAATTACAGGAAGAAAAATGGAAATTTCAATGAAGAAGATTGAAAATTTCTGGAAGAAAAATAAAAATTTCAAAGAAGAAAATTATACCTAACGAAAAAATAAAAATTGATGATAATCAACATACAGTGATGAAGGAAAGAAAAGTTTCCATCGAAATTATTTCAATGTTTCTACTGATTTTTTTTTATCAAAAATAAAAGCTCATGATTTCGAAGCATTGGAAGAAGAGGACTTTATCGCGGCTCGATTTTTCCTAATGATTAATAATAATAAATGATGGGTCAAAATGCACCCCAGGAATCATGCCTACGTGAAAAAAGCAATAAAGCAAATAATGTGAGAAATAGAGAGAAAAAGAGAGAGAGAGAGAGAAAATTATGGTACATAATGATAAAAAAGAAAATCGAAACTTATCTCCACGTCGCTCCTAAAAGTGACTGTCAAGGCTTAAAAAATAAAAGTGTGAACACAAGAGGAATTGAGCTAAAACTGAGAGAAAGAGAGAGAGAGAGAGAGAGACGATAGAGTAAAAAATTTCATGTAACTTCTGCTTTATTGTCATTTTCAAAACGGAGAGCGGCTTGACACATCACTTTTCTTAATTTTCTAAACAGGACTAAACTCGACTAATTCTATAGTTAATTTCTAATTTAAGTAAATTAAATTAAAAATTTTTTTAATTATAAATACAAGTATACAATCAATTATACACTGTATTTTTTTTATCTCGCATTACATTTTCTGGAAGAATCGGTCCTTTTAATTCTATCTAGATATTTATTAAATATTTATTCTAACTAGTTTTTTTTTTGTTCTCATTACAAATATTTTTTTCCAATCGCTTTTTTTCCCTTTTTTCACTTTCTTCCTTTCTTCCTTTTCTTTATTTTTTTTTTGTCTTTTTTCCGAAACACTTTCTTTTCTAAATATTTTACATATATTTTTTCTTCAGTATTCTCTAAATACCTAATGTTAAATTTATTCCTTCGAAATGTATAGAAATTTAGAAATTTATTCTTTGAAATTGTTTATAAATTTCTAAATATTCCCTTCTCTTTAAAAAACCTTTTTTTTTACTAAATATTCATTTTCTCTTTGGTTTTTCAACTTTTTTGTACTAAACTACATTTTTTTCCTTTCTCAAAAAAAATATCGAATTTTTTTATTTATTCATGTAAATTTAATTAAATTATTTGAATGATTTCAAAGAGAATTCAAAGAATAAAGCAGATATTTTCCATTCGTAATAAAAAACATTATCGATTCGTAACATTTATATAGATGACAAACTTTACATTAACAGCAATTTTACAACTCATAATTCGATTATTCAGGCACTTATAGTTAAAGACGGAATTACACTTTAAATTTTCTGACAATAATTTCAAATATTACCAAAATTAAATACTTATTATGAAATGTAATTAATGATAAAATTTTATCTTTTTGATTTACAATCGAAACCCATTGTTTTTTTAATTTAACGCAGATTTTTTTCTAGTAATTCCTTTAGATATGTAAAAATGCTTACAAATTACGTTGTTAATAACAGTTAATAATTTCTAATAGCTCTGTAATTAAAATTTGAACTTATTTTGGAGATATGATTTTTAGATGCCAGTCAGTAAATATTTTTTTTTTTTATTATGAAATTCAAAATTAATATGTAAATTCCAGAAATGAAGTCGCTTTTATTAAATAATAATAGGTAGAACAATAAATAATCAATACTTTTAGAATAATTTAAATTTAGAACAATAAATAATAATTATATTATTTAGAAAAAATCTCATTCAAAGATAAAGTTGGAAATTTTTTTCTTCTTCACAATATAGAAACTATTTTTGTTTCAATTTGACTAGAACTTTAAAAGAAACAGTTTCTACTAATAAATAAATTAGTAATTGAAAAACAAATTTTAAATTATTAATAATTAACAAAAATTTTTGAAATACAAAGAATCTCTCATGAATGACAAATTTTTTGTATTTCAAAAATTTTTATATTTAAATAAAAACTGAGAACTTAAATTTTTAATATGAGATTCAGAACAATTTTTGGTCCCTTATAATTAACCACTACATTATACATTAAAAAAATTAAAATCGACTTTTTTCTTTACTAATTAATAATTTTCAAATTGGAAATGTAAATTTAACATGATGACATTTGTATATTAACAAAATAAAATATTTTCCTCTCTAAATATTTTTAGTCTTAGTATTATTATTATTTTAGTTTTAAAAACTAAAAATTTTTACTATTCTTCATGTTATTTTTATTATTATTTATTACTATTTCTTTAACGTATTTTTTTCTCTTCAATTTATTTTTCTGATGTTTAATGTATTTTTTCCTCTTTAGTATCTCTTTATTATTTATTGTGAAACGTAAAAACATTAATTATATTAATTATGATTTAATTTTTTTATCAGATCTAATAACTGTTTTACTATTAATTTAACAAAATTTAAAACATTCTAAAGTCCTACTTCCCAAACAGTAAAAATCTAAGAGACTGAATTAAGCTTTCCAGACTCAAAAAAAAGTAGCACCAATTAAAAATGGGGAATTTTTAAGTGCACATTCTTTCAAGAAGCTAGCAACGGAAGTGTAATAATAATCAAGAGTTCTTTTTCGAAACCATTTTACACGAGTTTCAAGAAAATCATATAACAAAAGTTCCTTTCATTATAAAAGGAGGAAATTTCTTAAATTTGTTCTATTTATTGCTTTAAAAGCAGTTTTCACATTTTCTTTCTTCCAACGGAAAAACTTTTCTCTAACGAATAAATTTCTTTTTTTACATAAAATTAATAAATTTCTTTTGTTAATTTCCTTTTTCTTTCTCTTTTACTTAGTCGAATTCTTAATTCGTAAATAAATTTCTTTTCCCTTCTTGAGGATCATTTTTGTATAAGATATATTTTTCTCTCTTATTAAGAATATTTTTTGTTCTTTATGGATTATTTTTTTCAAATGGAGTATTTTTTCCAGATGTATTTTTTCCTGGATGTATTTTTTCTATTTGGATTTTTTCCTAGATGTATTTTTTCCTAGTTGGATTTTTTTCTAATTGGCTTTTTTCTAGATGTATGTATTTTATTCTAAACGGAATATTTTTTCTAGATGTATTTTTCTCTAGATGGATTATTGTTTTTCTTCATAGACAAAAATGCATTGCGACACAATATTTTCTCTTTTGATTATTAAAATAGATCAACTACAAATTCAAGAATTGTAGTAGATGTGGAGCGCTAGGAAACACTTACCTATATCTCCACTACTGGAGCTTTCGGTAAAAGACGGCGTGCCTTCCGTCCAGGTAGGCGTCGATCCTTCAGCACTTCCGGCCGGAGGGGTCCAAGTTAAACCGCCACCGCCACGACTACTTCCTCCACTTTCAACGCTCAATGACGATTTTGTTTCCCTACCGCCACTTCCGCTTCCACTACCGCTATTTTCTAGATGAACGTCTGATATACTACAAGAAAAATTTCATTATCATTTCATTATTTATTTCCTCCCACAAAAAAAAAAAAAAATCACTTTCCTCTAAATTTAAATCAGTGTGAATTTTTTTCAAAATTTAATTTCTAATTTTTACTCTTATTTTTCCATATTTTGAATTTGCTTTTAATTCAAATCAAAGGTTGCCACTGAAAATTTGATTTTGTTTCTCCCTGAATATTTTCTGATTTCGAGATAGAATTTTGACTTTTACCCTGATCCCTATAAAAAAATTCTAGAGGGATTCAATAATAATAATAAAAGATCATAAATGAAAAATTCTTATAAACTGCAATTATTTTTAATAGAATTTTAGGAAATTTCTATTAATTCACAAATTTAGAAATACTTTTTTACAAAAAGTCAATTGTCATTAATTGTGTCTCTCTATGAAAATTTTTTTACGTAAATTGAATTATTTTTAATACAAAT
The DNA here is from genome assembly GCF_015476425.1 of Leptopilina heterotoma. Taxonomy (NCBI): domain Eukaryota; kingdom Metazoa; phylum Arthropoda; class Insecta; order Hymenoptera; family Figitidae; genus Leptopilina; species Leptopilina heterotoma. The sequence continues at coordinate 605,502 of NW_025111169.1, forward strand.
TTAATAAAATTTTTTGAAATAATTCAATTATATAAAAAATATTCTTCAAAACAATTAAATTATTTTCATAAATTTTAAGACAATTTTTCTAAAAAAAATCCAATTGTTTTCAATATAATTATAATAAAATTTCTCGGAAAAATTTAATTATTTTTGAAAAAATTTGAAAACAAATTCTCCATAAGAAATAAAATTAGTTTCGCTACAATTTTAATTAAATTTCTCGAAAGGATACAATTATTTGTGAAAAATTTCAATAAACTTCTACGAAACAATTAATTTATTTTCCTGAATTTTAATAAAATTCTTCGCAAAAATCGAATTGTTTTCATTTCAATTTTAATACAAATTCCTACAAAAAATTGAATTATTTTTGAAAAATTTTAATGAAATTCTTTACAAGAATTCAATTATTTTTAATTCAATTTCATAAAGTTCCATTTAATTTGATAATTCTTTAATAAAATTTTTTTTTGAACTTCTAGTATCTTTAAACAATTTCTCGAAAGAATTCAATTATTTTAAAACATTTTAATAATATTTTTAGAAACAATTCAATTATTTTCAAAAATTTTAATAAAATGCCTTCCAAGAATTCTATTTTTTTAAATGAATTTTAATAAAATTTTACGCAGAAATGCAATTATTTTCAGTGAAGAAAATTTCTTGAAAAATATTAATTTTTAAAAATTTTTTATTAACTTCTTTCTAAAGAATTTTAATAATTTGTTAAATAAATATTTAATTAATTATTACTTTCACTGAAAAATTTAAATATTTTAGTTCAAAATCTTCTGAAAGTCAATTATTTTATTTCTGAATATATTGCAATGGCCTTTAGTTAAAAATCTTTTCTAAGTTAATTATAATTAGTAAATTTAGAAAAGTTATTCTCCAATTTAATTATTTACAGAAAATTGCAATTGATTTTCATTAAAATGTTTTCCAAGTTAATTATAATTAAAAAATTTAGGAAAGTTATTCTAGAATTTCAATGTTTACAGAAAATTGCAACTATTTTTAATTCAAATCTTCAGTTAATGATAATTAATAAATTTAGAAAGGTTTTTAAAAAATTTAATTATTTAGAATAAATTTAATTATTTTAAAGAAAATTGCAACTTTTTATGAACTAAAATCTTTTCTAAATTAATTGATAAATTTAGAAAATTTACTCTAGAATTTAATTATTGAAACTAAATTTAATTACGTGCAAAAAATTGCAATTGATTTTAATTAAAATCTTTTATAAGTTAATTAAAATTGGTAAATTTCGAAAAGTTATTTTAGAAATAAATTCTAGAAATTTAGAAAATTAGAAAATTATTTCCAGAAATAAGAATAAAATCAAAGTTCTTGTTTTAAAATTCCCTGTGATTCAAAAGTTTTAAAAGTTTTTAAGATGAATTCTAAAAGAATTCGTTTCTAAATTTTTCGAAAATGTTTTTCGACACAAAAAGCAGAATTTTTCTAGTAAAATTTTAGAAATTTGATATTTCTTCTCGAACTTTTTAATAAAATTCCCCAACATTTCCCTCTTTACAAATTTCATTTTCCCTGATTTCCCTGAACTGTGGCAACCCTAAAATCAGAATTAGAATTAGAATTAAAAAGACCCAGATCAAAATAATCAAAAAACAAAAAAAAGAAATTTGAGATTTAAATCTAGAGTAAGAAATTCTTGTATACAAAAAAAAATAAAAATTGACTCACCTAACAGTGTCATGGTATTGTTTGCTAAGAGTAACATGATGGACGACTTTATTTTGTTTGGAATGAGAACTGCTCGTGAGAATAGAAGCACCAGGAGTGCCTTCTTGAACATGATGAAGATGATGATGATGATGATGGTGACCACCGGAAGCCAAAGTTTGGTCGTTCGAATGTACTGCGTCGTCAAAAGGCGGGGGCGGGGTGGAACAGGCGGAAGGAAGGGTGCCACCTACAAAAAGCGTGCTACAATTAGCCCTAGGTACAAATGGATTTCAAAAACAAAGACAACAATTAAAACTAAAACAATAGAAAAAAAACAAAAAAAAAAAAAACAGGTCAATCTAGACCTATAGAAGCACAGGATTTCAATCGTAAAACTTTTTTCCTTTTTCAAAAAATCAAAAATCCAATGATTTTGTTCGAAAAAAAGGATTTCAAACAAAGAAATCTAAAAATAATAATAAAAATTAGAGAGAAAAATTTAACATCAACGATTTAGATTTGCAATTTAGATTTGCTTTTCAGAGAATATTTTTTTGTCTCTGAATATACATATTTGCGTATAATAAAAGGAACGAACGAATAGTGCAATTGGAGAAACAATGAAGTGCAATTACAAAACAAACAAGAAATAAGTATACAGACACTGAAAAAATAATTTATTTTATTCAAATAAACCGATTCTTTGTCTATTATCAAATAAATATTTACTCGAATCAAAAAATTTTTATTTAACTGAAACAATTTCTGCATTTAAAGCAAATTGATTTAGAAAAATTATTTAATTCACTTAAATCGAATAATTTATATTTTAACCAATAATTTCAGTATCTGAAGCAAATTGATTTAGGAAATTTAATTGATTTAAAAAAAAAACATTTGATAAGAATAAATATTTATTTGCTAATAGACAAGTAATCGGTTATTTCAATGAAATAAATTTTTCTCTTTCAGTGGAGTCACACAATCTAGAGAAATAATATACTAAACTTGCAATTCTATTCTATTAGGAAAAAACTAACTAATAATATATGTACTTTTTTTGTTTATCAAAGAAAATTTCTATGTATTAAAGATATTTATTAATTTTCAATTAAGACATCTTACATATTTTATATTTTCATGGTTGATAATCTATATTACGATCAATTAAATCGTTCAAATAATAAAGTATAGGCACGTTTACAATTTTAAAATAATTGTATAGAAGTTTAAAGATAATTAAATTAAATTAATTAAATTAATTAATTAGACTTTAAGTAATTAAATTAATTAATTAAATTAAATTCCAACTCTATTAGTAATTTTAATCTTAATAAGGTAAATTAAACTTCTATTGAGTGTAAATTAAAATTCTATTGTATAAATTAAACGATATAAGCTATTGAACAATAATTGTTGTTTTTTTCAATATATTTAAATATATTAAATAAATTCAATAAATTATTAATAATAAAGAATAAATTATTTTTAATAATGCAGCTTTTAAGTAGCTAAATATATTTGGATAATATAATAATGAAGAGTCTTAATATTGGAAGTTTATCGATTAATATTGAAAACAAATTAATTTGTTTACAACTCTCACTCGGTTAATTAATAATAAATTAACAATCTCAGTTAATTCTACATAAAAAATTTTTTTTTGAAAAAAATTATTCATTCGGATTGACAAATTCCAAATTATTCTACAGTAAATAATAATAATAATTATTATTAACATTATTGATGATAATAATAATAATAAATTTTTATCTAATTTAACTTTTTACTAATTTTTAACTAAAATATCATTTTTTATGCAGAATTAACTGGAAACGATTTACAATTACTAAATTTACTATTATTATAATATGATTGCTATTTTTACTGATCACAACGTTAAAAAGTATATATTTTGTTCTCTTAAATTCATTTTCTCTCTACTTTTGATCTTTAACGATTTTTTAAAAAATATTATATCAAAATGATTATTTATTTTCTTGTCTAGAACTAAATAGATTGATTTCTCTTCTAGGTCATACAGAATTAATATTAACTAATAATTATAATTTTTCAGTCAACGACTTATTAATAAGGATATACGTTTTGAATTTTGTTCATTGGTCGAGATTAAAGGAATTTTTCTATTTTTTTTATAACATTTCCATTTTTAAGATAAAATTTTTTCCAATAAATTATTTTCAATACAAATTTAATAAACTCTTTTGAAAGAATTCAATTATTTCAAAAATTTTAATTATATTCTTCGAAACAATTCAATTATTTTCATGAATTTTGGGAAAATTTTTCTCATATATTCAGTTATTTTTAATGCAATTGTAATGAAAATTCTCGAAAGAATTTGATTATTTTTTTTTTAATTTTGATAAAATTCTTTCAAAGCATAACACTTATTTTCATAAATTTCAGGAAAAATCTTTAGCAAAAATTCAATTATTTTCATTTGAATTCAATTTTAATAAAAACTACTAGAAAGAATTTTATTATCTTTGAAAATTTTGATAAAATTCTCTCAAGGAATTGAATTATTTTTATGAATTTTAATAATATTTTTCGAAACAATTCAATTATTTTCAATTGAATTTTAATAAAAACTACTAGAGAGAATTTTAATATTTTTGAAAATTTTGATAAAATTCTCCCAAGGAAATTAAATTATTTTTATGAATTTTAATAATATTTTTCGAAAAAATTTAATTATTTTCATATGAATTTTAAGAAAATTTTTCCCAGAAATTCAATTAATTTAAATACAATTGTAATGAAAATTCTCGAAAATTTAATTATTTTCATAAATTTCATGAAAATTTTTGTCAGAAATTCAATTATTTTTATTTCAATATTCAAATTTTAATAAAAACTTCGAGAAAGAATTTAATTATTTAATAATTTAATACAACATAAATTCAATTTTTCTTAAAAAATTTGATTATTTCCAAAAATATTAATAAAATTCTTCGCAAGAATTAAATTTTTTCAGATTCAGAATTATAAATAATAAAAGTTACTAAAATTATTAAACGGTTTTGAACGTAAATGTTGTAGGTAATAAATACTAAAAAATAAAATTTACTTTTGGAAAAAAAAATTTTTTACTTGATCTTTTTACGTGAAATTGCATCTTTTGATATTTATTAACAATAAAAATTGTAATTTAGATTTCTTTAAACCTACGAAAATATTTTTACTATCAAAGAATAAAATATGGACAGATAAAGTCCCAATGGTACAATAGTGCTAAAAACAATTTAATTATTCTAGTCTGAAAAGTTAATTTCACAAAAATTAAACTCTAATTAACTTAATTAATTAAATTTTAATTAAATTAATTAAACTTTTATTATATTAATTAACTTTCATTAAATTAATTAAAAATAGAAATTTCTAAGCAATCACAATTAAATTAATCATCTCGACCAAAGTTCAAAAACATTTTTAACCCAAAAAAAAACACAAATCACGAATTAAATATTCACCTCTACACAGAAAAAAGAACAAAAAATTACTAAAATTTATAAATACGAGTATTAGAATTAGAATGATCATGCAGAAAAGAAAAATTCGGCAGTCGCATGCTATTACTATTATCAACATCAAAATTTCTTCCACGACGTTGAATCATATCATCTCTTTTGAAATTCATCAATTTTCCCCTAGAAGAGGAATGTTTTTCATTCAATTCACAATCACGTGAATAATTCTCATTTCTATCTCCCCTATTCTCGTCATTATCATCATCATCATCATTATTATTATTATTACGAAATTTTAATGCATTATTGTCACAAATTTGAAAAACAGGTCGATGACGTCCAATACGATTTCCAAATTGTATTTGAATTTTTTCCCGTTCACTTGTTGCAGTTCCTTTATTGACAATGTCTTTCTGAAAATTCTCCGGCAAATTTTCCACATTCAATGGATTTGGTGCAAGTTTCTTTTTTTTCCCCCGCTTCATGAGAATTCGATTCTTCAATAAACTCTGTCGTCTCAATGAGACGTTCCAATTTTTTCTCATTTGTTCATCTTTTTTGTGGAGGGAAAAATTCTCCAATTTTCTTTTCAATGTATTCTTCCGTCCCTCGCCGGTAGTTTTCTCCTTGATTTTTGATTCAAACTTTTTGGAATTTTTCCCAATTTTTTTCTCTTGCTCGAAATATTTTTCTTCTCCCTCGATTTTACTTTCGAATCTTTTGGAATTTTTCCCAAAATTTTTTTCTTGCTCGAAAGATTTTTCTCGCGTCTCGATTTTTGATTCAAACTTTTTGGAATTTTTGCCAAATTTTTTTTCTTGATCGAGAGATTTTTCTCCTGCCTCGATTTTACTTTCAAATCGCTTGGGATTTTTACCAAAATTTTTTTCTTGATCGAAAGATTTTTCTCCTGCCTCGATTTTACTTTCAAATCGCTTGGGATTTTTACCAAAATTTCTTTCTTGATCGAGGGATTTTTCTCCTGCCTCGATTTTGCTTTCAAATCGCTTGGAATTTTTCCCAAATTTTTTTTCCTGGTGGTAAGATTTTTCTTCTGTCTCGATGTTTGTTCCTTTCTTTTCCTCTTCTTTTCGGCGGATTTTCTCGTATTTTTCTCGTGCCTCGATAATTTTTGTTTCTTTTTTCCTTTCCTCTTCTTTTTTTCGGCGGATTTTCTCCGCGTCGATAATTTTCGATTCTTTCGTCTCCTCTTCTTGCTTTCGGCGGATTTTCTCATAATACGTCTCGGAGAGTTTTTTATCCTTTCGTGATAATTTGAAATCGGAATTTTGACCAGAATTGATGAAATTGGTGAATTTTTGTAACTTCTGGAATTTTGTTGGTTCCTTCTGCAGTTCGACGGGTTTGGTCCATTTTTGCAATTCCTGATGCAGTGGATTCATCGACGTCTCTGGAATATTTTTCGGCTGTCGTCTGGCTGGTCTGAAAGGACAAGGACTACTGCGTAAATAATAGAAATTATCAATTTTCTCAACGCTGACGAATTCGTCGTCGTCAATATAGGGATTTGATTTGCGGAGATTCTTTTGGGAGAACAATGCTGATGATGATGATGCAATTTGGAACTGCGACAAGTGAACGTTATCGTAGAAGGAAAAACGAGAATCATTATAGTTGGCCCATTGGGCTTTTGATATTGGTGGGGAATTTATTTGGGATTTATGGATATCATGCAAAGGTCCCTTGGAGTCGGGAGGATTATTGAGAGATATTGTCGTTGCATGCAAGATGATGGAAGTTGTTGCTTCACCTCGGCCGGAAGTCGTCGTCGTCGTTGTTGTTGTTGTTGTTGCTGCTGTTGATGATGATGAGGCATCGGTCCTTGCACGAGCACTTCCTCGAGGAGGCACTGGAGGTGGTACTTTACCGGAGGGCACAATATTTGGATTCGGAGGACTTGCGGCTGTTCTGCCCTTCAATACTGCCGGATAACTGGCCTTTATTGTTGATTCGGTGGCGGACGTCAATGGCGGAGGACTTATTGGACCCGAGGAGACGTTCACGGGTGTTGAGGTGGCAATTGGGACTGAGTTGTTTGATATCGTAGAACCACCACCACTACCAGAAATCATCGGCTCCGAGGGACTTGTTACTGTTTTTTTTTGGTTGTTTTTTTCGTTTTTTTCGGTTTTACATGGCGTGAGGGCAGAGAAACAGAGAGAAAGAAAGAAACAAGCAATGAGAATGCGGTTAGTGAATTTTTATCAAAAATTTTAATTCCTTGGAACAAAAATTGATAGAATTTATATTTTTATTATTCTCTAATTTCTAAGAATTTCTGATTTATTTCTTGATGCTACAAATTTTGTTTTACATCTCCTACAACTTTTTCAATATTTTCGAAAATGGTGATTTTATCCAGAGAAGAAATTAAATTTGTGAAATCTTAATTTAATTTATTTTCGAAAATGTTCATTTTATCCAGAGAGTGAATTAAAGTTGTAAAACTTTAATTTACTCTCTGGATAAAATTAACATTTCCTACAACTTTTCAATTCAATATTTTCGAAGATGTTAATTTTATCCAGAGAGTAAATTAAAGTTGTAAAACTTTAATTTACTCTCTGGATAAAATTAACATTTTCGAAAATATTTAATTCATTCCCTGGATAAAATTAACATTTTATCAATAAACAAAATTATAATAATAAAATTTGAAAGTATAAAAGTTTCTTAAAATTGAAATACAAAAATGTCGGAGCGATTTTGAGAAAATAGAATTCTTTTTAGAGAAAAAAGAAAAAGTGAAATAATTCCAGGAAAACTTAATTTTGGATTTATATTTTTGTTCCAACGAATTATTATTTTATTCTTTCATCAAACTCTGCGATTTGATTGAAGATTTTTAATGTGTCATGTACGACAAAAAAAAATTTTTTTTTGGTAACGCCAAATTGCAGAAAAAAGAGAAATTCATTCGTTACAAGATTCATTTACAATTTAGAAAAGTATTATTATTTTACTATAATAAAATTAGTAAAATGAATTTACTATATAACAAATTTAATATTGTAAATTTACTACTAATAAATAAATTACAGTAATTTTCTACAGTAAATTTAATATAAAAAATTTAATATTATAAATTTACCATAAAAAATAATGATAAAAATATAATTTCAAAAGCTAGTAATTTTTCGAAAGTGAAAAATTTAAAACAATATTCATTATTAGAGGAAAAATCTCGTAACAAATGTCTCAAGAATGCAGCACGAGTAAAAATTTCTTTTCATTACTCAGATTGAAATAATTAATTCAAATTATTAAAGTCAAATCATTAAATTTAATTGTAATTTTCTAAAATTGTAATTTCTACAAATTTGATTCTTCTAATCATTTACATTAATTTACTTCAAAAATTAAGAAATTTCATTCAATCCAATAAACAAAATCAGGCCTCAGATCTATTTTAAAGCAAAAGAGGCGAAAAAGTCTTATATTTCATTATTATTATAAAAAAATAGCTTTGAATTTTTCTGACCTTTCACTAATTTCCAAATTTAATTACATATTCAAAAATTAAATAATTTTGTTAACAATAAAAAATTTAGTTAATTATTTTTCCACGGGAATTTAAATATTAAAATTTTCAACTTTAAACATTCTTTTAGTTAACAATTTCTAAATTCAAACTGCAATTCTTAAAAAATTTAATTATTTCCCAAACCTTTTAACTAAACTTCTTCTCAGAGTCAATTATTTTAAATAATTTTTCAAAAGTTTTTCCGGAAGAAATTATTATAATAAAAAAATTGTTAAAATTAATATTTTAAAAACATTTTATAAATAATTTTTAAATAGATTTTTCAATTTTTAATTCGTAATTTTTTTCTCAAAAATTTTTATTGAAAATTAATTTTTAAAAATAATTTTCATTCAAATTTTTGAAAATTCAATTATTTTTAAAATTTTCAATTAAAATTCGTCAAATTTTAATGAAATACTTGAAAAAAAAATTAATTTCCGTAAAATTTTGAAAATTTAATTACAAAATTAAAATCACTTTTGGAAAATAGTAAAAAATAATCAAATAAAATTTTCTGAAAATTGTCCAAAAAGTCCAACTAATATCCGAGGCCTTCATTTATCGTTATATTATTTTTTTACTTTTTTATTTCTCTTTCCTTTTTTATCCTCTTTATTTCGTTTTTTATTAACTTTTATTTTCTTCTTTTCAGTTTTTATTAACTTGTATTTTTCTATTTCTCTTTTTTATATTTTTCTTTATTTTATTTTCTGTAACTAATTGTTCTTCAGTCATTAGTTTCAAAATACTCAGAAATAAGATATTTTCGTGCAACATTCGTATTAGTTTTGGATAAAAAAAAAAATTGTGAACGTACAATTTATGAATATGTTATTAAATGTTAATTTAAATGACAAAAATGTAAATGATTTTTCAGCAGGAAACTCACCAGGTTTTGTGGGTGATGTAGCATGCATTGTTGAATTTCCAGTTGCCGCCACCACTAAACCACCATGTAATATCAAACCATTACCGACATTCTTATTTTTTTATGAACAAAAGAAATTTTCATATCCACACATCAAGCAAAAAAATTACATCCTAAATATTTTTTTTTCTTTAGAAATTAATTGTAGAGTTCCACAAAATTCTAAATTTTCTAATTTCTGAGAATTATATGAGAAATTTCTTATTTTCAGGAATAGAAAAAAATAATTTACTCAATTCTAATATTTATTCAATATTAATTTTGTCTTATTCGAATCTTATTAAATTCTTATTTGAATACTTGGAATTATTAATTATTTTTTGAGTATGATATTAATTATAATTGTTAATTATAATATTGATTATAATTGTTAATTATAATATTAATTATAATTGTAAATTATATTATTGATTATAATTGTTAATTACAATATTAATTATAGTTGAAAATGAATAATTTAATAATCGAAGTGATTAAAAAAAAAAAAAAAAAAAATTAACAAGTTTTGTGCAATTTAGTTGCAAAATGTAAATTCATTGCTCTTTAATGCAAAAAAATGGATAAGTAATGAATTTTTTCCTTTTTCTTTTCTTGAAGGATTTATGTAATGATTGTGGACTTTATGGTGGCGAGGACGTCACAGGGAAATTCACACAGACAGTGTTTACATTATCATTGATATCAGGAAGGACGATAAAGGTGTTTGACAATGGAATTGCATCATTGGATAATTTTTCATTGCAGCATTTTTCATTTTCTTTATCTTCATCGTAAATGATAAATAAAGACTTTAAAATTAAACGTTTAAATTTAAATTAATTTTAATCGAAATTTTAATTCAAATTAATTTTTATATCTTTCATTTTTCGTTTTCGTTATCGTATAAAAAAATATCTAAATATTTTTTCAATTTTTTTCATTTACTCTAATTTACGAAAGTTTATACGATTTTCAATAATTAATTATTTTAGTCCTAATTATAAATAATTTGATTTTGATAAAAATAATTTCAACTCACCCGTCGAGTCGAAATCAACTTCCAGTGGCCTCAGAGGTCTTGAAATGCTTTTCCTTTTTGATGGAGAATGTTTCAATGCTGTAACAAAAAATTAATCAATGTTTTACATATTATAAGGTAAATTAATTTTCTTTTGCAGTTTCATAGAAATTATTGTGTTCTGCAAAAATAATTTTCACATATTAATATTAACAAAATGCTTGTTTTTAATTAATATAAATAATTTAGTGTGTAATTCAAACGAATCTGAAGCACTGAAAAAATATTTTAATCATTAAATAATTAATAATTCTATTTTAAGATAATATTATATTGTTTACCATTTATGACTATTTATACCTATTTATTGTATTATTGAAAAAAAAATAAATTATGAAATGCATGATTTAAACAAAATTGTTCTCAAAATAAAAAAAAATCATTATATGTATTTTCAATTATTCAATATTTTTAATTGTTATTTACGAAATAAAACAAAAAATTAATAAATCAAATAGAAAATTATTTTTAAGCGTTATTTACAAAAGTAAAACAAAATATTGAAAATTAAATAGAAAATATTTGCACTTTGAAAAAAAAATTATAAATTAAACACAAAATATTTGCAAATCGAAAATAAAAAAAAAATTAAATTTAGAAAATATTTTCAATTCGAAATAAAATAAAATTAAATTTAGAAAATATTTGCAATTCGAAACAAAATACAAATTGAATACAAAAGATTTGCGAATCTAAACAAAATACAAATTAAAATTAGAAAATATTTGCAATTCGAACTAAATACAATTTAAATTTAGAAAATATTGGCAATTCGAACAAAATACAAATTAAATTTAGAAAATATTTGCAAATCGAAACAAAATACAAATTAAATTTACAAAAATATTTGCAATTCGAAACAAAAATTATAAATTAAATAGAAAATATTTGCAATTTGAAACCAAAATTATAAATTAAATGGAAAATCGTTGCAAATCGAAACAAAATACAAATTAAATAAAAAAATATTTGCAAATAGAAACAAAATACAAAATTAAATTTAGAAAATATTTACAATTCAAAATAAAAATAATAAACTAAATAGAAAATATTTGCAATTCAAAACAAAAAAAGTCTAAATAAAAAAAATTGAATAAATTGATTAAAAACAAAATAAAAATAAAATCGTATTTTATTATTATCATCAATGATCCATTTCAAATTTCTCGGACTTATTAATTGAAAAATTTACAAAATTACTCTTTGAGACAAAAAATTTGAATGAATTTTTGATGATAATGTGTAATTACAAATATTTTAGCTTGTTTATATTTCATAACAATACATTCGTACACAATCATGCGTATATTTCACACTTAAAGAAAACAACAAAAATACGAAAAAAAAATCATATTTAACCCTAAATACAAATAACATTTTACATGACAATAATTTTTTTTTAATTAAAAAAAAATTTTTACTGGTAGTTCATCTACAACAAATATTGGAAGACAGAAATAATATAAAGCGGAAATTAAAATTATTCGAGATAATTTAAATTTATTTAAATTCATTGAAATGTTTGAAATAAATTTGAAAATTTTTTGAAATTATTTAAATTCATTTCAATTATTTGCAATCGTTTCAAATATGTATTTAAATTCATTTCTACTATTTGAAATCAATTAAATTCATTTCAATTATTTGAAATCAATTAAATTCATTTCAATTATTTGAAATCATTCAAATTCACTTAAACTATTTAAAATCCTTTAAATTCACTTTTAAATTATTTGAAATAATTCAAAATTTGTTCAAAAATTTATTTAAAAAAAAAACGTCGTAGGACTACCAGTAGAAAATTTTTTCCAAACTTCATATTAATTATTACCTAATCTAAACTAACATCTGTACAATATTTACATTCAATATTTTCTCCGATATAAAAAAAATTATAACAATTCATTCGGTAAATTAAAAAAAAATCTATTTCAACTTATCAATAACGATATTCATCTTTTTTTTCATTAATTTACAATTGTTTTTATTTAAAGGGTAACTTCGCATCAGCAAATTGTAGAAAATTCGAAACTTAAAAATCATTCAACTAAAAATGTCCCTATGTGTGATAACTGAAAGCAAAACGAAAATAAAAGCTGCAATTTGGCAAAAAGCAGAGCTTTTAAAAAGCCTGGACAGCAAAATCTATTATTATTGAAATTAAAACATTTTTTAGACAAACATTTGTTAATTATATAATATATTTATTAATAAATATTAATAATAATAATTAATGAATATAAATAATTATTAAATATGAATAATTAATAAACATGAATAATTAATGAATGTTAATAATTATTAAATAGTAATCATTAATATTTATTAATTATTAATAATTAATAATAATTAATAATTAATTGTATTATTTAATAATAAACAGCAGTATTAATTAATAAACTGGATAAAACAAACAATTCACAATACAAAACGTTAGAAAACACAAAAATAACAAGTTTACAGTAAAAAACACTACATTACGGATAATTTGGCAAAAATCGTTCTGTGTAGATTAGAGAGTATTAATAAAAAAAATTAATCCTTTGGAGATAAAAAAACAAAAAAAAAAGATAGTCAGTTATTTATAAATTAACGGAGACGAACTACAAAATTTCTGTAATATTGTTACACCGTCGATGACAAACATTAATTTTTTTTTTTGTTTTTTGAAGCGGATATTGACAATGGAGACAGGCAAGCAAGCATCTTAGGATGATGAAAACAACATCGACAACTTGTATACAAAAGGGACGAAACAGATGGACAGACATGAGTTACCTATGTAGCTGGTGACGAGGTTACGGAATTTGCGATGATTCCCCTTTATCTCAGGCAGGTCCACTTTTAGTTTTCATTTTCGAGTTTCGTTCGGTAGCAGGTCAGTAGTTCAAGGAGTTGACACAAAAAGTAGTGCACGGACACAAAAATATTAACATTTAACTAATTTGTATTCTCTAAAAATTAGCACAATTCTTAGAGACGATAATAAATAGAAAAAAAAAAATTATTTCCATATTCGATTTTTCAATTTTCAATTTATATCATCAAAATCAATTTTCGTTGAAAAGGCGAAAAATCTAATTATATAATAAAAAATAATCTTCGTATATATATAATAAAATAAAATAGTGAAAGAAAATAAATTTTAAAAAAAATTTCAAAGTATTAAAAAATACAGAAAAGAATTTAAATTTAATTGGAAATATTTCCAAAAATACTAATTTTTATTTCTATTCTTTAGAAAAAGATTCTTTTTTTTTGGCGAAAAAAAAAACTTGAAAAAAAATAACAAATAGCTCAAAAAATTGCAAACACTTCAACGACTAGTGTTAGTATAAAATATTGTTAGTATAAATTATAAAATTATTCACTGCCAGTTTTCCCGCCAAAATTTAATTTCGAAAAATATTTTAAGGGGCATAAAATTAATTTTCTAATTCTCCAAAGTTTTGAACGTTCAAATGGAACGAAATTTTCCAAATCTGCTAAACTTTAACGGTAAAAAATAAAAATTAAACATTTTCTCACTTGAAAATTTCCATTACACAAAATTAATTCATTTTTTGTTTCTTAAAACTAAAAATTACCATAAATAATAAAATTATCTTCGTTCATTTAAACGTTCGAATCATTAGGACAAATTTCCAAAATTCAAAAAATATTTTTCGATTTAAATTTTGTCAGATTTTGAGAGAATAAATTTAAAGTGTATAAATAGATTAAAATTAAAAAATAGGAAAATATGAAAATAGAGTATATTCGTGTTATGGGGAGGCTAGTAAATGAAATGTAAGTTATAACAGGGCAAATGTTTATTGCAAAATATATATGTACATGGGTGCCCACATTTTATAAATAGCTGAATATTTTAGTTTAGAAAAAAAAGTCTACTACTACTACTACTACCACTACTACTTTTTTCATCATTCTCATCGCAATATCGATATTTCCACACTGCGTAAAACGCTTGAGGTATAATAGTCGGTATTACTAATATTTAAGGCACAATCGCAAAACGATTAAGTCCCCTGCGTATTATTTAGCAGTTTAAAAATAGAAATTATTATTATTATAATTCAATATTGTAATTGTAACATTATAATAACCGTAGAATCGCAGGAAACCGATAAGGCAGTGGCTTTACAATATTTCTTATTTTTTTTCAAAAAAAAAACTTCTTATAAATTAAAAAAACAATAATTAAACCGTACGTAGAATAATTTTTCTTTTCAAACAAAATCTCAAGACAAACGAAATCTTAATTTTTTCAATCATCTTATTTTTAAAAATAAAATCAAAGTCTCCTTTTTAAAATCTAAATCAATTTTTATTTCTATTTTCACTATTAATTATTAATTAATAATATTAGGTAATAAATAATTTCTTTTCGAATTTTCATCAAAATAATTCAAATTTACAATTTTTAATTCAAAATTCGCAAAACTAAATGAATTGTGTCCAAATTCTTTTTTAATTCATTATTTCTCCTTCAAAAATCTAATTATTACAGTAATATTATTACACATTATTACAATAATATTAATTTATTATAATTACCCTCCAATTTTAAAATGTTGAAAATTTCTCTATTTTCTAATATATTCAAGAATTATTAATTATTAATGTAAATTATTAACAAAAGAGAAATTTTCAATTTTTAATATACGGAGTATAATTATAGTTAAATTTCCATTAATTACAGTGTAAAATTGACAAAAAAAAAATACTCAGCTATTTCAGTGGACACCAAATATGTAATTATGTATTGTTTTCTTTCTCGAATAAAAAAAAAAACAAAATTTGTAAAAATTTTGTTAGTGTTTACAATGTTAATTACTCTCTTTACAAAATAAACCGAAAAATATGTTTTGTATTAGTAATTTGTGAGCATTTAGTCGTTGATAAGATAAAAAAAATAAATTTACTCAAAAAATAAAATGAAAATTTTAGCCATTATTTGAATCTGAGTTTCTAACTAAAGAAAATCTAAAATTCTAAAATTTTCTACTTATTATTTGTCTTTTTTCTTAATTTCTTAATTTCTTAATTTCCTCTTTTGCTATTTTAATTATTTTACTCTTAAGTCTTTGATAAATTTTCTATTCATTTATCACTATTATAGTCTTTGATCGAATTAAACTTTTAAAATTTATCACCATTGGCTTTAAAAATCATCTAATCTAATATAATCTAAAAAAAAAAGATTCTTGATTTATCATTTGAAGCCTTTGATTTATGGCAAGTCGAAATTATTTTCTATTTTGAGCCTTTGTTTTAATTAACGCGAATATTCACATTATTATTTTTTTTTGTTCAAAAACTTATCTAGAATCTCGAAAAAATATTGAAAACTAATATATTCTTTTTTAGCACACACGATTTTGGCTAAAGTTCTAACTCGAGAACACCTGAGAGGATATTGGAAAACGATTGAACGATTTTGATAAAATCGTTGAATTACATTACTAATTTGTTACACGTTGCTTAAATCGTAGATTAATTATTATAAGAGGTTAAAACTTATAATAGACGTTATTACAATTTGTTCTAAAAAATATAGATCTAGCTTAATAGCGTACTGCACATTAGCCAAATATTATAGAATTATGTTAACTGACATAATAATCAACAATAAAATAGTTATTTCGTAAAAAGGGTGCACAATTTTTTAATAATAACTATCTAAAATTTTACTTTTTAAGCGTCATCATTTTGTAAATTTATTTTTTGAAAAAAATGTCTAGGTATCACCCTTGAAATTTTTTCTTTTTGAGTTCTACTTTTAGAGGGTAAAATACCATAATTTAAATTTTATGGAATTGATTATTCACTTTTGTGGTTGGACTACTATAATATTAAAATAAATAGTCATAATAATATAATAATAATAATAATAATAATAATAATAATAAAAATAATTTAAAAAAATAAAAATAATAATAAAAAAAAAAATAAATAATAAAAGAAAATAAAAAAATCTATGAATATAATACTAAAAAATAATTAAGTACAAGAAATCCTTTTCTAAAGGATTTTGTCATAGAGAAATGCAAAATAATTTCAATTTATGAGTCATAATCGTAGATCCAACCAGGAGTGATAAAAAAAGAGAAGTTCAAGTCTTGTACATAAAACTTGTAAACTCTCGAGTGTTTTCTTGTTTCTTATTTTAGGAGTGAGCTTTACTGAGCACTAACATGGAAGTTAGGTGTGCCACTAATGGCTGATTCGGATTGTACTTACGTGAGGGAATTTTCTTGAAGACTGTTTCTGCCATAAAGTCCTGGAAGCGCTTAGCATAAAAGCCTGGTCTATGCACAGAAACCGTATCCTAAAAGAAAAAACAATTTTACTAGAAAACAAACGAAAAATTTTAATTTATCAAAAAAAAAAAAAAAACTAAGAATTTATCGTGTGAAAAAAATCAATTAAAATAAACTTTGACTATTAATTAAAATTTGCCCAAAACTATGAATTTATCGTGAAATAAATAAAAAAAGTAGTAAATCTTTCTATATTAATAATCGTTGTATTTCGTTAATCTGTTCGTAGTTTGAAGTTAGTTGCTCTTTGCTATTTTGCTTCCTAATTTTTTAAATAATTTTTCTTTTTAAATGTTTTAAATTTTAAAATTGATGTACTAAAAATTATTGAATTCTTGCAAAGTATTTATAAAAAAATTTGAAAATAATTGAATTCAGTTCGAGAATTTTATCAACATATTTTTCAGAAATTGAATTATTTCGAGAAAATGTAATTAAAATTGTATATTGAAAATAATAATTTAATTCTTGGCAAGATTTTTCTTAAAATTCTTTAAAATAATTGAATTGTTTTGAAGAATTTATTTCAATCTTTTTGAAAATAGTGGAGCTTTTTTTTTAATAATTTTTACTGAAAATTTTGAAAGTAATTGAATTTTATCAAGAATTCAATTATTTTCAATAATTGTTATAAAATTCTTTGCAAAAAAATCAATTTATAAATAATAAAAATCTTCGTAAAAAAATTAAATTATTTGTATATAAATAATAAAATTCTTATCAGGATTTCACTTATTTTCAATACAATTTCTTAGAAAATTTCAATTATTTTTAAAAATCATGTAAAATTTCTCTAACAAAATTCAATTATTTTTAAAAAATCTTGTAAAATTTCTCCAAGAAAATTTAATTATTTTAAAAAATAATTGAATTTTTCTCAAGAGTTCAATTATTTAAAAAAAACTTTTAATAAAATTCAATTTAAGAATTCAATTATTTTCATGAATAATAAAATTTTCGCTGGAATTCAATTATTTTAAATACAATTTTATTGAATTCCAGGGAAAATTATATTATTTTTAAATTCTTCGTAAGAATTCAATTATATCAATAAAAAGTACATTTTTCTCAGGCATTCAATTATTTTAAATACAATTTTCATAAAATTCTTCTCAAAAATTCACTTATTTTTTAAAATTTTGCAAAAATTCAATTATTTGCAGAAATAATACATTTTCTTTCAGTGATTCAATTATTTCAATAAAATTCTATTCAAGAATTCAATTATTTTCAGAAATAATTAAATTTTCGATGTACTGAAAATCATTGAATTATTCTTGTTAAGTATTTAAAGAAAAAATGGAATATTATTGAATTCATTTCGAGAATTTTATCAACATTTCTTCAAATAATTTAATTCGTTTAAACAACTTTTTTAGAGTTTTTGTAAATAATTACATTTTTTTTGACAAATTTCATTAAATTTCGTAAAAATAATTTTTACATTTTTAAAAATAATTTTAATTGAAAATTTTGAAAAAAATTAAAATTTACAAAGAATTTTATTAAAAACTTTTGAGAATAATTGAATTGTTTAGAAAAATTTTATTACAATTTTTAAAAATAATTATACCTGATAAAGAAATTTTATTAAAATTGTATTGAATTGTATTAAATGAAATTTTTTAGAAATTATTTACAAAAATAATTGAATTCTTGTCAAGAATTTTACAATTTATAAAAATAATTGAATTGTTTCGAAGAATTTTATCTGAATTTTTGAAAATAATTGAAATTTTTGAAGGAATTTTATTAAAAGTTTTGAAAATAATGATTTTTGTAAAAGAATTTCATCAAAATTGTTAAAAATAATTAAATTTATATTAAAATTCTTTAAAATAATTGATTTTAATTAATATTTTTAAAAATATTTGTATTCTTTCGAGAAATTTTATTAAAATTATATTGAAAAATAATTGAATTGTGCTCTAAAGAATTTTATTATTTATAAGAACAATGAAATTCTTGCGACAAATTTTATTAAATTTTTTTAATAATAATAATCAAGAATATTTAATATTATGTACATAATAAGTGAATTCTTAAAATTTTGAATCTGTAATCATTGAAAAAATTATGTTTATTCTTGAAAATATAATGTTTTTTAATTTACAAAATAATAATAAATGGAATACCGCGTTCCGCGCGCTGGCGCAAGTATCATTTGCTAATATATAAATAAAGTAGTAAATAAATAATAAATTAATTAAAATAAACTTTGACTATTAATTAAAATTTGCCAAAAACTAAGAATTTATTGTGAAATAAATAAATAAAGTTGTAAAATTAAATAAATAAATTAAAGTTACTTTTTACAGTATTTTAAACACTTTTTTTAAAAATCTTGTTTATCCCTCTCGAGTTTAACTTTCATTTGAAGACTGTTTGCACTTTTTAAAAATACAAAAGAACATTACCGTGAATAAATTAATCAACCCAATTCTCAATAATTAAATTAAGAAGCAGTTAATTTAATATTAACAAAAAGGTTAAAGAGCTTAAAAGAATACGAGCTTGAATATTTTTTAAATTTACTTACACCATCGTGTATCATTGATTTCCACGTGTGTTCGAGTTTCTTTTTGAGCCGGTAACTCTGAAGAATGTCAATGATACCCACAAAGAGAAGAAGACGTTCTCCGCGCGCATTCCGTGCAGGAATACCACCAGGACTGCAAAAAAAAAATTTCAAAAATCATTACAACTACATATCAAACAACAATAAATATTAAATACCAAAAAAAAAAATTTACCTGAACTATCAGAATCCTGATTTTTTTATTAAGAGAAATCCAATCCAGTTCATTTATTTCACTATTAATATTTCGATTTTGAACCTTTAAAATTTCACTTTCAGTTTCACTTCAGAATCGGAATTCAAAATAAGTGTAAAAAGTAAAAAATAAACAAAATGAACACAAATGTAGAAAAATACTACAATTTTAATTTTTATTTAATAACTGGCTTTTTTGGACTTTTCGGGTAAATTAGAAAATGTGCTTTTTTAAAAGAAAAGTTGTTGGAATATTTCTAATTCAGTGAAATTGAAACTACTCACGGAACATCGTCTTCTTCATCGATGGGTTCGCTTTCAGCTTGAATACTTTCCATTGCAGTGCTGTGAGCAACGAGTCTTTGTCGATTTATACTGCGTGATCTATTGAGAGCAGCGGCTCCTGTCCTGTCATCCCTATCGCGTCTCTCCGCTTGTAAAAATCCACCACTATCACAGACATACTCTCCCGCATCTTCTTCTGCGCTGGCTGATAATCGTTGCTCCTCCTTGAAATGACAAAGGAAAAAAAATGCATAAACATATTTAAATATATTTTATATTTCATTTTCTAATACCTTTCTCTATCAAAAATTATTAAAAGCCATTATTAAAAAAATAAACTCTCTTTTTCGAAATACTTTTTTCTCTCTATCAAAAATTATTTAAAACTAGCAAATGTTACGGAACGTGATTTTCAATTTATTATTATTATTATGCAAATTTAAACAACATTTTTTATTTTCAAATATGAATTTTTCAATAATTTCAGATTCAAACTTTAAAAACTTCAATTATTAACTAATTTACTGATTAATTATTATTGTTTATTAATTTCAAAAATTTTAATCAAATTCTTCGTAAGAATTCAATTATTTTTCTAAATAATAAAATCTTTACAAAAATTCAATTATTTTCAAAAAAATTTCAGAAAAGAATTTAATTTTTTTTAATTTTTAATAATATTTTTCGAAAAAATTCAATTATTTTCTAAAATTTTAATAAAATCCAATAATTAAATACGTACAATTTCAAATATTAACAAACACGATTATTTTAAAAACTTGAAAAAAATAGTTCATAAAATTCATTTATTTTCAAAATTTCTAATTAAAATTATTAAAGAGGCTTCATTGTTTAAAAAAAAATTCAAAGAAATTCTTCAAACAGAAATCAATTAGAACTTTCAAAAATTTTAATAAAATTCTTCGCATTATTTTCCTAAATAATAAAATTCTTCGAAGGAATTCTAATATCATCAAATTTTTTTAAACAATTCTTTGCAACTAAAATTCTTCTCTAAATCGATTATTTTTTAATAATTTTCGAAAAAATTCTGTAAGAATTTTTAAATCCATTTGTTTAGAATTCAATTTTACGAAACTTCATCGATTATTTGGAAATTCTTAAATTTAATGTTGAAAAATAAAAACTTAAAACCATTTTTAAAAAAATTCAATTAAACTTTTTCAACAAAATTAATTCTACACAATTGTTAGTAAAAAGTATGACAAATTGAAATTTTCAAAAATTTGAATTTAAAAGTAAAACTTTTTCAAAATTCAATTATTTCAAAAAATTCGTCCTGTAATTTGAAACCTTTTAAAAATTCAATTATATTTTGAAAAATTGAAATTATTTGTAATTTCTCAAAAATTTACTAAAATATTCTCGTAAAAAAAAATTACTCACGACTTTTTCTCTTGCAGCTTGATCGAGATTATGAATTCCGACTAGAAGTGAATAGTCCATGATTTTGAAACTCTCAAGTACACGACAGTCTCGTTGAATTGTTTTGACTAGAGCACTGTACGTATCGGCCTCTAGAAAAATTCCCTCCGCATGATGTTCCATAAAATCTAAATCCTTATAAGTAGGCGAAGACTTTGCTCTTTCAGATCGCGAGGCCTTTAGAGGGAAAAAAAATTCATTAAAATATACTTTTCCACTAATTTTCATTTAAAATCAAAGTAATAAATACTAATTCTAAATTCAATAAATAATTTAATAATAATCTATTTTAATATTTACTTTTCTCTTGTAAGTTGAGCCTTTTAAGTCATATTTTTGGTGAAGTTTAACGGCTGAGGGCAGAAGATTGTTCATAGCAACGAGTCTTATATTTTTACTGTTGCAACGATAACAATACAATCCAAAAAACTTTGGCAATAACGTCCTTGGATTTTGGTTTAAATTCTGCGAAAGTAAATTTACAAATTAATTCAACCATATAAAAATAAACCCCCAAAAAAATGCCATAAAAAATAATTCAAGTAAAATCATGAAATAATATTTCACTTGAATTTAAATTTAAGTAAAATTATTTACCATGTAATATCCAGGTAACAGAGTTTGCAGAAATTCACCTTCTTTGTGTTGAACAGTCTTGATGATAAATTCATCATCTTCTGTCAAATAAAAAATACTTCCACTGGCTCCAGGATTCGATAATTCACGCAGTGGTGCACTGCACATCGACATCTGTAAATTTTATTTTTCAATTATCATGACAATTACTTATTAATCAAAATTCCCTGAATTTTGTATTTATTGAATTTTTCTTTATTTAAATATTTTTTTAGAAGTAGCGCATAAAGAAAATTTATAAAAATATTTTCTTGCAGTGAGTTTCACAAAAATTGGAAAACTTACCAAAAAATCATCTGGTTGGATGCCAAACAGATCTCTAAAATAACGAAATGCAATAGGTGCGTAATTCTTGAATTTAAATTCCGAGAAGTGATGAGCTGGAGTGTGATTTGAACCTTCGCTAGGAAAATTTGTAGTTTCAACAGTCATAAAATCCTGCATGAGCAAATCGCGTTCAGGTTTACTTGCGAGACCACCGACTGCATGTTGTATACCCAATTGAATAGATCCCATAATTTGTGTACTTTGGATCTGAGAAATTGCAAATTAATAATTAGTAATTAGTAATTAATCAAAAAGAAGAAAAGAGTTTATAAAAATGTAAATATTTGGCAAACAGTTTTCCATTTATTTTCAAAATCGATCAATTTTAGTTGTGAATTGAATTAACAAATAAACTATTTTTTACAATACGGTAAATAAATAGTTAATTATATTTACACGATGAGATCATTATTATTTGTTTCGCATAAATTTTTTTCCCCCAACAATTTACAATTGGGAAAAAAAACAAATTTGACTTAGATTTTTAAATGAATTTCTTCAGCATTTTGTTTCCTAAGCTCATTAAACTTAATCAGATTCATCGAACAGAGGTCCAGTAAAGAATGACCTTAGATTATCAGTAAGAGAAACTTAAACTAACAAAACAAGTTGATATAATGTAAAATCAACTTTTATTTATAGCACCTTCATTATTTGCTGTTAATGTTAACATTATACTTTACAAATATCATTAACTGTTTTAGTTTTTGTACTTGCCGGGGAGAAAATAGAAAAAAAAAATTGTTTTTTTTTCTATTTTGTAAAAAAAACTTTTCTCTTCATTTAGAAAAACTTATCAATTAGAATGTAAATGAAATTTTTTCTCGTATCATTTTTTTTTATCTCCTTACCTTTTTGTATGTAATTTCACCCCCAACTCCCACCCTTCTGTGGCCAATCTTTTTCTCTCGCTCCGATTTATTTCTTGACACTCCAACTGGAGTTTTCGGACCTGCACTGCCATGTTGCACTGTTGAGCTCTATAATAATAATGAAAGATCATGGTGCCATTATGCATTCTTTTTATGCTTTCATTGATGCATCGCAG
Organism: Leptopilina heterotoma; assembly: GCF_015476425.1. Taxonomy (NCBI): domain Eukaryota; kingdom Metazoa; phylum Arthropoda; class Insecta; order Hymenoptera; family Figitidae; genus Leptopilina; species Leptopilina heterotoma. The sequence goes on from NW_025111169.1 coordinate 629,061, forward strand.
GGACAATTGCTGCAATATAGAATTGTTAAATTGAAAAGAAAGCAGACAAACTATTTCATACGATTTTATGTCTTTCTTTAATATATTCACTGCGCGAGAAGGGTCAATAATCCTTCAACGATTTTATTAATGGGGTTTGAAAAAGAACTGATTCATTTTACATTATACTGTCAATACTTTTTCTCAATCTTTATCGAAATTTTCATGAAAATCTAAAGAGTTTTGTGACTATTACTATTTATTATTATTCTACTACTTCTTCTGCTGCTATTTCTATTTTCTATTTTTTCTACTATTCATAATTGCTTACATCTTAATTTACTACTAATTTATTATTTTAATCATCGAAATTTATTAATCATTTTTTATATTCTACTTTTTATTCGTTCACTTGGTTTACTTATCGTATGAATTAATTTAATTTGCCTTCTCTCTATTTACTACCTTGATCGCTTAATTAACTTCTCCTTCATTTCGTTTTTAATTTCCGTACGACAAAATCAACGTAAAAATAATAATTAATTTCTATTTATTATTTTTTCCTTATTTATTTGTTTGATAAAAAAAAATTTAATTTACTCCCGAAGCAATAAAATTCCTTTTTTTAGAAAAAAAGGACAGATTTCCTCATTGCTCAACAAATCCACGTGCTTAAAGAATAATTTAATTAAAATTAGATTTCAAAATCTTTTTAATGACAAAAAGTACTTTCATCTATTAAAATACTATCTTCTTCATCAAACAAATTGATAAGTTAATAAAGTAAAGAAAACGCGTAGTAAGTAAATAACATTCCTTTTATAAATCGATTTAATGGAACAACAAAATTTTCTCGAATCTAATATTGTGACCAAAAAAATAATAACAAAAGAAATTTATAAATATTGTCACTTTTTTTGTTTTTATCTTTTTAATTTTCTAAATATTAATCGAGAAAATTAATTATAAATACAGTAAATAAAAATAATTTACGAAAATTTATGTTTAAAATCTCTGCAAATTCGAGAACAATTGTTTGAACAAGTACTTTAAAGATTATGCATTCTTATAACGGGAATTACGATATTACACTTCAGAGACTTAAACGTCGAAGACTGAATTCGAATTTTCTTGAAATATTAATAATTTACTCGAAAATAAATTATTAATTTAAATTGAATTAAATTAAATTAAATTATAATAGAAATTTGAGTTTTTATGTTGTTTTTCTCTTTTTATTTTTATTTCATTAATTTATTATTTTCGGTTTATTAATTTTATTTTCCCTTTTTAAATTTTATTTCCCCTTTTCGATTTTATTTTCCTTTTTCCCTTTTTAATTCGATTTCATTTTCCTCTCCTTTTCATTATTCTGCCCCGAATAACAATTTCAATTATATTTATTTTCCACTAAAATTTATTCTAGAAAAGAAATAATTTTACAATAATGAGAAACAATATTATTTGAAACGAAATAAAAAAAAATTGGTTTACATCAATTCCCCTGGGCTACATAAAACAAGTTTGAATTTTCCCTACTTTAATTAATTATCGATTTTCATTACATAAACACGGACGAATAGATTTTGGTGTTTTATTAAAAGAACTCTAATCCAACATGTAAATTTTGTGTCTCTATAAAATAGAAATTGACTATAAAATGAAGAAGAGAAGAGGAAAAAAAATTTAAAAGGAGACAATATCTTTGAAAAACAGGAAGGAAATTTTTTTCCTATCGTGAGTCAGAGAATGTGCATTGAACAAGATATATGTATATATATGAGAATATAGTATAGAAAGTAGCACAAGGAGCCTTGAAAAGTGACAATGGCCTAAGACTGTGTGTACTTCTAATATCTATTCATGGACCTTTAAAGTCTAATGTAGACCAATTCCCCAAAAAATTTAGGGACATCGATTTTTTTTCCTTCTAATATAAAATTTATATGCGACTATTTTTTTTTCTCGAATCTACCAGAGTCAGTGAAACGGAAACTAACGGATTTCCATATGATTAAAAAAAATTAACTGTATCGCTGATTTTATCAATTATTTCAATAATGAAAAATTTATCGAAGAAAAAAAATTGGTTTTTGTCGAAAAAAATCGAAATGAAGGAGAATTTCTATCAATTGCAGCAAAGTTCGGCGATTTTATTGCAATTATGTACTTGAAGCTTTAAATTATAATTTATACTCACGTCAAAGGCTGAAACTTTTTCACCCACTGATTTATCTGCAAAAAGAGAAAAATTTTAGTAACAATTTCTGGAATATTCGAAAAATTCTGTCAGATTCGGGCCACTTTTTGTTTTATATTTCAATTTCCGAATCTGACTAGTAAATACTTAGAGACTAATAATTATATTTTAGTAATTATTTCAAAACTAATGAATATTTTGACAAATATTTAAAAACTAGTAAATATTTTGATAAAGATTATTAAAAACTAGTAAAAATGCAGAAACTAATAAATATTTAAAAACGAATAAATATTTAGAAACTAATAAATATTTTTGCCAAGATTTTAAAAACCAGTAGGTAAATATTTTGATAAATATTTAAAAATAAATAAATTTTTTTGACAAGTATTTAAAAACTAGTAAGTATTTTGATAAATATTTAAAAACTAATAAATATTTGGAAACTAATGAATATTTTTTAACAAATATTTAAAACCTAAATAAACATTTTTTAATAAATATTTGTCGCAATAATATTATTTAAAAATATAATTCTTATTAAATTTATTAATTTAATAAGAATTTAATACATAATTTAATAAAAAAAATTATTAATTTATATTCACTAAAAAAAAAAAATAAAAACACATTTTTTTTGAACTGGCAACACAATTTTACAATTTAATTAAAAATTTAATCAAACACTACACACTCAATAGACTACATTTCAAAAAGTTGAAAAAATAATTTAATACGTGTGAATAATTTTGAAAACAAAAAATAAGAGATTCTAATGTTTTCATAAAGCAGTAAATTTAAACAAGACGATTTAAAAAATGATGCACTCTACTCTATTAAATATTACAATTGAATAGACTTAGTCATTGTTCACTATAATTGTACTACACCATTCTTGAAAACTAATGACTCCGAATAATTGAAAACAATAAATAACTGAAACGTAACTAATAACAATTAAATTATTCATCAAAGGAAACAAAATTTCAATATTCATTTTTATGAGCAGATTTATTTTTTGTTAAAAAAAAAAAAAAATAAAAACTCAATTGAATTCTGTCACTTATAGAGATAATATCTATTGGAAATTAAAATAACAACTTTATGTATAAATAGAGATTTTTGACATTTAAAAATTAAGTATTTTCTCTCGACTTTTAAAAGTGTGAAAACAAACTTTGTTTTTGTTTAGAGAACGGCCACAGTTTACTTGGCGTAAAATTATTGATCTAATCTATTTTAACTTCTATAAAATGTTAACTTTACACGTGGGGACTTAAAATAGAAACAATTCATCTTTTGTCCGAATAGTTTTGTATATATAGAAAACAGGGAAAAACTTTTTCAAAAGGTTAAATTGTCGACAATATATTATTTTTTAAATTATTCAATTTGCAAAAAAAATGTAGTCAGACACTATTTAACTTTGAAAAAAACGAAATTAAAATAAAGTATTATAATTCTTAACAGTAATTTTCTTCTTTTTTTATTTTCCAAAGACAGTAATTTTCGTGAAAAAAACATGAATCATTAATGCTTGAATGCGGTAGAGATGAAGGATTAATCATCCGGATCAAAGTCTAGGGGTTTCTTCTTCAAAAAAAAGAGAGAAAAAAAATTGTGTAAAAGACGGTCAATATGATAATGACAGATGATGTCAATCAGCTGTTACGAATGACTACGTCACTATTGGAATTCCTTAATATTAATCAAGAGGTAGCCTTGACAATTGAATTAATTAATTTTATAGGACAATGTAACTTGTGTGATATGATTACACGGATAACAGTTTAAATCCTTTTAAACCCTTTAAACAATTAATAACCAAAATGAAGGTTATGTTAAGTAGATTTTAAACATTAAATGAAAAAAAAACAATTTAACTCACTGTCTTCCTCCACGGAATCTTGCGGTCGTAGATGGTCTTCACCACCCTGGGCTGGGCCTGTGAAACTTGTCTCGACCACTTCGATCACGTCTACATTGTCGCCCGAAGCCATTTTGCATCGATAAAGCGAAACTTGAACTCTCGCACTTTTAAACGACAATAATCCCCCGGTCGTTTACGATGTTCGCATTTCTCGTCCAAGAGATTCGCATGATTTTTTTCTAATTAATGAGGTTTCAGTGTGCCCCATCGATGTGCCACCTGAATTCCTCGTACATTTTCTTTTACACTCGCGAACTTCAAAATATGTCAAGCTTCGTCTTCGGCCCCTAATTCCTGGGCGCAGAAAACGAGAGAGACGAGAACTCCCCCCGTCTATTGACCGGACGCCATATTGTCAAAAAGTTGATCTGACATCTGTTGGACAAATTTGAAAATAGAATTACAGTTACATGCACTTCCGGTATGCGTGGGTGGTTTTATTTTTAAATATAGAATAATAATTCTTTTATCAAAAGAAAAACAGAAAATACGAAAAAGAACAAATTTGAAAATAAATTCGAATTAAAAAACAATACTTTTATCGTTTTATTTCAATTAGAACGAAACGGATTTTCCATTTCCGCTTTTCTTTGCGGCAATTTTGAATTTTCAACATTTTGTTAATAAATAATAATGGGTAAAAATATTTAATTTTTAAAGGAAAAATATAGTATTTGATAAGTTTAGTATAATTTTTTTTTATTTCTTGCCCTAGATGCAAAAATATTATTGACTAAATTCTATTCATTAGAAAATAGATAATGGAAATGAGAAAAATAAGTAAATTACGAAAATTAAGTAGTTTTCTTCTCCTAATATTGCAGAATTAATTGCGTAATGATTTATTTAAAGAATTAAGAAGAGGATATTTATCTCCACAAATTCCTTTGAAGTCATCAGTCTCAATGCTCCAGATCATTGTTCCTCCTAAACCCATTTTTTTTGCATACTCAGCCTTTTCTGTTAGAGAACTTCAAAAAATATACATTTTTTAAAATTATGAAACAATTATTATTGCGACTTAAGTATAAATTTTTTTTTTCGTATTAAAAATTGGTTTTAATTTACTAATTATCGTATTGTAATTTACCACTAACTTGGAAAGAAACTTTACTTTTTGTTTATTTGTAACGAGGACTGAAGAAATGTCTATAAGCAAATTTTGGTTGCCACAAATTGAGGAAATCAGGGAAAAGTCAGGGATTTTTATTAAAAGTAGTGAAAAAAATTAAATATTTAGAATTCATATAAGAAAATTCTGAATTTTTGTGTCTTTTTGGTTTGAATCATAAACCAGGAAATTACCACGAATTTTAATACAAAACTTTCAATTTTTTCTATTTCTGACAATAATTTCTATTTAAATAACTTAATTCTTAAAGGAAAATCAAAAAATTATTGCTTATTAGTTAAAAATACTAAAAAAAGAATTGTTTTTTGGAGTTAAGTTACAAATTATTGCCGAAATTTAATTATTTTCAAAAGTAATAAAATTCTTCGAAAAAATTCAACTATGTTCAGAAATATTTAAAAATTCTTGTCAAAATTTCAATTATCTATAAAAAAAATAAAATTCTTCGAAATTAAATTATTTTCAAACATTTTCATAAAATTTTAGGTAAAATGTCAATTATTTTAAAAATTAGTAAAATTCTTCGCAAAAATTCAATTATCTTCAAAAATTTTAATAAAATTCTTGGCAAAATTTCAATTATTTTCAAAAATAATAAAATTCTTCTCAAAAATTCAATTACAATGTTCAAAAATTTTTTTAAATTATCGTCAAAATTTCAATTATTTTCAAAAATAGTAAAATTCTTTGCAAAAATTGGAAAAAATTCTAGTCAAAATTTCAATTATCTTTAAAAAAAATAAAATTCTTCGAAATTCAAATATTTTCAAACATTTTACATAATAAAAGTTTGGGCAAGATTTCAATTATTTTGAAAAATAATAAAATTCTTGTCAAAAATTCAATTATGTTAAAAAAATTTTTAAAAATTCTCTTCAAAATTTTAATTTTCTTTATAAAAATAATAGAATTCTTCTTCAAAATTCAATTATTTTCAAAAATTTTAATAAAATTCTTCGCAGAAATTCAATTATATGTTCAAAAATTGAAAAAAATTCTGGTCAAAATTTCAATTATCTTTAAAAAAAATAAAATTCTTCGAAATTAAAATATTTTCAAACATTTTAATAAAATTCTGGGTAAAATGTCAATTATTTTAAAAATTAGTAAAATTCTTAGCAAAAATTCAATTATGTTCAAAAATGGAAAAAAAAATTCTCGTCAAAATTTCAATTATCTTTATAAATAATAAAATTCTTCTTCGAAATTCAATTATTTCAAAAAATTTTAATAAAATTCTTGTCGTAATTTCAATTATTTTAAAAAATAGGAAATTTTATAGCAAACATTTAATTACTTTCATAAATAATAAAAATTACACAAGAATTCAATTATTTACGAATTTTTTTCATAAATTTATTTGCAATAATTCAATTATTCTCAAGAATAATAAAATAACTCGAATGGATTCGATTATTTTCATAAATAATTAAATTGCTCTAAAGAATTCAATTACATCAAAAATTTTTTGTTTAAATTTCTTTAAACATTCAATTATTTCAAATGTATTCAGGATAATAACTGGATTAATTATTTTCAAAAATAATAACAATTGCACAGGAATTCAATTATTTTCATTTTAATCAAAGTCCTCGAAAAATGTAAATATTCTTAAAAATTTTATTAAAATTCGTCGAAAAAATTCAATTATTCAAAAATTTGTTGATAAAGTTCTTTGTGAAAATTCAATTATTTATTTTTGTATTTAAATAATTGAATTCTCCTAGAATTTTCTAATGAAAATTGATTTAAAAATTAATTTTACTTAAAATTTCAGATAATTGACTATTAAAACCATTATAACGTAAATTTTTAGAAATAATTGAATTTTGAAAAGGTTTCAAATCAAAATCTTTGCAAATTTGAATTTTTCATATTTTGAATTAATAATTGTGTAGGAATTAATTTTTTTGAAAAAGTTTATTTGAATTTTTTTTAAAATTATTTCAAATTTTTATTTTCTAAAATATAAAATTCAAGAATTTTCGAATAATTGATGAAATTTCGTAAAAATGAATTGAAAACAAATAGATTTGAAAATTCTTAAAGAACTTTTTCAAAAATTACTAAAAATAATTGATTTAAAGAAGAATTTTTGTTAAAAATTCTAGAAAATAAGAATTGAATCGGAAATGATGAAAATAACTTTGAAGAAGTTTCAGTAACAATATTCTTAATAGAAAATAATGATTTTATCACTCGGTTCTTTTTAATTATTATAAAACATGAAGAAATCGATCATTCCGAGTCGAAGACTCGGATATTATTAAATAATATTCTTATAAGGGGAAATTTTGGGAAGAACAAAATTAAATTTTTGTGGCAACCCTGTATTGCTTTGTAAAAATAATTTAAATGAATAAAAAAATGAACTATTGATTTATAATTATACAATTTCTTACTTGCAATTATCGTATCCAATCCATTGATTATCGAGATAAGCGTAAGGGACTTTTTGCTCCTGGCTAAATCCAAGTTTCCATGTTTTTTGCTTTTGCATCTCTCCAATTTCATTGAATCCCAAAATTCCAGCTTCTCTCGTATAAGGACCAGCTGTTCCCGGTCCAGTAAATGAATCGCCAATTTCATGATTCGCTGGATTTTCCAATGTGAACGATCTCCCGTAGAAACCTGTTCCTAGAATTAATTTTTCGGCAGGTGCCCCTTGAGACAACCAGTATTTAACCGCTGAATCCTGTAAATATCAAAAATAATTTATCTAAATTTTGAAGAAAAATAAATTTATAAATTTAATATTTAATAATTTAGTATTTTCGTAATTTTCTTCGCTTTCTTCACGACGAATCGTAAATAATTTCCTACTCACAATATTCATTTTTCTCTTCTCTCCAGTTTCACTGGAAGAAGCATAAAGTGGCGCGTGATGTCCAATTTTATGATCGGAATCGAATGATCCATGAAAATCGTAAGTCATTAGATTGATAAAATCGACGTATTTCGACAAATTTTGAATATCGTATGAAATACTTGCTGTCATCTCGGCCGCACCGACAGCAATACTCAGAATTAAATTCTCCTGATCGAATCTCTTCTTCATCTCCTTTAAAACTAAAACTAAATTTGCCACATCCTCCGGATGACCTCCTCGTTTTGCCGGATACTCCCAATCGAGATCGAATCCATCGAATTTGTATTTCTTGACAAACTGCACGACATTCTCGACGAATTTCGATCGAATTGCCGGATCGCTCATTACTCTAGTTTTTGAATATTATAAACTAAAGGTAATTACAAAATTATAATTGTAAAATGTAAATTTTTATATAAAATTATTTATAATAGCAAATGATACGCGCGGAACGCTGTATTCCATTTATTATTAGTTTGTAAACTAAAAAATGTTATATTTTCAAGAACTTTTATATAATTTGAATTATTTTAAACAATTTTGATGAAATTCTTCGCAAGAATTAAAATATTCTAATAAATAATAAAATCCTTCAAAGGAATTTAATTATTTTCATAAATAATTAAATTTTTCGGAGGATTTCAATTATTATCAAAACAATTTTAATAAAATTTCTCTAACAGGTTCAATTATTTTTAAAAATTATGATAAAATTCTTCTAAACAATTCAATTGTTCTCAAAAGATTTTAATAAAATTCTTTGTCAATTTCAATTATTTCAAAAATTTTCAGTAAAAATTATTTTAAAAAAGTCCATTATTTTAAAGAATTTTAATAAAAATCTTGCCAAGAAAATAAATTATTTTCAATACAATTTTAATTACAATTTCTAAAAAGAAATCAATTAATTGCAAAAAATTTCTGCGAAACAATTCAATTATTTTTATAAATTAAAAAATTCTTCGAAACTATTCAATTATTTTTATAAATAAGAAAATTCTTCTAAAGAATTAAAATATTTTTATAAATAATAAAATCCTTCAAAGGAATTTAATTATTTTCAATACAATTTTAATAACATTTCTAGGAAAAAATTTAATTTCAAGATAATTTTAATAAAATTTCTCTAACAGGTTCAATTATTTTAAAAAATTGTGATATAATTTTTCTAAACAATTCAATTGTTCTCAAAGGTTTTTAATAAATTTTTTTTTTGTAAATTTCAATTATTTTCAAAATTTTCAATTAAAATTATTTAAAAAAATTACAATATTTTTACGAAATTCAATTAAATGTAAAAAAAATGTAATTATTTACAAAAACGATGATAAAATTGTTTAAAAGAATTCAATTTTCTATGAATAATTTTAATATAATTTAATAGGAAAATTGTTAATTAAAATTAATAATAAACACGATTATTTTAAAAACTTGAAAGGAATTCTTTATAAAATTCAATTATTTTCAAAATTTTCAGTTAAAATTATTAAAAAAAAGTTAATTATTTCAAAGAATTTTAATATAAATCTTCCCAAGAAAATAAATTATTTTCAATACAATTTTAATTACAGTTTCTCAAATGAAATCAATTATTTGCAAAAATGTTAAAAAAATTCTTGAAATTAATTCAATTATATTCAATTTTTTTTAAAAATACTTTACATGAATTCAATTATTTTCAGTACATCGAAAATTTCATTATTTATGAAAATAATTGAATTCTTGAATAGAATTTTATTAAAACTTTTTAAAATAATTGAATCCATGCCAAAACAAAATTATTTCTGATAAGAATTTTATTATTTATATATAAAAATAACTGAATTTTTTTACGAAGATTTTTATTATTTATAAATTGACTTTTTGCAAAGAATTTTATTACAATTATATTGAAAATAATTTAATTCTTCATAAAATTCAATTACTTGAAAAATTTTCAGTAAAAATTATTAAAAAAAACTCCACTATTTTCAAGAATATTGAAATAAATTCTTAAAAAATAGAAACAATTCAATTATTTTAAAGAATTTTTATAAAAATCTTGCCAAGAATTAAATTATTTTCAATACAATTTTAAATATATTTTTTTCTGAAAGAATTCAATTATGGAAAAAATTTTGATAAAATTCTTGAAATGAATTCAATTATGTTTACATTTTTTTTTATAAATACTTAACAAGAATTGTAAACATTTAAAAAGAAAAATTATAACTAAAAAGTTAGGGAAAAAAAGCAAACAGCAACTAATTTCAAACTGCGAACAGATTACCGGAATACAACGATTATTAATATAGATTTTTATATAAAATTATTTATAATCTCTACACTGAAAAAAAGTATTTGATTCAAATAACCGATTAATTGACTATTATCAATTAAATATTTAATTGAATCAAATAATATTTATTAGAGTCAATTAAATGGTATTTGCTTCAAATACTGAAATCATTGGTTCAAATACCATTTAATTGAGTCCAATATATATTATTTGATTCAAATAAATATTTAATTGATAATAGTCAATTAATCAGTTATTTGAATCAAATAAATTTTTTTTCAGTGCATATAAAATTATGTATAATTTCTATATAAAATTATTTATAATTTTTATATAAAATTCAAATTAGAATTCGAATTAATAAACAATTAGGGAATAAATTCGTATAGTGAGGATTTTACGGACCTGGAATACTTGCTGGATCCTTCGTTCCAACCGCCCATGCTAATCATTATTTTTGTCGATGGACTTTTTTCACGAAGTGCATTAAATCTGCCGTATCCGTCTTTTCCTCCATTGTCCGGCAAATCCTGCCAAGGATCCAAAACTTTAACGGTACCATCCTCATTGAGTCCAGCAAAGGCGTAAATTAAATGTGTACAAAGTGAAGGGTCAATGTAGGAAATATCGAAGTGACCATTTCCAGGACGATAGACTGACCAACTGCCAAAGTAACACACGATTTTTTCTGAAAAATTGCAATTTTTATTTAGAATACCTATAAAAGTAGTTATAGAATATAATTTAAATAATGAGATTGTTTAAAGTAAATAATTTGAATAAATAAAAAAATACGACAAAATAGAGAAGGTAACAAAAAATATTGGTAATAAAATAAGGAGAATAAAGTAAATATTGTAGGTAACAAAATAAAGAAAAAAAATTTATTTATTTATTTACATTTATTTATATAGATATAGGTAATAAAGTAAAGAAAATAAAACAAAATAAATACAATAAAATATAACAAAAAAAAAATAAAAAGGAAAACATTTTTCCTTATTTTTCGCAAAACAAATACTTACTTTAAAATGCGAAAATTTATTTCACTCTTATATACTTACTATTATTGTTAGTAAACATAATATTTTTTTTTCAGTGAATTTTAGCCTTCAGTAGTTGAAACATTCACTTCAGAGTGATATATTGCAGTTAATTTGTAACAATTTGAAAAGATTGTACAAGAATCTCTTAAAGCTTTTGTATTAAAATGAACCACTTAAAGATTGTGATCGTAAGAGAAAAAAATTATTCCACGATGAGTCAGAATGAGCCCGAAGTGACCCCAGCAACATCTTCGGCGCTATATCTATAGAGAATATTGAGAAACTTTTATTGGTTCTCCACGCCGCCAAACTGGAAAATAAACAAAAAAAAATTTTGAGATAAAAATGCGTCTACTTTTACCATTAAATAGAATTATATTCATTTTTCTATTTTCTTGTTTAAAAAAAATATAATAAATACCTAGATTTTAGTTTTTTTAAACAATTACTGCTAAAACAATTATTGCTATCGTAAAAAAATAAAAAATTCTTAATAACAAATGAAAATCGAAAAATTTGATCTTCATTTATCGAAATTATTATTTTTGTCCATTTTTAGTTGATTTGCAGTTTCGATTTCTTGTCATTAAAATTCAAAATTAAAGCAAAATTTCAAAAAATATAATTTCGGTTAGAAAACAAGGTGCAATATTTAGTGACATAAAAAATGTTCATAGAAAGGAGGAAAATGTCAATATCTCTTAAATTCACTTCTATTTGGCAAAATGGTTTTCTTTCCCAGTAAAAATAGGTAAAAAAAGATCAAAATTTTCTTTATAAAATCATTTTCGAATAAATGTTTCAGAATTGATATTTGAATAAATAAATATTTTATTTCATATTTTATTTAAGATTGTCATGTTTAATTTTGGACGAAAAGTGACTGAGGGACAAAAATTACTTCTCAAGAAGTCAATAGTTCTAATAATGATTGGAACTATTGCCTGGAATCTTTTCACTGGTTATTCACATTTTTACAATGAGGTAAATTAATAGAAAATAATTTTTTATCCGCAGAGAAATCTAAAAAAGAATTTATTTCTTTCTTTCAATAGAAACGAATTTTTTTGCCAAATACAAATATTTCCAAAAATTACTGACTTAAAAAGAAAAAACAAAATTAAACAATTAGAATCATTATGATTTTTAATACAAGACGTAATATTACAATAAAAATTTGAATTTGAAAAAGAAATAAATAAATTTCGTTCATTTGAACATTCAGAACTTTAGGGATATAATTTTTCTTTTTTGTTATAAATATTGAAATAGAGAGAAACTATTAAAATTAGAACTATTTAAATTAAATACTACAAAATTTATAATATTGAATTTAAGGTTGTTCGATATTCAAAATTACTGGCTTTTCAAAAAGCAATGGACGAAAATAATAACATGGAAGACAAAATTGAAACTTTGAATAAACAAGAAAAGTATTCTCCACATTCTAAGAGAAAATAAATTTACATTTCGATGGAATAAATGGAATAAATTAAAAATGCTAAAAATCAGTATGAAAAAGAATAAAATACTAAAAAATGATTAAAATACTATTCTATAAAATTAGAGGTTATGTTGTGAAGAAAGAATATATAGCTTGGAATTCTTTAGTAAATATATTATATTTGAATTAAAGAAATAAAATATATCCCTTTAAAAAGATACAATTTTTGCATCTACTTATTTATTTATAGTTTTCATATTACCGTTATTTAATTTTTCATGCAATTATCCAAATCCAGGTCCAGTGTTCTCTGAATACTCCTGTCTGAAGAAACTGATGTGGTTTTATTTGTATAATTTTTATTCCCATTGTTTCGAATTAATTTCTTAATTGATCTTCCGTCGTAATTCAATTACAAGTTTCACTATTAATTACAATTAAATCTTTTTTTAAGTATAAACAAAACAAACTTTTCTCTGAATTTTTTATGTAAATACTTAATTAACGGTTTTTTTAATAGTTTTTTAAAACTGAGCAGGGATGGGAAGTTAATTGTAATAAGTATTCAGCAGCCAATGAGCGTGATTATAAAACCCGCGCAATTTTGTAATTTAATTAAATTATATTTGTTGTAAAATTCAATTTGTTATAAACAAATATGTCTAATCTGTAATAATTAATGTAGGAATATCAACAGATCGTTGTATTTTGTTTTCCTTTAAAACTTCCACGATTATCGTTATTATTACGTGAATTATATTAAAAATTAAATAAGAAACAAAAATTTCGTTTGTCTAATTATATTTATTTTTTCGCCTATAATCACAAAAGAATATATTATAAATGTACAAGTATATATTTTTAATGGCCTCTTAGGCAAGTACAACAAACATTCCAACTCCGGGCTTTTATAACACTTCCACTGAAGAAAAAGTTTTTGAAATAATCATTTTTTTCTTTTGACAAATATTATTCAAGAGAAAAATGATTTTTCTTCTTCTTTCGATGAAATACATTTTTATTAGTACAGGAATGATCAATGAATAATGTAATTTTTAAATACACTAAACTATCTTTTTTTTTGTTACTGCTTTAATATATTTTACTCAATTTCTTTACTGTCATCGACTATTATTTATTTATAATACTTTTTCCTTTTACTAATTTTCTCTTTTTCTTTACAACCTTTATACACTTAAAAATTAAATGGGAAATAACAAGTATACGAATAACAGTTAATTTTTACAGAAACATAAAAATTAATATTAGGAAAAAATTAAGACACTACACATAATTTGCAAAAAAAAATGCAATATACTTTTTTCTCCCAAAAGTAAAAAAAAAATTCTCTTATTTACTCAATAGACTAGTGTTAAAGATTGTTTTCTTTTTTTTTTTTATAAACAAAAATGAAATTGAGATTTACAATTAATCATCGATCTAATTTCGACTCGTATCTAAACACTAAAATGAATAAATTTTAAAATATTTATGGCATATTGTATATTAGGTACAGAGGCGATTGGTTAAAATCGTATTTTTTTTTAAAGACTCTACAACTCTTAATAAAAATAAATCAATCGTAGAAGACGTAAAATGCTGAATTATTGTATAACTTCTCTTCGCACAATCGAATTTCTTTTTTATATTACTCTTAAAAAACAAATATTAAATAAGTTCGAATAATTATACAAAATTGAGGGAAAATAGAAAAAAAAGAAAAAAAAATGGAGAAAAAATATTACAAAAAAGTAGTATAAACTTATTTTTACAATTTTCTATTAAAAATAGAATTATTAAATTAAATTAACGAAAAATTTTGCATTCTTTTTTCATTTTAAATTCAAAGTCAAATTAAGTTTATGTAATTCAAATTATATTCAATTTTTCGAAGTAGTGTTAAAATTAAAAAATACTTCCTAATTGCATTTTATTACTACTTTTATTGGAATATTTCTTCGTCTGGCCGTAATTTGAAAAAATTTAAATAATAAAAATTAGCCTTTCACGCAATGTATTAATTCATTTTTTTTTTACTCACTGCGCGTTTACCATTAAAAATCCAATCTTGAACATATCAAGTCCAAATAATAATAAACTAATTTTTGTTTTTTTTTAAAAAACTAATTAGAAAGGGAAAAATGAATCCTCATTTACAGAAATGTGAACTTCGAAAAAACTGTCAAAACTCAAATTTTCCTCGAAAATCAGAACAGTATTTTTGTCAAGTGTATGGAGCACAAGTGCAAATGCTTTTAATGTTTTTGTTGAAGCTCCTGTTGAAGGTCATTTCCCGGAAAGTCTCTCCGTAATGATTTTCGAAATCAAGATTTATCATCGAGCAGTAGTGAACAGTTTTTTTTGTGTGATAATTTATCCGATTACACTGCGTGTTTCGTTTTACTGATGGTATTCTTTTTCTCTTTTTGACATTTGGATGGAATTTTAATTTCTAGTCAACCACGAGAGAGCCTTTAGAAAGAAGTAAGTTAAGGATATTGCATAAAGAATCTTATCTCTTTGTTGACGTTGCATTATTTGGGATTCCACTGCAATTATTCGTCGATGTAATTTTCCAACTTGACGTCGTAAATGTTGCACTTCCTCGCTTGGTGTAAGAGTCACGTCCAATGTCGTATTGAACGGCGTTTGTTCTCTAAATAAACGAATTGGAAATTTAGTCTTTTTGTTAAAATCAATATTTATTTATTTGTTTATCAGGGTTGAAGGAAATATTTGATTTTATTTTTCCCTGATATCCAGACAGAATTTTGACTTTTTCCATGAGTCTAAAGAATATTTTATTTTACTCTAAAACTAATTGTAAACACAAAAAAATGTATGCAATACATTTATTTTCGAATATCTTTAATTGAAAACTTATTCAAAACATCATATAGTTTCTTTCACTCTAAATTCTCTATAATTATTTTCATTATTTCAATTCAATTGTTTTCTAAGAATTTTTAACTAAAATTCGTCTCTAAATCAATTATCTATAATATTAATTTTTAATAATTTTTGAGAAAAATTCCTTCAGAATTCAATTATTTATTCAATGAAAAAGAGTTTACCTAAATTTTTTTCTGAAATTCACATTCAATTTCATGATATTTCAAAAAATGGAAAATTTTTAAATTAGATAAAAAAATTAAACTTATTTCAAAAAAATGTTAATAAAATTTTTTGAAAAAATTAACTTCTTCAGAATTTTAATCTTTTAGAACATTGATTTTAAACCTTTTAAATTTTTTTATCACTCTTGAAATTCTTGTAACTTTTTCTATAATTTTTAATCCGGAATTCTTTAATTTTTGCATAGAATTTTACAAAAATTTTTGAAAATAATTGAATTTCTCTGAAAATTTTATTACTACTATAAAAGTAATTGAATACCTGTCAAGAATTTTATAAAATTATATTAATAACTGAATTCATCTAAAAAATTTTATTAAAATTGTATTGAAAATAATTGAATTTCTACGAAGAATTTTATTATTTATTTATAAAAATAATCGAATTCGTGGAAAAAAATTTAATTTATACATAGAATTTTACAAAAATTTGTGAAAATAATTGAATTTCTCTGAAAATTTTATTATTACTATAAAAGTAGTTGAATACCTGCCAAGAATTTTATAAAATTATATTAATAACTGAATTTATCTGAAGAATTTTTTTAAAATTGTATTGAAAATAATTGAATTTCTACAAAGAATTTTATTATAATTATGAAAATAATCGAATTCGTGGAAAAAATTTTAATAAAAATTTTAGAAAATAATTTAATTTCGGCAAAGAATTTTATTAAAAGTTTTAAAACAATTGAATTGTTTCGATTTCATTAAAATAATTAAATTCCTGCAAAGCTTTTCAAAGAATTTAATTAAAATTTCAATGTAAATAATTCAATTTTTATATATAGAATTTTACTTAATTTTTTTAAAATAATTGAATTTCTGCGAAGAATTTTTATATTTATGAAAATAATCGAATTAGTGGGAAGAATTTTATAAAAAATTTTTAAAAATAATTAAATTTCTGCGAAATTTTTAAAAATAATTTAATTCTGTCCAGGAATTCGATTAAAATTGTATTAAAAATATAATTGAATTTTTGTAAAGAAGTTTCTAAATTTTTTGCATAAAATCGAATTTTTCTGAAGAATAATTTTTTAAAATAATTATTGATTTCTTTCGAGAAATTTTTTTCAAATTTTATTGAAAATAGTAGAATTTTTGTAAAGAATTTTATTATTTTTAAAAACATGGACTTTCTGTAAATTTTTTCAACAAATTTAATTAAAATTTTGTTGAAAATAATTCAAATTCTTTTATAAGCATTTTATTACAGTTTTTGTAAATAATTGAATTTCTGCAGAGAATTTTATGAAAATTTTTGAAAAATAATTGAATTTCTGCAGAGAATTTTTATGAAAATTGTTGAAAAATAATTGAATTCTAAAAATTTTATTATTATTATCAAAATAATTGAATTCTTGCGGAGAATTTTATTAAAATTTTATTAATAATAATTGAATTCATCTGAAGAATTTTATTATTTATAAAAATAATCGAATTCGAGGGGAAAATTTTATAAAATTTTTTGAAAATAATTGAATTTCTGCGAAGAATTTTATGGAAATTTTTGAAAATAATTAAATTCTTCCGAGTAATTCGATTAAAATTGTATTAAAAATATTACTGAATTTTTATAAAAATTTTTGATAATAATTGAATTCTTATAAAAGGTTTTTAAAAAATTTTTGAAAATAATTGAAAATTCCTCTAAACAATTTTATTAAAATTTCATTGAAAATAATTGAATTCATCTAAACAATTTTATTATTTATGGAACTAATTAAATTTTTGCGAAGAATTTATTAAAATTAAAAAGAAAATTCGATTCTTTGGAGAAATTTTATTATAATTGAATTCCTGCGAAGGCTTTTATATTAATATTAAAAAGAATAATTGCCTTTTGAAAATTTTTTCGACAAAAATTAAAATTGTATTAATAATACTTAAATTCTCATATATAATTTTAATTAAATTTATTAAAAATTAATATTATAAATGAATTTTTTCGAGAAATTTTATAAAAATTGTATATAAAATAATTTAATTTCTGAGAAGAGAATTTTCTTATTTATAAACATAATCGAAATCATGCAAGAATTTTTACAAAATCTGTTGAAAATAATTGAATTGTTTTCATTTAAAAACTTTCAACACTAAATTTTAATTTTTAATTTAAATATTTTTATTTATATTTCTCATACCTCACGTGTCTTGTAATTTGATTGTCATTATATTGTCGATTAGTCTTGGGAGTTGCAGTTACCATTTCCAAAGGTTCATTCACTGGCATATCCTCATCATCATCATCTAGCATCGGAAAGTAATGATTGTCTAATGTCAAAACTCTAGGTGGAGTCTAAAAAAAATGTACACCTTTAGCATTTACATCTTCACTTTCTTACACCTTAATAATTTAATTTAAATCTACTAATAATATAAACTATATAATCTAATAAACAAAAATTGTAAAATCTAGAAAAAAAGTAAATTAAAAAAAAGAGAAAAAGTAAACAAACTAACCTGCATTCGCACTAAACCTGTATCTGCTGGTTTTAGAACAGCATTTTCCAAAGTTATTTCCCTTGGAATCGATTTAGTTCCTATATGTTGTTCTTGTCCTGTAAAATAAACATTTTAGTGAAAATTTTAATAATAAAGATAAAATTTTAAAAAGTACAAATAGATGATAAACAAATTTTCTGTCAATAGAATTTTTTTTTTCGTCAGATTTACTATTTTACTAACCAACGACAAGAATTCTATCCGGAACGTGCATTTCGTATTTATCGTTCGCTAATATTTGACTCCAAGTTGATCCATTTGTGCTATTATTTTCCTCATCAGCAAATTCGCCATTTACTTGAATATTTTTTGGCACTCGCATTCGGTTATTGATGTCACGAGTGAAGTTAGAATCGAAAAAATTATCAGCCTCTCCATTAAAACGTGCTGAGCTAAAAGCCTTAGACATTTTCTGTAAATAAAAGTTTAAACATTTTGAGAAACAGGATATAAATTGCAATAATGACGCAATTTCACTGTCGAATAAAAATATCCCCCACTTTTAATTTTTTTGATAAATTAATGGAAATTGAACGTTAAAATAAAAAAAAAAAAGTTAATAGATAATTTGACCTTTTTAATTGTATCTTTTTTTGTCTCTTTTAAAGAATAGAAATTTCCTTTTTTTAGGAAACTGACAAATTGACCTAATGATATCATTGTTGTGTTTGTGTAAGTGAGAAGAACAAAGGTAACTTGCAATTTTTAGAAATCATTAATTTTTGATAGTATAACATTACAAGTCGTAAACTGAATTAGAAAGACTACAATATAAGCACAATGTTAATAAAAGAAATATTAATTACCCCGAGTATTTATAAAATGTATTAAAATTAAAAACATAACCTATTTTTCAAGAATTCTCGGAATGATCCGAATATTTTCACCTCTTTCTTTCAAAAATTCTATACACAACTCTTCAAATTCAATATCTATCAATAATGTTACTTACCTTTTATTTTATTATTTAATCGGAGTTGTTATTTTATCGAATGTCTTCTTGAGGAGAGAGTTCCGTTCAAAAACCATAAAGCCAAACTGTTTCAGAAAATAATGGCGCCATTATGGGTTTTCAAGAAATGTTTCCGATTGGCCAATGGAAGAACCAAACTTCGAAATCCAATTGGTCGTTTCAACTTGTCCGGAATTTTTATTGGTCGAAAGTTAAAGTAACCCAACCCTGAATAGGGATTTAAAACTGAAGGTGACTTCATATCGACGCGCATTCCTTTGTGTACATTCGAGATGAACAAATAAAATTATATTGTTTATAGTTTTGCATGTTGAAACTGTTACAAATTTGAAAAACAATTACTGTCGAAAAATAATAAAAACATGGCCACGAAATATTCCTCGAAATCATATCAAGGACATTTTATTTGTTTGTGAAATAATTTTTCAAGTGCGCACACTTTTGGTGTATATAGACTCACGAGACGTAAATATATAAATATAAAAGAGGAACATGTCTCATGATAATAAGTGATTAAAGTATATCTACAATCTAATCTAATGTTTGGAATTTGCCAAAATCTTCTGTGGCATAGTATTTTCAGTCAGAGTTTATTTTTGAGAAAAAATATGGCACAGGCAAAAGTATCAGTGCCCGCAAAATCGGCAGGAGTCAAGGAAACTGAGAAAGATGTTGAGGATAAAGAAGGTATGGAAAAAACGTGTATTCTTTTTATTATTTATTCGAAAAATCCAAAAATGCGAATTCCTTTTTCCGTTGCCAGAGAAACAAAAGAATTTCCAACCTCTTCTTTTTTTATTCCTTTTATAAAATAAAGTTAAAATAGTTAATTTACTCTCGGGAGTTTAAAAATTATGGAAAATTATATCGTCATTTTTATTATTATGAAATATATGAAATGTATGAAATAAATGAATTAAATTTTGCGGAAAATATTCATGTGAACACTTTAAAAAACTTTCCCTTTGTTCTAGGTTCGTCGACGGTACCTGAATGCGCAGTATGTTTACAGCCGTGCATACATCCGGCACGTTTGCCCTGTAGTCACATATTTTGCTACTTATGCGTAAAAGGAGTAGCTAATCAAAGCAAACGATGTCCAATGTGTCGACAAGAAATTCCAGCCGATTTTTTAGAAAGGCCACAACTTGTAGAAGTCGATGAACCACAAAAGGAGACGGCAGAAGTCGAGGATGAGTACCACTGGTTTTACGAAGGTCGCAATGGTAATATTTCAATTTTATTCAAAACTATTTTTTTTTCTTCGAAACCACACAAAACTTACCAAGAGCGATTACTTTAAAATTCTTCATATTCAAACGGCGCGTGAAACAAAGAAAAAATTGAAATAAAAAACGATGGCTGTTTGTCAAAAAACGAAAGTACGAAAGAATTAATTAATTAATAATAAATAAATGATAAAATAATAATATTACTATCAACAATTCGCGCGCTGCTAACATTTTACTGCCTTTTTAAAATAAAATTAGCAAATTATAAAAATAATAGAATTTAAAAATTTTCTAATTTAAATTTTTGTTGAAAACACTAAAAAAAAATTCAATTTTGGAGAAATTACAAATAATTGCTGAAATTCAATTATTTAAAAAAAATCCAACAATGTTCAACATTTGAAAAAAATTTCAATTATCTTTATAAATAACAAAATTCTTCTCTAAAGTTCAATTATTTTCATAAATGTTCAAAAAATTCTTGTCCTAATTTCAATTATTTTCAATATTTACTATTTTAATTTAAGGAATTCAATTATTTTCATAAAAAATAATTTAAAATTCTAGAAAATTATAATTGAATTAAAATGATGAAAATAATTATTAATCACAGTTGTTTAACAATTTTCTAATTTTGTTTAGAAGTAAAGAACAAAAATCTGCATAATTTCAATTTAACAAAATTTTAGTCTTTTAATGAAAAGAAGTGAAAAAGTTCTGATTATTTCTATTTGTCATTACAATTTTGAATTAATTATAAAATAAAAATAATTATTACATAAGAATATATAACATACAATCTATCTAAAGTTAAGAAAAAACAAAAGTACAATTTTAAAATTAATTTACTAAAAATCATTGAATTCTTGCAAAGTATTTATCAAAAAAATTTGAAAATAAAATTCATTTCAAGAATTTTATCAACATTTTCTTCAATAATTGAAATATTTCGAGAAAATGTAATTAAAATTTTATTGAATAAAATTTAATTCCTGGCAAGATTTTTATTCAAATTCTTTAAAATAATTAAATTGTTTTGACGAATTTATTTCAATATTCCTAAATAATGGAGTATTTTAAAATAATTATTACTGAAAATTTTGAAAGTAAGTGAATTTTATGAAGAATTTCTTTTAAGTTTTTCAAAAAATCGTGTTTATTATTAATTGCAATTAATAATTTTTCTATTAAATTATATTAAAATTATTCATAGAAAATTGAATTCTTTTAAACAATTGTTTTAGATTGATTTAGATTTAAAGAAAAAAATTGAAAGTTATTAAAATTATTACTAAATTTAATAGATATTAAATTCTAAAATTTAATTTTTCAATCTGAATTCGAAAAACAAAATTAGCATCCTGACAATATGATATGAATACCCATAGGTTGGTGGAAGTATGACACAAGGACCAATCAAGATTTGGAAGAGATTTACGATCTGGGAACTTCCGATTGCGAGATTTTGATTTGCGGTACACTTTACGTGATTGATTTTCAAAACAATGTTCAATATAAAAAGTTTAATCCACGGTGTAAACGTAAAATTAAACGTGATAAAAAAGACACTCCTTGTAAAGGAACAGCCGGCGTTAGATAATAGATTCCGAAAAAAAAGAATATATATTTTCTTTTATATATAATTATTAATTATTCTATTCAAATTAATCATTCAGTTTTGAAACGTTTTTTTTTTTTTTATTTAAAAAAAGAGAAGAAATATTTTTGTTTGACACTCTTAACGCATGCGTTAATATTAATTATTCATTTTTTATATTATTAAAAGTGTTATACTTTACTATATAATAGATAAATAAAAGAATTTTCTAAGAAAAAGTATTATTTTACCTTTTACCTGTCCAGAAAATTAATAATTACAATTAGAATTGCATTTACAATTATATAACTACAATTCAAATTGTAATTAGAATTCAAATTACAATTTCAATTATAATTGAAATTAGAATTGAAATTAGAATTAAAATTAGAATTATAATTACAATTAAAATTACAATTATAATCCCAATCGCAATTACAATTTTAATTATAATATTATACAATTTCACAATATTGAAATTGAGTCGAAAAATTATATTTTTTTTGTGAGAGTAGAAATACTTTTTACAATTGATTGCAAAGGTATAGATTTTTTTTTATTAAATACTGAAAAAAGAAATGTTTGATTAAGAGTGAACTAGTGGTGATTATTATTTCCAGGTTGGTGGCAATATGACATGAGAACGAGCCTGGAACTTGAGACGGCTTACAAGCAAGGTAAACGGACTTGCGAGCTACTTATTGCGGGATTTTTGTATATTGCCGATTTTGGATCGATGCTTCAATTAAGAAGGAATGATCCATCGAGACGTAGAAGAATCAAACGCGATCTTCACAATGTACCAAAAAAAGGAGTAGCGGGACTACGACTTAATACACAAGAGGAAGACCAAATTGTTAGGGAAATTAGAGGAGCTGAAAGACCCGTTAGTCCAGTCAGTGATAACATAGGTGAATATACGATAATTCGACATTTTTTTTTTGCTTTCCTTTCTTTTTCACATATTTTATTCTAATTTAAAAATTGATTTGATTTAAATTTACTTTTTTATTTCATTTCATTTTTTTATTCCAATCTAATTTTTTATTCAATTTTAATTTTTCATTCAATTCTATTTTTTAATTTAATTTTAATTTTACATTCGATTTCTTATTTATTTTTAATCTATAATTAAAATTCGATTTATCATTTAATTTCACTAAAAACTGAAAATAAATTGTTGAATATAAATTAAATATAAATTTTAAACCAGTTTCAATTCAATATTAATTTCTCATTAAGTTTTTAATTTAATTTTAGTACAAAGTAAAATTGAATTGAATATAAATTGAATAAATTTTAATTCAATTCCACTATTCAATATTCAATTTTAAATTTTCATTGAATTTTTAATTAAATTTCAATTTTTTTATTAAATTTCACTTTTTAAAACGATTTTAATTTTTCGTACAATTTTTGCTTTTCCTTTCTTTACATTTTATTATTCAATTTAGAAATTGACTTGATTTAAATTTAGTTTTTTATTTTGTTTCATTTTTTAATTCAATTCTAATTTTTTGTTCATTTTCACTTTTTTATTCAATTTTAATTTTTCATTTAATTTTTCATTCAATTTTTAATTTATTTTGACTTTGTAATTAAAATTTGATTTTTCATTCGATTTCTAATTAAATTTCACTAAAAAGTAAAAATAAATTGAATTTTAATTAAATCAATTTTAAATAAATTTCTATTCAATTTTTAATTTAATTTCACTAAAAAGTGAAATTTAATTAAATAAATTAAATGCAAATTAAATGAATTTTTAATTCAATTTCACTTTTTAATTTAATTTAAAATTTTCCATTGAATTTGTAATTTAATTTCAATTTTTTATTAAATTTCACTTTTTAATTCAATTTTACTTTTTCGTTCAGTTTTTAATTAATTTATTTAATTTAAAGTCAATTCATTTTCACTTTTTTTTAGTGAAATTCAATTAAAAATCGAATGAAAAATCAAATTTTAATTATGGAGTGTAATTAAATTGAGTTTAAAATAATTCAATTTTAACTTTTCATTCAATTTTTAATTCAATTTCACTAAAAAGTGAAAATCAATTGAATAAATTGAATGTAAACTAAATGAATTTTAATTCAATTTCACTTTTAAATTCAATTTCAATTTTTCATTGAATTTTTAATTAAATTCCGATTTTTTATTAAATTTCACTTTTCAATTCAATTTCAATTTTTCATTGAATTTTTAATTAATTTATTTAATTTAAAGTCAATTTATTTTCACGTGAAATTGAATTAAAAATCGAATGAAAAATCTTATAAAGTGAAATTAGATAAGAAATTAAATGAAACATTAAAATTATATAAAAAAGTGTAAATAGATTGAATAAATTGAATTTTAATTAAATTAATTTTAAATTAAAATAAATTAAAAAGTTCAATTTCATTTTTTAATTCAATAATTCTAATTTTTCATTCAATTTTTAAGTGAAATTTTACTTGGCAATCTAATTTTAATTTTTTAATTTCATTGATTGCAAAATTATAATTTATTTTGTACATTACATTTTTTACTCATTATCCTCATTATTGAAAAATAAATTTGATGATCCTGAAAAGTTCTGAATGTTCAAATAAACGATATTTTTAATTTAATTTCAATTTTTGAATCAATTTTAATCTCTAATTACATTTTATACTTGTTCATTTAATTTTAATTTTTTAATTTAATTTGAAAATTATAATTTATTTTGTAAATTACATTTTATAGTCATTATTGAATAATAAATTTGAAATTCCTAAATTTATGAACGTTCAAATAAATGAAATTTAAATGTTCTTCAAATTCAAATTTAATTTCAATAATATTACGTCATTTATAAAAAAATAAATTATAAAGATTCTAACTATATTTTTTTTTCTTTCTAATAACAGTCAGTAATTTTTGAAAATATTTTTGAAAAAAATTTCGTTCACTTGGGATTATAAAGTTAACTGAGACTTAATCCCGGTTAGACTGAAAAGTAAGATATATTACTGGTTAATTCTAGAGAAATACGTTTTTGGATTTTTTAAATGATAGCCGATTTTGAAAAGGTAACTTTATGGTACCTGAAGGCTTTTATTTTGCCTGTACCTCAATTTACAGCATATGGTTTAGTCTTTTTGAGTAAATTCCAATTTCCAAACATCTGTTTGACAGAGGATAATTCTTTTTTTTTTTTGACATTCATGATTTTTCCCACAATAAAAACAATTTTTTCTGCGGTTTTTTTTTTGTCTGCAATAAACTGCAGATTTTATTTTCCTTATTATTAAACTATTCGGACAGTAAACTTTTGATTTCTGCAAATTTTATTTTAATAAATCAATTTCTTCACGTTGGCTTTAATTATTTTCAAATAATAAAACAAATAATAATAATTATTATTTTATTTTTTAGTAATTAACAATTTTTTTTATTTTTTCCCCGAAAATTAAAATTTAATTTTCTAAAATAATATTTTGTTTCAAATAAATAAATCTTTAACGTCCGTGTTAATTATATTGAAACATTGTAGAAAAAAAAATAATTTTATTCTTTTGTCTTTCTAATAATTGAATAAATTAATTTTTTCTCAAAAAGTAATTTAAAACTTATGTAATAATTTATTGATAAATAATTTTAATAAACTTTGTTGTGATTTTTTCCAGGAATTGCGGATGGAACGAATACTCCAATTCCACCGAGTAATACACCACAAACTCCAGCTGGTGGTTCAGCGTCAGGCGATGCGACACCATTAACCGATCGTTCTGATCAAAGATCTGAATCTCTACATCAAATATTGGAGCAAATGAGATCGTTAGTATTAAGGGAACACATGTCGCTCAATAGTGATAATGAAATTGATGATGCAGTAGAAAATAATTCACAATCTGATCAACGTTCCATTGATTGGCTACAATCCGACGAAGAGGATGATGCCGAACGTGAATAATTTATTATAAACGTACAAAAAAAGTTATATATATAGAATTATAAATAATTGCAAAGTTCTTGTTGAACATTCTAGTACTTAAGATTAAAAAAATTATATTATAGAGAGTATCGAATTATTCTCGTGTGAAACAAATTATCACTTATAATATTTTATATTTGCTTCGTGCTCATTGTGCAATTAATGTTGAAGAGAAAACAAAAAAAGAAATAATTCAATTATGTAAATAGATACGTTTTTTATCAAAAAAATGAAATTTAGTATCTGTAGGAAAATCGTACGATACTCGAAAAAAATCGAAATATTATTTTTGAATTTAATACTGAAAATTAGAAACAAATATTTTTATTTTACTCATTTTTTATTCTTGACTATTTTTATTAAAAATTTTGTATTTTTTGCATTTATTGCAATTATTCTGTTTGAAAACGATTTTTTTTCGTTTTGATTTTATTTATAGTTTTCAGTATTAAATTTTGTAGTTAAGTTAATTTTTTCTTTTCGTTGAATAGAACTTGTTTCAAAGTTACTTTCAGCTTTGAAAATTTACTAGTATGCGAAGAATTAAAAATTATTTTTGAATGCATTTTACAAAATCAAAAAAAAAAAAAAAGAATGTAAACGTCGTTTTGATTACGATAAATTAATGAATTGCTTTTATAATGTTAAAAATAGATTTTTACACAATTTCCTATATTTACCAGGAAATGCAATAAATCGATATATATATATATTTATGTTTAATAATTTTATTTTTTGAATTGTAATTATAAAAAAATGGAAATGTGACGCTTTATCTGATGTGTGTCACAAATATTTTTACTAGCAATAAGAAAGGAATTTTTTTGCTATTATATTGATGTTTAAAGATTTAAAAAAATTGTCGAAATAACAAAATTTCTCGTTTCTATAATGAAAAATTGTCAGAAAAAAAATATTGGATCAATAAATCGAAATCCGATAGGACAGAAATATTTTTTTAAATTACACTGCAGTATTATTAAGACGCAAAATTAATGGTAATAATAAAAAATTTCTAATTACGAAAATAATTTATTTTTCTAGTCTTGTTATTGTGTTTTTATTCATAATATTCTCATTTTTAATAATTGTAACTAATTTTGTACAATTTCTCTCTCCGTGTATAGAATTTATAAGAAAATTCTGAATTTCTGAAAAAACCTTAATTTTCTTCTATTTTTGACAATATTTTAAATAACTTAATTTCAATGAAGAACTGACAAAGTTATTTCTTATAATTTTGTCTGGAAATCAGGGAAAAAGAAAATTCAATTTTTGTGACAAACATGAATTTGTTTTTTGGTATTTTTTCTTTTTTTGTTTTTACAGAATGTAAGTTTAAATCAAATATTACCGCCATTAATTTAGCGGAAGCACGTGATCAAATATTCAAATTAGCGTCCTTTTACAACCTGAAGTTAGTCGCTGCAAGCTATTGCGTACAAGTTCACGCATCTCTCACACACAATTTTATTGAGGAAGGCAAGTTGCGAGGACGTAGAAAAAAAGTGTTGTGAGATAAAATCTAATCAAAATGTAAATTTGAGACCACGAAATTCGTATCTTGTGTGTAAGAAATACAGTGATAATTGTAAAATTAAAGAACCGTGCACAATTGGAATTAAAAGAGTTTGTTTCTCTGATAATATCAACTCCTGAGAGAGAGAGAGACTTTTTTTTCTCGCGTGCCTCGTGGGGAGAAGATTTTAAAGCGGCTCGTCGGCACAACTTTTTTTGGATGTTCTCATCCGGGGAAAATTGACATTAATTTAATTTAATTGTTGCTGTTAAACGTCATTGAAGGCCATCAATTTAAAGGTACGATATAATTATCGGTAAGCGAGAAATAATGTTAAATTTTTTTCTGAAAATTGTGTTAAAATAGTGCGCAATAACAGACTAAAAAAAAATTTTTTTTTTTTTGCTACTTTAGAACCTTTAGAACAAAAGAGGTCACAAAAATGGCGCAAACATTCGCGCATTCTATTATAGTAACAAATGTGACGAGTGATGGGCCACGTTTGAAAATATGGGGTGTTTGTGAAAAAGAGAAATATTCATATATCGAGACATTAATTGCAGAGTTAGGCAATGAATTTATGCAACGTCAAGGTCTTGGACCGCAAAATGCTTTATCGTCGGAGACGACGTGTTGCGTGAAATATCGTGGAAAATTCGTTCGTGCAAAAATCACTAACATCCATCGAAATGGGGTTATTGTACTTTTAATTGACAGTGGAGTTACTGACATTGTACCAGTAGAGGTAGTTAAATTATTGTATCCAAATTCGAAAGAGGAAGATTATTTAATTAAGTGTCCTCCTTTGGCTAATGAATTTACATTGGCGAATGTTTTGTCGGTGAATGAAAAATGGGATGTCAGAACTGTTGAAACTATTCGAATTTTGGTTAAGGACAAAGAATTGTCAGTATCGAAATTTGAAAAGTTCAATTCGTGTTATCTTGTGAAGCTGGTGCTTGGAGAACATGATATTGGTAATTTACTTGTCAACAAAGGAATGGCAAAAATGACAACGTTAGACGATATGTTCAAGTAAGTTCTTTACAACAAAATATTCACTATTTTTTCTTTTATTCAATTTTTTTTCTACTCCAAATCTCTTTCCAATTCTTTTTAAATCCAAATTCCTCTTTCTTTCTTTTTTAATTTTTTGTTAATTAGAATTTTTCTTTCAGATTATTTTCATCTTGAGTTTACAATTAACCTCTTGTATTTTAATTTAAACTCAAGATTAAAACACATTCTGATTATTTTGTAAAAAAAATTATTTGGAATGAGGAATGTATCAATTTTATTTTTGAAATTTAATATAGTAGTGAATGAAATATTGTGGGGAAATGTGCATTTTTCGGGTTAGTTTGAATTCTTTTCACAAGTATTTTTTCTGTTTACTGTCAAAAAAAAAAAAAAAAAAAATTGAAAATTACGGTCGATAATAGGGATTCCCGATTTATTTGAATTTCCGAAAGATTTTATATAGAGTGTAATAAAACTAGAGGGCTCCGGTATGACCGCATTTGTTTTGCCTTTCTCTTCCTCTCTTGACAGTAAATAACTGCGGGGAACGTATTGTCTACTTAGTTATTATACGGTTTCTCTTCAGTTTCATACCTGGAATTGAAGTGTGTGTACTAAGTTGTGTTACAAATTCTCTGAAAGCAAAGATAATTAAAATACATCAAATTATCGGAGGTATACAAAACAAAAATATTTTCATATCGATAATAATCTTCTTTTTATTACTATTTTGCTTCATCATTTTTATCTTTATAATAGAGAAACAATTGTGATGGTACACACTTATTCAAAAGTATTATTGATTCTTAAATCTTTTTGACACTTTTCGCAAAGACATTTTATTACTTTTATTAAATTGTTTAATAAACTCATTAAATTACGTGACAATTTTACAAAGTTTTTTTTATTTCTAAACATATTTTTCAATCTGTTTATAAATTGTTCCACATTCAGAACTATATTTCTTGTACAATCTTGAAAATTTATTCAACTGTGCCATTAATGTAAGGTAATATATTGAATATTAAAAAGTAATCGCAGATGTTAGAGAATGTTAGTCTAGTTTGTCAAATAGATTAAATTGTCGATATTAATCACGTTCAAAAGCTACCAAAATTGAAGAAAATAACAAAAAAAATTAACAATTAAAAATATAAACTAAATTTAGAATTTTTGTGGAAAATATTATCCGAAATACTTTTTTGATTTACAATCTATTAACTAAAATTTCGCGTCTTCAATAATAATTAAAACAATAAGTGTACGAAAATTATTACTTTAAAGAAAATAAGAGAATCGAAAATAAATAACTTCCTGAATAAATAATACATAAGTAATAAAAAGTTGTGTTTACGGTATTTATGAAGAATGTTTTCCAACGATCTGTTTGAATTGTGAAAGGCATAGGTCGTGAATTATTTACTATTTTATAGTCATTTTTTTCCATCAAGAGACAGTTGCATTCTTTTATTAAAGAAAAAAAGGAATTTTATTAAATTACTAACAAAATTAACAAAAAAAAAAATGTTTTCAGAGTGTTTATATTCCATATTTATTTACTTTTTATTTTATTAATAATGTAGTTTTTTTTATTTTATTTTGTTTGAAAAGGAAATTAGAACTTTTCTTAAAGCTAAAAAAATTATCATTCGACTGGTAATTTCTTTTACTGGTAATTGCTTCTAATAACTGGAAACTGAGTTTATCTCTACTATTCAATCAAAGTGTGTGACTTTTTCTTTCTATTTTGGCGATTTGTGTATTTTGCATGTTTTGTGTTTGTTGATAGAATTTTGAGATAGTGTTTACTTTTATACTCGAAAGGTGTAATGCTTTAATGCTTGAATGGCATTTGTCAATGTTTGTAAATATTTTTGCAAATTTCGTTGTCTCTCAAGTTTCGTTGCGATGAAAGAATATTTCTTTTTGTATTTTATTTTCTTAATTTCGAATTTTGTCATATCTTTTGTTTCATTTTAAATTTAATTATTTAATATATTATTACTTTCATTATTATTATTTAATATTATTATTGTTATATTTTTATTATTATTATTATTATTATTATTATTACTAAAATTATTATTGCATTAACTATAAATTTAGAATTAATAATTAATTTACAATAAATTGTTACTGATATTTATTAACAATTAAAAATTCAACTTTTTCAAATTTTATATTTATTTAAAAATTTGCACTAACTATATATAAAATTGCAATGAGTAGAAAATAATTAAAATAAGATAAAAATAATTATTTAATTTCTTTAATTTTCAAAATTCGACTATTTTTTTGTTTTCGAAACTTTCGGAACGGGAAATATTGAAACATTCAGAACTTGAGGGGGGTTTTTTTTTATAAAGTGAAAATTATTCTGAGGGCGTTTTGAGACAAACCCTTTCTTTAAAATTCAACCAATCTTCTTTTGAGAATACTCCCTCTTGAATACCTTGGGAGGGATCTCGAAGGTTATAAAAGTCAGAGATTTATCTCTGTTTTGCTTAGTTTTGAACAGTTCAGTGCGGTTCTTATTCTCTAGTTATATCCATTACTTTTTTTTCCCTACGTAAAAATAATTCGTTTTTCTGGTAAAAGCCATTTGGAAAAAACAACAAAAATGTTCTCAACCTGCTCTTTCGGAAATCTTATTCATTGTACTGGGTAAATAAATTATAATTGTTTATAGTAATTTAATTTGTAAAAAAGAAGTATTTATTTATTTTATTTAGTTCTTTATCGAACACTGAGAAATTTGAAATAAATTCAAATTATTGAATTTTCAAAAATTATTATCAGTCACTGAAATATCAAAAAAGAATTCATCTTGTTTCTAAAGTTCCAAATGTGCAAATGAAAGAAATTTTTTTATTTCTTCTTAAAAAACAAATTTTATTACAAAAACATTGCATCAAGTAACAAAAAATATTGTGTAACTATTTAATTTTTTTCTATTTTTCTTCTTGCTTTTTTGCAGTTGGAAATTTTCTTTGAAAATATTCATAATGGAAAAAATTTTCGTTCATGTGAACGATCAGAACTTGTGAATCATTTTTTTTTTATCTTCCATGAGAGTTTTGATGAGGGTTTTTTCTTTGTGTACATAATTTTTTTCTTTGCTTCGTATCTTCAGTTGCTTTAGAATTAGTGAATCCCGTTTTAGAGTCGTTCTAATATTATTAATAGCATGCTTTTTGGAATTTAGAAAACTTTTTCTACTCTTTTTTATATTCTTAATATTTTTTATGTTAAAAAAAACGAAAAAACTAGAAAATTGATTATCTTTTTAAAATTTTCTTCTTTTTTTCTTTCTAAAAAAAAAATTTTTTAAATGAGAATTGTAAAGAATGAATTTACTTACAGGAACAAAAAACAAAAATTTGCATTTATTTTCCACAATAAAACAAAATAGGTACTAATCGAATTTTTGTTTTTAAGAAATAGATTTTTCAATTAGATTATGGAGTTGAAAAAAAGTATTCTCTGTAATTGAAAATAGTTTCTGATAATAAAAATGCGAATAATTTTTACACTCAATAAAAATTCAATCATAAAGATGAGGCTAAAGTGCGCAACGTTTTTAAAAACGAAAAATAAAGAAAGACATATTTTTTTCAAGTTAAATTTATTTCTAATTTTCATGTGCGTAAATTTTTAAGAAATTTTTACTTAGTAATTGTTACTTAAAAGGCAATTATTGCTTAAAAATAGACTTTAGTTTTTGAATAATTTCAGTTTGAAAATTAAAAAAAAATTCTCCGCAAGAATTAAATTATTTTCATAAATAATAAAATTTCTCGAAAGAATTCAATTATTTTTAATAAATTTTCATAAAATTCTCTGCAGAAATTCAATTATTTTCAAAACAATTTTAATTAGAATTCCTCGAAAGAATTTAATTATTTTCAAATATTTATACATACATAAAATTTATTTATTTCCTAAAATTTTAATAAATTCTTCGGAACAATTCAATTATTGTTATGAATAATAAAATTCTTCTCAGGATTTAAATTATTTTCAATACAATTTATAATAAAATTCTTCTTTATCAAATTCAATTGCTTTCAAAATTTTCGAAATTAAAATTATTAAAAAAAACTCTTATTTTAAAAAAATTAAAAGAAATTCTTCCCGAGAATTTAATTATTTTCATAAATAAAAAAAATTCTTCGAAGGAATTCAATTATTCTCTCTAAATTTGTTGATAAGATTCTTTGCGAGAATTCAATGATGTTCAATATATTAATTTTAAAATTGAAAATATTTAAAAAGAAATTTTTTTTTTAAAGTTAGGAAACAAAAAAGGAATTTTTAAACTTCGAATAGATTACCGGAATACAACGATTATTAATATAGATTTTTCGTTTTCGTTTTTGAAGAAGTTGCGGACTTTTAGGCTCATTCATGAAAAAATAAAAGAATTTAATGTAATTATTACAGTTTTGATTGTTTTTGATTTTGATTGATTCATTTAGTGAATGAAATGAATGTAATGTTTAAATTTTAATAAGTTTTCTTTTTTCTTCTTACAGGCCACAAATGTATCCGCAACAACAGACCTATAAGATGCCAATGGTTCCACACCAACAGCAGATGCCTGTGACGCAAATGCCAATAAGCGGCTATCCCTGCGAGCAACGAGTAATGCATCCACAACACGCGAATATGATGCCAGTGCAACAAAACATGAACACGGTCAATTTGCATTACGCTCGTCAACAACCTGGTTATGCTTATCAACAGCAGCAGCAGCATCAACAACAACCACCTCCTCATGTTCATCAATCAGCGCCTATTCATCAAACGAAAATTTCCCCCCGAAAACCAAAAGTCCACGAAGACGACGATGAAGACTCACGATCTGATATTTTTGAATTTAGAACTCGTCTGGTACAAGTTGGAATGAAATATCCAGCTCACGTGTCCTGCGTCGAAGATGGACCTATTAAATTTTCAGTTCAACTCGAGGAGAATAGAGAACAATTGGTGTCACTCATGACAGAACTTCAAGCACATACACCATCGCCATTGAAAGGACCTCTCCTCCCTGGATCAGTGTGTTTAGCTCGTCTCAAAGAAGAACGAAGTCTTTGTCGTGCCGTTGTCATGTCAACTTTTGATACACGTGTGAAAATTTATTTTGTCGATTTTGGTAATACCGATTATGTGCAATACACTGATATCTATAGATTACCACCGAGATTCATTAAACCAAAGGTACTGTCAATACGAATTTGTCTACCTGGTCTCAGGGAAATGAACATCACCGAAGAGGTGAAGAATTATTTTGTTAATTTAGTTTATGGCAAGAAAGTTGAATTACACGTTTGTGAACCAGACGGGCCATTTTTGATACAATACGGCGATATTTTCCTCTGTGGGCAAAATGTTAAAGATTATTTGAAAAACAGATTTCCGGATATTTCGTCAGTCACTTATGGACATATACCGGCGTTAACCGATGGAACGAAAGAAATTGTCTTCGTCTCGCACACTGTTTCTTGCTCGAAATTTTTCATTCAACTCGAGAAGAATGCTTCTGATTTGGAGAAAATGATGGATAATATTAACGAATATGCAATAACTGCTCCACAATTGAAGAAAATTGACATCAATTCACTTTGCATTGCTCCCTATGAAGTTGATGAAAGATGGTACGTATTTTTTTTGTTTTTATTTTAGAATAAAAATCAATTTTTTCATACTATTTTTCAATTTTCAAGCCTTGGATATTATGATTTTTTCTACTTTTTCCAACTATTTTCAAAAAGTGTGAGACTTTTTTCGATTTATTTTCAAAAATTGCGACTTTTTCGACTTTCCTTACAAATATTGCAACAAAAAACCACATTTTTAGTATAAAATGCAACTTATTTTGATTTTTATATGTACTATGAAAAATAACTACAGACAATTCTTTCAAAAATTGTTTTAGAATAATTTTTCTAATTAAATTTTCGAAATATACAATTAAACAGATTTTGAATAATTGAAATTTTGTCAAATTTAATTGGAAATATTTTTTTTAAAACTATTTTATTACAATTTTTAAAAATCAACTTTTGAAAAACTTTAATTGCAAATCATGAAAATAATTGAATTCTCAAAACTTTTAATGAAAAATCTTCACATGTAATTTTTGAAAATGAAAATGAAGGAAAATTAGCTTCTAAAAATTATAATATATTTAAAAAAAAAAATTCTTAGATTGTTTTATCATAATTTTTTAAGATTCAATTATTTTCAAACAAGGTAAAATTAAAATTTTTAAAAATTTATTTTTTCTAAACTTATTCAAATTTTGGAAAAATCATTCTCATAATATAATTCAAATTTTTGTATAAAAAATTTGAATTTTTCTATTTTAACAATTGAATTTTCGAAAAACTTTCTAAAAATGATTGAAAATAATTGATTTAGAGAAAAATTTTAATTAAATATTCGGAAAATTAAATTTTTGATGAATTTTAGTAGAGATTTTTGAAAACAAATTTTTTATTTTCTGAACAATTCAGTTTCTTTGAAAAGTTTCAAATAAAAACTAAATTCAATTCTCAAGAAAATTTCTGAAAATTATTCAAAATAAATTTAATTGGAGTAAAAAATTCTAGAAAATAATTGAATATTGGAAAAAATTTTAGAAAATAATTAAATTATAATAGGTTTTAAATTAAAATTATTGAATAAGTTTTTCAATTTTGAATAATTTCTGAACAACTTGGTTTTTCTTTAAAAAATTTGGATTTAAATATTTTTAAAATTAGTTATTGATTAGAAATTTTTTGGAATTTTTGAACATCTATTCAATTAAAAAATTTCCAAATAATTAAGATTTGGTAAAATTAAATTGAAAATATGTCAATTTATTTATTTTTTTTTTATTTGAACCAAAAATTTTTTAATTTTAAACGTATTTTAAGTGAACTTTCTTTTTATTTTGAATAATTGAATTGTCAAAAAAGTTTCATAAAATTATTAAAATTGATTGATTTAGAAAAGAATTTGTGATAAAAATTACAGAAAATAATTTAATATTGGACGATAAATAGTAGAAATTTTTAGAAATTATTAAATTTCAAAAGGTTTCAAATTAAAATTTTTAAATATTTGATGTTTGAATAATTTTGATTAAAATTTTTTTTAAATTAGTTATTTATTAGTAATTTTTAAAAAATTTTGTACAGTTGCAATTTTTAAAAGTAATAAAATTTCAGAAGATTTAAAATTGAAATTTTAAAAAAATTTAACTTTAAATTTTATAAAAATTTAAGTTTTTGAAAATTCCCAGAAGTAATAAATTGTAAAATTGTCAAATAATTGTAAATTTCGTCAAATTTAATATTTTTAAGAATTTTATCACAATTTTTTGAAAATAATCGTGTTTTTAAAGAAATATGTAAAAAAAGATTTGAAAATTTTAATTGAATTTTACAAAAACTTAGAATTAAAGTTATTATCAGAATGAGAGAAAAAGGTGAAAACTTTTCTGGAAATAAGGGAAAAGTCAGGGAAATACAAAATAAAATTGTTGTAACAACCCGGAATAAAATAAACGACCTTTTTGACTTTCTTCGTACTTTCAATAAATGAATACGATTTTTTTTTAAATTTTTAAATCGATCCGAGACCTGAAATTTTATACTGAATTGATTAATAGTTACCAATTATTTATATTGTATTAATAGTTTATTATTTATAATTAATTATTATTTTAGAAGAGAATTCTGATTTGCATTTCATTTTCTGCTTTAGGTACAGAGTAAAAATTCTGAAGTCAGTTGGAGACAAAGTGAATGTACTCTACGTTGATTATGGCAATGAGGAAACCGTAAATGTGAATCAACTTCGAACAATCAGTAAGGATTTAGTGACACAAATGCCCTCTCAAGCAATGTTATGCGTATTGAATGGTTTTCAAAGTCGAAATTCTAAACCAGAATTTGATTCTGCATTCGAGACACTAACTAATGACAAACGTCTACAAATGACAGTGAAAAATGCCCAAAAGACATGTTTAGTTGTCGATTTATTCGACCTGTCGACAACACCAATGAAGAACATCCTAATGGAAATTAATCAAATGCAAATCGAATCAAAACCTGTCGATAATGTCGCAGGTAAAAAATCGAATGAAGTCGAAA
Organism: Leptopilina heterotoma; assembly: GCF_015476425.1. Lineage (NCBI taxonomy): Eukaryota > Metazoa > Arthropoda > Insecta > Hymenoptera > Figitidae > Leptopilina > Leptopilina heterotoma. The sequence continues at coordinate 666,027 of NW_025111169.1, forward strand.
AAACACCACCTCAAAATCATCAGAGGTAAGATTTTCTTTCTTTTCTCAAAATTTTCATTAATTCATTAATTCATTAATTCAAATGTCCTATTTAATAAATTTTATATTTAGTTTGTCGATTTTGTAATTTTAATATTTAGTTTATCAAATTAATAGTTTCAATATTAAATTTATCGAATTTGTCATTTTAATATTTAGTATATCAAAATTAATTAATGTCAATATTAAATTTATCAATTTCGATATTTAGTTTATCAATTTAATTTTTAATTTTGTACTTAATTTTGAAAAATTGTTATTAAATATTTAGAGAGTTCTGGATATATTATTGGTTAATTTACTGTAATCACACGCAGGTTTGACAGTAAAAAACAACCAATCATGGCACAGCGTCAAAAATTAAAATCCAAAGTTCCAAAAAATCGGTAATTCTATTGTGTGATAAAATTGTATAGTTTGCTTCAAACTCATTGTTTATTTACCTTCATCACTTATTTGCATAATTTATGTAAAATTTATCGTGAATTGGTGGTAGTTAACATGTTATTATAAAAATTGCGCTTTTGTAATTTTTTTAATATTCAACATTTTAATGCTTTTTTTTAAATGTTAAAAAAAACTGCCATTGACTAAAGCAATAAAGAATTAATACTTAGTTTTATTTTTAAATAGCAATCTCATTAACAATTATTTTTATAAATAATAAAATATTTTATTATTTTTAATTTTATTTATTTATTATATAATATTAAATTGAAATTAGAATATTAAATGGAAATTTTTTCTAAATGGAAGAAAATTTATTTTATAAAACTAGAAGTTTAACATTTTGCACAATCGCACAATTTTAGTAAAATAAGAATGCTTTCTCGCACTGTACAATTTTATTTTTACTTTGCAATGTTTATATTGTTCTCTATAATTTTTTGCAAAGCCTCGCATCTAATTTAAAAAGACATTTATTTATATTTTTTAAAAGCAAATAATTTTCTAAATAACAATTTTGCACAAAACAGGGTTGCCACAGGTCAGGGAAATCAGGGCATTGAGGGAAAAGTCGTTATCTTCATGTTTTATTATAATATTCTTATAAATAATTGAACATTTTTTTGAGCATCTAATAATTTTTAGAGTAAATCAGAATATTCTTTAGAATCAGGAAAAAAGTCAAAATTTTATCTGGAAATCAGGGAAAAGTGAGGGAAAAACAAAATTCAATTTTTGTGGCAACCCTGCAAAAGTTCTTTCACAAACATTTGGTGTTTATCATTTTTAATACACCATTTTTGCACAATTTTTTCTCATACAACTGTTAGAAAATTTCTTTTTAGAATATATTTAATATTTTGCACCAGCATTTTTAATATATTGAAAAAATGCACTTGACTATAATTGAAATAATTTAATTTTTACAGAGACGAGGCGAATGTATCAACGCAAAGCAATACTACGAATCCATTCCGAGCGAATAGTGATGATAATTCGAGAAACAGAACAAAATCGTGGAAGGACGATCACAATGAACAAAGGCATGACAATCGTTATCAGCAGCGCGACGATAGTGATCGCAATGGAAAAAGTGGCAATTTCAATCGCGATGGACCCAATAGATCGTTTAATCGAGATGGAGGTGGTAATAATCCATTTGGTCGCAGTGGCGATGATGATGGAAATAAAAAGGACGGAGAGAGTAGTCATTTCAATCGCGATGCTAGAAACGAGAGATTTAATAATCGCGATTCAGCCAATAATTCCTTTGAGCGAGATGGAGGAAATGATCGTTTCAATCGAGACGGGGGAAATGATCGGTTTAATCGTGACGGAGGAAATGATCGTTACAATCGAGATGGGGGAAATGATCGCTTCAATCGAACTGGTGGGAACGATCGCTTCAACAAAGATGGAAACGATCGATTCAATCGAGACAGGGGAAACGATCGCTTTAACAGAGACGGAGGAAACGATCGTTTTAATAAAGATGGAAACGATCGGTTCAACAAGGATGGAAATGATCGCTTCAACAAGGACGGAAACGATCGATTTAATCGAGATGGAGGAAACGATCGTTTTAATCGAAGTGCAGGAAATGATCGTTTTAATAAAGATGGAGCAAAACCGGACAGAAATTTCCGAGATGGAGGCAGATTTAATCAATATTCTCAGCACGACGACAGAACTGGAGGAAATAAATTCTCTAAGAGTTATGCAAGCGATAATGAATCTACGTCTTCTAAAGGAAGCGGCAAACGTGGAGAGAAAGGCGGCGGCTTCCAGAGGAAAAATGACAGGGACTTCAAATCTAATCAGTTCAATAAATTTGGAAACGACAATGATGGATTCAAACCCAGGAATCATGGTATATTTAATTTAAATAATATTAATACATTCAAACTAAAATTCTATTTTCTCGAAAAGTACGATTAAAAATAATAAAATTTAGAAAATTATTAAAAAAAAATTATTTTCTTTTCAGATGACAACAACAGATTTAATTCTAAGCCAAAGTACGGTCGTGATAATTCTTCTAATGAGGTAAGATTTTTTTTTATGTTGTTACTATTTAGAAACTCTTTAGTTTGTGCCACTAAAAGATACTTTTTTCTTCTTTTTTCAAAAATTTGCATTACTTTAAATATTTACAATCAAATTTAATCAAATTTTTCGCAAAATTCAATTATTATTATTATTATTATTATTATTATTATTATTATTATTATTTTCGTAAACAATAAAATTTTCCCAGGTATTCAAATATATTGAATATAATTTTCATAAAATTTGTCGAAATAAATCAATTATTTAAAATATTTTAATAAAATTCTTCAAAATCAAAAACTTTTCAAAAATTTTGATAAAATTTGTTTACAAAAATTCTATTATTTTGAATTCCTGGAAAGAATTTAATTATTTCCATAAATAAAAAATTCAATATATAGTAAGAGTTCCATTATTTTTAATACAATTTTAATTAAAATTCTTTACGAGATAATGGAATTAATTTTTTTAATTTTAATAAAATTCTTCAAAAAAATTGAATTACATATTTTTTTAAATTTTAATGCCATTTTTCGCAAGAATTCAATTATTTTTGCAAATAATAAAATTCATCGCTGGAATTCAATTATTTTGATAAAATTTCTCGAAATAATTGAATTATTTAGAAAAATTTTAACAAAACTTTCCAAAAGAAATCAATTATTTTTCTAAAGTTTTAAAAAATTTGTTTATATTAAGAATTCAATTATTTTCAACACAATTACAATTAGTAACAATTCAATTTTAATTGTATTCCTAGAAAAATTCAATTATTTTTATATAAATAATACAATTATTCGCTTGATTATAATTATTTTCAATTCAATTTTAATTGCATTCTTCGAAAAAATTCAATTATTTTTTTAAAATCTTCTGAAAATTCTTCTAAAGAATTCAATTTTAAGAAATATTCAATTATCCAATAAATTTTTTTTTTCTTTTGAAATAATTGAATTCTTTTAGAACTTTCTAATAAGAATTGATTTAAAAATAATTTTAAGTTAAAATTGCAGATCGATTATTTTTAATACAATTTTAATTAAATTTCTTTACGAAATAATGAAATTAATTTTAATAATTTTTTTTTAATAAAATTCTTCGAAATAATTGAATTACATATTTTTAAAAATTTTCATACCATTTTTCGCAAGAATTAAATTATATTTTCAAATAATAAAATTCATCGCAGAAATTCAATTATTTTAAGAAAATTTCTCAAAATAATTGAATTATTTAGAAAAATTTTAACAAAACTTTCCAAAAGAAATCAATTATTTTTCTAAAGTTTTATAAAACTTGTTTATATTAAGAATTCAATTATTTTCAATACAATTGTAATTAAATTCGTCGAAAAAATTCAATTATTTTTTAAAAATTTTTAATGAAAAATTTTTTTAAAAAAATCCAATTATTTTCAAAAATTTTAACAAAATTGTATTCCTGGAAAAATTCAATTATTTTTATATAAACAAAGCAATTATTCGCTTGATTATAATTATTTTAAAAGGTTTTTAAATTAAAATCTGTAAAAAAAAATTATATTCCCTGTCAAATTGCAATTATATTTAAATATTTATTTTTAAAAATGATTAATTAGTTATTTTCCTTTAAAAAATTGTTCAAGTTTTGAATAATTTAATTTAGAAATTATGAAAAGAAATTAGTCTTAAAAAATTCTAATTAAAATATTTTAAGTATATCTATAATTGAATTCTGGGAAAAATAATTCTAAAAAATAGAAAATTTTGTTAAATTTTATTTGTTAAGAATTCTAACAAAACGTTTGTAAAATAATTCAATTTCAGAAAAATTTTGGATTGAAATTATTAGCAGAGTAAAAAAAAGTTAATATTTTTTATGTAAATTATGATAAAGTCAGTGGAAATACAAAATCAAATTTTTGTGATTTTTATGAATCAACTAAAATCAATTTTTTAAATCTTTAAATTAATTCTTTAGCTACTTCTTTTCAATCTTAAAGCTACTTTTTGATTCTAAATTTTTTAATTAATTATCGAGTGCGAAGCCATCAGGCTTCAAATTGTCATTTTTAATTTTAGAATTTTCCCTTTTTTTTGTTTTTAGCCTAAGGAAATCAATTTCGACGAACCCATCGATTTTTCCAAATCGAAAACATTAGAATTTGCCTTACCGTCGATTATTCCTGGAAATAAACAAAGAGGTGAAATAATCTATCTCAGTAATCTCTCAAATTTCTTCGTTCATCTCATACCCGACAATGAAAAACTCGAAGAACTCATGGAGAAAATTGCCGTTATCTACGAAAGTGGAGGTGTTGTTTTGGACAAATCAAAAGTGAAATTAAACATTCCCTGCATAGCTCAATACGCCGACGATGAGAGATGGTATCGAGCGGTAATTCAAAAAATCGACGGCACCAATGCAACGGTTCTATTTGTCGACTATGGAAATGTCGAGGTTGTTTGTTTCAATAAATTGAAAGAAATTCGCGATGAATTTACATCATTGCCAATTCAAGCAGTTCCTTGTAAATTGTTTGGACCGGAGAAAACCGAATGGACAGAGGAGGAAATTAACGATTTCAGCGATATAGTGAATGGGAAATTGTTGGAAATTGAATTTATTGGGAAAGATCAAGATACTTTCAAAGTTCTTCTACGCGAGGTTATTGATGAGACGGCGAAGAAGGAAATTATCAATTCGACTTTTTGTCCTGGAGTTGATTTGACGAAGTCAAAGGAAAATACGAGTGTGACTAAAATTACGAATGTGAGTCAACAAAAGATTGATTTTGCCTCATTTGACAGCAAATGGGTTGATGAGCGAGTCAAGCCTGGAACAAAGGACACTGTTATTGTCACATGGTTTGATAATACCGATAGTTTCTACTGCCAGTCCGTAACAAAGCAGAAAGAATTTAGACCAATGATGGAGGAAATCCAGAAAGTTTACTCAGGACGAAAAACTATTAACGAGACACTTAAGGTACGTTTTTATTCTATTTTTCTTTAATTTTTCTAAAAATTTACTGATTATTCAATTTCGACTTTTCAATGATTTCAAGATTAAAATAATAATTAATTCACTTATTAACTAACTAATTATAATTTTCAACAATTTCTTTGCAAGGATTCAATTATTTTCATAAATAATATAATTCTTCGCAAAAATTCAATTATTTTTAGAAATAATATAATTCTTCGAAGAAATTTAATTCTTTTGAATACAATTTAAATGAAATTTCTCGAAAAATTAAATTATTTTTAAAGATTTTTATAAAATTTATCAACAAAATTAAATTATTTTCATAAGTTCTAAATATTTTCGAAGAAATTCAATCTTCAAAAGTTTTTAATAAAATTCTTTGAAACAGTTCAATTCTTTTCAAAAATTGTAATATAATTTTCTTCCCAAGAATTCACTTCTATTTTTATAAATTATAAAATTCTTTTTCAAGAATTAAATTATTTCCAATTCAATTTTAATCAAATTCTTGGTAGGGATTCAATTATTTTCAAAAATCATATTTTTTATAGAAATTCAATCTTATTTTAAAATTTTTAAAAAATTTTTCGAATGAATTCAATTATTTTTAATACAATTTTGATAAAATTTCTTAACAGAATTAAAATATTTTCAAAAATTGTAATAAAATTCTGAGAAGAATTGAATTATTTACAAAAAATTTAAAAAATGTTAATAAACAAATTTTTAATTACAATTAATAACAAACACGATTTTGTAATAATTGAGAGAAATTTTAAGTAAAAATCAATTAATTTAAAAAATTTTAATCAACATTATAGGAAAAAACTACATTATTTTTAAAAGATAATGAAGAAATTCTTAAAAAGAATTTAATTATTTTTGAAAAATTTAAAAATTTTTGAAAAGAATTTCGTTATTTTTGGAAAATATTGAAATTCTTAAAAAGTCTTAAATTATTTTTGAAAAATATTAAAATTCTTGAAAAGAATTCAATTATTTTTGAAAAATATTAAAATTCTTAAAAAGTCTTGAATTATTTTTGAAAAATATTAAAATTCTTGAAAAGAATTCAATTATTTTTGAAAAATATTAAAATTCTTAAAAAGAATTCAATTATTTTTAAAAAATTATAATAAACTGCTTCCAAAAAAGTGAATAGTTTTCAAAAATTTGGATAAAACTTTATGTAATTAATTAAGAAATTTCAGATTTGAATTATAAAAGTAAAAAAAATTGAAATAACATTTCTGTTTTTTAAAAAAAAGTATCATTTGTAAAATAAAAAATAATCAACTTATTAGCGCAAAATTATTAAAAATAATATAATTTCTAAATTTTTCTTACGAAAATATTTCTACAAAATCTACTTTCTGAATAAGTAAATAATAAATTTGAATTAGTAAAAATTAGTTAATCCTAAAATAGTTTAGTTTCTAAAATTTCTTTGTTAATTTATATTTTGATAGAATTTAATTTTAAATTTATAAAACTTTTATCAATTAAAATTTTAGTTTCAACTCTGAATTGAATTTGTTAAAATTTTTAATCTTTGTAATTTTAATTTATCTTATTTCAAATTAATTTTTCTAATTAAATTCAAATTGTTTTAATTATGAATTTATGTCATTTGCAGCCCGGTTGTCCAGTGATGGCAATTTTCGCTCAAGATGATGCTCTCTATCGAGCAGAAATCATTGAGATTAAGGGCAATCGAAGTTATCTGGTTCAATATGTTGATTTTGGAAACAAGGCAACTGTAGAACAGCGTCAGTTGTATCCAGTGGAGAAGAGATTTATGATTATTCCCAAGCAGGGCATTCGATGTTCGTTGAAGGACATTTTTCCTGTAGACGGTGGCTCTTGGACGAATCGTAATTCTCAGGGCGTGGAGCAATATTTGTATGATGAAGGTGAATTCGAGTGCACCTATCACGAAGAAAAGGATAACAAATATTTGATTTCATTGAGTCACAATAAAATCGACGTCGTCAAAGCTTTAGTTGAAAAGAACCACGCCATGTTTAGTACACCAGCTTCCGCTCCAAAATCTATTGGTAATATTTTTTTTCTTACAAGATTTTTTTGACTATAGTTCAGTTAAAGGTTCAAAATTTATGGATCATTTATTTTATTAGATCGTAATTTTTATTACGTAATTTTTAATTATTCTGTTTATTTTACAGAGCCAGAAAAAGTAACGACAGAAGAACCCAGCTGTGATATTTCGAGACTGGATATAGAACTACTTCCAGGGCAAACTTTACGCGTTAAAGTTTCCAGCGTGGAAAGCGTTTCTAAATTTCATATTCAATTCTCTTCGGCAAATTATTGCGATGAGGCCATTTCATCCTACATGGAAAATAATGACCCAAAGGTATGTGAATTTTTAAATTTAAAAGCATGTTTTTTTTTCAAATCTGATTCCATTTTATATAAATATGTATATTGCAACATTCTAAACCTTATGCACTTTTCCGGAATTGAAATCTACAATTTAAGTAATCTAATTAATTGTTATTTATTTTATTTATTATTTCTTCTATTTATTGTTTCCTTTATTTAATCCATTTATTTATTTTCGAAATAATAGTGAAATTTAATAATAAATTAAAAGTGAAGTTTAATAATGAATTAGAAGTGATGTTTAAAAATAAACTATAAGTGAAATTTAATAACAAATTATAAGGGAAATTTAATAGTAAATTAAAAGTGAAATTTTATAATTAATTAACAGTGAAAATTCATAATAAATTCACGCAGGCTTCGCACTCATCTACTAACACCTATTATTTACTACATTTTTTACGATTTGTTACTATTTCAATACATTTCTTAGATTTTGATAGAAACAATTCGAAAAATTTTAAGTAAAATATCTTTTGAAACTGTTTAATTGTTTTAAAAAAATTTTCAAAATTCCATTTACTTATTTTTAATAAATTTTGATATAATTGTTCGCAAACATTCAATTATTTTTATAAATGATAACATTTTTACAGGAATTCAATTATTTAAAATAGAAAAGTGAAAGAAATTAGAAATCTCATTTTTAAAATTTTTAGAATAATTTTAATTTATAAATAATTAAATTTATAAAGGTTTTTCCAATTGAAATCCTTGAAAAGAGATTGCTAACTTCTTCCACATTTGATAAATTCTTCCTTAAATTATTTAAAATACAATTTTTATAAAATTCTTCGCAAGAATTTAATTTTTAAGAATCAATTAATTATTCTTCAAATTATTTATTTTTGTATTCAAATAATTGAATTTTTGTGGACATTTCAAAGAAGAATTTATTTTAAAAATTAATTTCTGTTGAAATTTTAGCTAATAATTGAATATTAGAAGTGTTATTTTATGAATTTTAAGAAATAATTAAATATCAAAAGGTTTCTCAATTGAAATCGTTGGAAATTACAATTCCTGTCAAATTGTTATTATATTTAAATATTTTTTTTAAAAAAAATTATTAAATTAGTTATTTTTCTATAAAAAATATTCAAGTTTTGAATAATTTTATTTAACAAATTTTATAAAATAATTGAATTTTGGAAAAATTTTGATTTGAAGTTATTAGCAGGATAAGAAAAAAGTTGATATTCTTGATGAAAATTAGGAAAATGTCAGGGAAATAAAATGCAGAATCAAATTCTTGTGATTTTTGTGTTATTTTTAGTTGTCAAATTTAATTTTTGATAGCTACATTTTTATAACTTTTTTTTAGTTTTAAAGGTACTTTTTAAAAATTAATTATCGAGTGCGAAGTCTGTTCACATTAAATCTAAACAATAAATTAACAGCGAAATTTCATAATAAATTAACATTAATAACTAAATAATATGTTAACAGTGAAATTTAATAATACCTAAATTAACAATGAAATTAAACAAATTCAATACTTTAAATGTTTGGCAATTAATCAATTACATTAGTTCATTAGAGTTTAACCCTTTGAAGCATAATTTCTTTACGCAAAAAAAACTAGTCAAACTGTGCAGCAAAGGGTTAATTACATAAATTAAAATCAAAAATTAATAATTTGACTCACCTACGCAATTTGTAAAAAAAAACATTGGCAAACTAATATTTAATCATTATAATCACTCAAAGACTCTTTCAAATAAAATCCTATACTTCCTGTATACGATACGTTAACAATTTTTTCCTCGTAATTCTCTTTCGCGGTTCACTGCTTTGAAATAAAAAAAATTAGTACCTTCTGATCTCTAAATATTAAAACAATTTGTTTATTAACAAAATAAAATAATAGAGCAAGAAGCATGTGACATAATAAAACCAGAAAATTTCTCTGCAAATTTCTAAAAGACCAAAACATTGAAAAATGGTCGTAATTAGTAAAAAGTAGTGTGCCAATGTTAGGTGATGCCACAATTATCAAGCCATGAGATGTGCCTTGGCGCGGGTTGTCTTATATTTAAGGATGGATTTTGGAGGCGTGCTGTTATCGTAAACTGTCGTGAAAAACAAAGTTTCGATGTCAAACTTATTGATACTGGAGCGTATGACAAGATATCGCTGGATCGAGTGAGTTTTGTTTCCTGTGGAAATAAATCCACATTGAAATGCTCACTGAACTTCTTAATACTACTTCATTTCATCGAAATAACAATATTTTTTTATAATTTCATTATTTTTTTTATCTTTAATTTCTAGTTGAAACTTTCATCTTCCTTTGTTTCTCCCACCCCCCTTATTCGTAAATCAATCAAAATGAACTCTTTTAATCATTAATTTATTTGATTTATTTCCTGTATCTCCTAAAATGTGCATGAACGATAAATAGTTACAATAGTTACAAAAGTAATAGAAAACTTAATTCAAAAGTAATTAGATTCTATAGCGAAAGTTAGTTTATTATTAGATCGTTCTAAATTTATGAACATGCCACTACTAACTATTTGTAGTCCTCATTATATGTAATATTTTTGAATGTAAAATATTAAAGAATGAGACTAATTTCTTTTTGCATTTTTTAAGGTACTCGCTCTTCCTAGTCAATTGGCTGTAATGCAGAATCAAGCAATCGAGTGTGCTCTTCATAATGTCAATCCATCCCCAACTCTAGACGAAAGACTGAAGAAATTGGTGCTAAACCAAGAAGTAATTATTTACGTTGAAAGTGTCGACAAGAACAGGTTTGTATTTATATTTATTTTTCTTTTGAGAATTTTTCTGAATATTTTCAATGCAAATAAAACTGAAAACGAATATTTTTTAAATTTACTAAATATTAAAATTAATAAATTATCTGATTTTGAATTTAAATCTATTACATTTTTAATATTAAAAATATTAAATTCAAGGCCTTTGAAATGATTAAAAAGTCTTAATTCTTCTTGAATTTCTTTTTGTTTGCCTTAAAAACTTTAAAATCACCCCAAATTTTTTTTAATACAATACCTGAAATTTTTTTAATTCAATAATGATTGAACTTTATAGAATATGAAATTGAAGTTCTTTAAAATAATTTAATTCTTAAAGAACTAAATATTGTAAAATTATTTAATGTATAAGTTTTCAAAAAATTTGAAAAATAATTGAATTTTCTAAGCTTTGCGTTTTGCAATTTTTCTAAGTAATTGAATTTCGAAAAATTTCAAATTGAATTATTATTAAAAATACAAAAATAATTGGTTTAGAGAAGAATTTAAGTTAAAAAGTCGAGAAAATGATTGAATATAAGAATCATTATAGTAGAAATTTCTAGAAATAATCCAAAAAAAGTTCCAATTGAAATTTTCGAAAATTTGAATTTTTAATAATTTGAGAATTGAAATTCTCGAAGTATTTTCTTAAAAATTATTAAAAATAATTGATTTACAAAAAAATTGTACTTAAAAATAATTGAAAAATAAAATTCTAGATAATAATTGAATTGAAATCAAGAAATTTCAGCAACAATTCTTCTAAATTTTTGAATTGTAAACAAATGGATTTGAAAATTCTTAAAGATCCTTTTAAAAATTATTAAAAATCTATATTAATAATCGTTGTATTACGGTAATCTGTTCGCAGAATGAAGTTAGTTGTTGATTGCTCCTTTATTTCTTAACTTTTTAAATAATTTTTCTTTTTAAATATTTTCAATTTGAAAATTAATGTTTTGAAAATCATCTAATTGTTGCAAAGAATTTTATCAAAAAATTTGACAGAATTTGAAAGAATTCCTTCAAAGAATTTTATTATTTAGAAAAAAAATTGAATTATCCAATAGAATTTTGTTAAAATTTACAAAAATTCCAATTAAATTCTTTTTTAAGAATTTCTTGGAATTTTTTTTTAAAAGAATGAAGTTTCCTTTAATAATTTTAATTTAAAATTTTGAAAATAATTGAATTTTATAAACAATTTCTCTCAAGTTTTAAAAATAATCGTGTTTGTTAATAATTGAAATTTAAAATTTAATTATTGAATTTTATTAAAATTTTAGAAAATAATTGAATTCTTTTGAAAAATTTTAAAAGAATTGAGAAAAAAAATTAAATTCTTTCGTGAAATTTTTTTCAAAATAAAAATGAATTTTTGCAATGAATTTTACTATTTATAAATATAATTGAATTGTTTCAAAGGGCTTATTAAAATTTTGGAAAATAATTGTATTTATTCGTGAAATTAATAATTTTTATTAGAATTTTGTTTTAAAAATAATTGAAAGTTTACAAAAAATTTTACTATTTGTAAAAATAATTGAATTCTTACGAAAAATGTTATTGTCTATGAAAATAATTTAATTTTTGCAAAGAATTATATTAATTGGATTTTTTGAAATTAATAAACAAGAATAATTAATTAGTAAATTAGTTAATAATTGAATTTTTTTTAAGTTTGAACCTGAAATTATTCAAAAATTCATAATTGAAATTAAAAAATTTTGTATTGTGCATAATAATAGAATATCACGTTCTGTTTGCGTAACATTTGCTAATCATTAGGCTGCGTCTACAATAGAAAAAAATAATGTGTAATTTGTAGTGTAATGTGTATTGTTTTTGGCATTGACAACTGTCAGGGGCAATTACACTATATTTTACACAATTTTCTACACATTATTTTTTCTGTTGTAGACGCAGCCTTAAAAATAATTGATTTACACAAAAATTTTATTTCAAAATTATTGAAAAATAAAATTTCAGAAAATAATTTAATTGAAATCATGAAATTTATTTTTCAGAAATTACATCATCAATTTTTATAAATTTTTAAGTTTCAGAAGATTTAAACAAATGGACTTTAAAATTCTCAAAGAACTTTTTTAAAAATGATTAAAAATAATTGATTTAAAGAAGAATTTTAATTAAAAATTCTAGAAAATAATAATTAAATTAAAAGGATGAAAATTAAACATGAATCTTCGACTCGAAATGATCGATTTCTAGATGTTTCATAATAATAAATAAAATATTCTTACAAGTTGTTGAATTTAAAAAAAGTTTGAACTTCAAAATTTTTGAAAATCTAAATTTTGTTAAGATAAATAATTTCTATTTATTAATTTTTTTATTTTTATTTGTATTAATTTATTTCTTTTCCTCTATTTCAGACTTATCGTCGAATTGTACGACTCAATAGGATGTAAAATTCAATTCAACGACAACAATCCAGATGTAAAAATTCCTCCAGTCTGTCCAATGCCAATTTTAAGTTCAACACATAAAGTAAGCGTTTCATGCGCAAATCATTCAAACAGTTTATGGCTACAAATGGCGTCCGATGCCAAGAAAGACGAGAAGCTCAATCGCGAATTGAGTGAATTTTATGCGAAGAAGGGCGAAATAGCTGACGCTGTAGAAAACAAATTGTGCGTCATCGAAAGCAGTGGAACCTTCTCTCGTGCCAAAATTATCAAAAAGACTGACGATAGACAAGTTTTTGTCAACTTAATAGATTATGGAATGAACGAAAATATCGCCTGTGATAAATTAAAAGTACTCGAACCTAGTTTTCACGTTCCACATCAACTGGCAATCCATGTTTCTCTAAATGTCACCCTGGACGGTTCTCCTTCCGAACAAGTAAATGCTTTGAAACCACATCTTATTGGCAAGGAATTTACAGCGATTTTCTATAATGTTCGAAAGAAATGGGTTGTCGAGTTGATTGAAAATGGTGTTAAATTGAGTGAGACTTTGAAGGAACTTAATTTGGTTAAGGAAGTCACGGAAGTTGATAGTGGAGTGAAGATTCCCGGAGGGGAAAGATTTAAATGTCACGTTTCTCATGCGGATTCGCCGGCGCAATTTTGGATACAACGAGACGACGAGATTAGTCAACTGAAGGAGCTGCAGAGCGAATTACAAAGATCGGTGGCCTCTTATCAAGCGGTGGATAAAGTTTTGGAAGAAGGTTCCCTCTGTGCTGTTTGTTCCGATAATGTTTGGTACCGAGCGGAAATTATCGACGCTGATGAGGAAATTACCACCGCCCGGTTTATCGACTACGGAAAAACGGATATTATTTCAACTAAACCGGAGAATTTGAAACAACTTTCGGATTCGATGAAAGGGAAAAAGGTGTTTGGAATAAAGTGTAGGTTGGACGTTCTGCCTATTGATTCAGAAGAATGGAGTGACGCGATTTGCAAATGGATGCAGAGTTTAAAAACCCTGAATTTAGAGGCTGGTTTGATTGTCGATGGAGTTCCGAAGCGGATCGATTTGTACATTGACGGAAAGAGTGTCATCGATAGGCTGGTCGAGGAAGGCAAGGCTGTGAAAATGCATCAGGATGATGAACTAGTGGAAGAACTCGTTGACGTTGAACTTGATCCACGATCCGCTTTCATAAGTCACATCAATTCGCTCAGTGATTTCTACATACAGGAGGAGAAATCAGTTTCTAATCTCGAGAAAATTCAGGATCGATTCCTAGTCGCTGATATGTTGCCGAAAGTTACGGATGTCAAGGAGGGGACGCTTTGTGTGGCTAAATTTACCGATGGCGATTGGTACCGAGCACGAGTTTTGGCGCCTGGTGAAACGGGAACGAAGGTGCTTTTCATCGACTATGGAAATAATGCGGAAGTCACGGAAATTCGGGCTATTCCCGAAGACGTCGCTTCTATTCCTCCACTGGCGAGGTGGTGTTCTCTTTTGAAACCGTATTATGCGACAAAATGGCCGCAAGGGGCTTTTGATACTTTCTGCGAACTCTCGGCTGATGGGGCGACTATCTTTTTACTCGACGTGCTTGTCGAAGCAGAGACGGCGATTGTTAAGCTGACGCTGGAGAATGAAGACATTGCCGAGAAGTTGGCACCTGCGGTGTCAATTTGCGTTTCTAATATCAATTCAACGGAGGAGTTTTGGGTGCAGAAGGAGAAGGAGATTGATGAAATTGAGGGATTGCAGGAGAAGTTGTTGGAGGCGGGAAATTATGGAAAAATTGATGAGATCAAGGAGGGATTGCTGTGTGCGGCGAAGTATCCGGATGATGAGCAGTGGTATCGGGGAAGAATTGTCAAGCACAGTGGAAATGAGACGGTGGTGTTGTTTATTGATTATGGTAATTCGTCGACATGTACGGAAATTCGGGAGTTGCCGAAAGAAATTGCGGAGATTGGAGCTTTCGCTAAGAAGTGCTCTTTGAAATTGCCGTCGACGAGCGATGAATGGTCGCAGACTGCTTTCAATGATTTTTGTAATATTTCCGGCGACGGAGCTGTTGCACTTCTTCTCGACGTTATCGAGGAGAATGACACGGCGGTGGTTAATCTATTCTTCGAAAGGGAAAATATTGCGAAAAAATTGATTTCCAAGAAGGAAAAAACTGCGGAGAAGTTGACGACGATTGAGGAAGATGTTAAGGAACAGGAGGCTGTACCGGAAGTCGAATCTGCTCCGGAAAAAGAAACTGCTCCTAAAGAGACTCCTAAAGAGACTGTTCCTGAAGAAATTGTTCCGAAAGAGACTGTTTCGAAAGAAACTGTTCCCGAAGCAATTGTTTCGAAAGAAACTGTTCCTGAAGAAATTGTTTCGAAAGAGACTGTTTCCGAAAAAACAGTTTCTGAAGAGTCAGTTCCGGAAGCTGCTCCCCAGCAAAAAAAACTCGAAATACAAAATAAAGTCGCTTTCATCAGTCAACTCAATTCCCTCCAGGAATTTTGGGTCCAACGCGAAGATCTGTCAGACGACCTCTAC
The DNA here is from genome assembly GCF_015476425.1 of Leptopilina heterotoma. Lineage (NCBI taxonomy): Eukaryota > Metazoa > Arthropoda > Insecta > Hymenoptera > Figitidae > Leptopilina > Leptopilina heterotoma. The sequence goes on from NW_025111169.1 coordinate 681,692, forward strand.
AATCTTGGTTCTGACCTCGAAGTCCTTGAGAAAGATCCTAAGATCACGGATCCAAAAGAAAGTTCAGTCTACGCTGCTCTATTTCCCGAAGATGAGGCGTGGTACAGAGGAAAAGTGATTTCTAAAAATGGAACCGAAACGGAAGTGCTTTTCATCGACTACGGAAATACGTCATTAGTGAAAGAGCTGCGGGAATTGTCAGAAGAACTTAAAAAATTGACACCATTCGCGAGAAAGTGTTCTCTAAAATTACCAGAAAATTTATCCGAGTGGCCTAAAGAAGCTCAGAGTCAATTATGCGAATTTTCTGCCGATGGTACTTGTGCTTTCACTGTGCAAGTTCTCGAGGAAGGTGATCCAGCTGTCGTTGACCTGAAACTAAATGACGAAAGCGTGACGGAAAAATTACTGGAATCGATCCGAGCAAGTGGAAAAATGACGGAAGAGAAAGAAGTAGAGGAGGAGGAGGAGAAGAATGCTGACGAGAAGAACGAGGAAGTCACTCCAAAAATCGATGATGTTCCTGCTAGTGTCGAAGAAACCGCTCAAGACGATGGTACCATTTTGCTGGGGAATATAATTTCACCCTCTGAATTCTGGGGACAAGTTGGTGGCAATTTGGACAATGTTCAACGTCAACTTTCAAAAGCCTGTGAGTGGAGGTCGCTTGATGATTTGACACTCGGTGAGTAATTATTTTATCTTTCATTCTTTCAAGTATATTTCTATCTTACGGATTACTGTTGGACAATTTGTTACTAAAATTTCTTTTTTTTTTCCTTTTTTATCTCCGTAAAATACCTAAAATCATGTTTATTAGAATAAATATTTCCTTTTTCCCCTTTGTTTAAAAGAATTTAGGAAAATTGCAGGCTTCGTACTCATCTACTAAGCTATTTACTTCTTTTTTTACGATTTGTTACTATTTGGAAACTTTTTTTGGATTTATGACACTAAATGTTAGTTTTTTAATTGTTTCTCAAGTATTTGCACTAGCTTAAATTCGAAAAAAAAAATTATTCTCAAAAATTTAACTAAAATTCTTTTGGACGATTCAATTACTTATTCTCAGGAATTCAATTACATATTTCTAAAAATTTTAATAAAATTTAATAGCAAAAATTCAATTATTTTCATAACTAATTAAAGTCAACGCAGGATTTCAATTATTTTTAAAACAATTTTAAATAAATTCCTTGAAAAAAGGAATTATTCTTAAAAAATTTTATTATAATTATTCTTCAAAAGAAATCAATTATTATATTTTTAAAAAAATTGATATAATTCGTGCATTAGAATTTCATAATTATTTTCAATACATTTTTACTTAAATTTCTTGAAAGAATGTAATTATTTTCAAAAATTAAAATAAAATTATTCATAACAAATCAAATTGCTTACAAAATATTTTAATAAAATTCTTCGTAGAAACATAATTAATTTTAAAAATTTGTCGACATTTAATTATTTTCAGTACTTATCTACTATTTTAATAAAATTTCCCAAAAGAATTTATTTATTTTAAAAAATGTAATAAATTTTTCCGAAACAATTCAATTATTTTTATACATAATAGAAATCTTCGTAGAAATTCCATTATTTTAAAAATTTTTGTTAAAATTCTTTGCAAAAATTCAATTACCTATTTCAATAAATAATCAAATTCTTCAGAGGAATTTAATTATTTTCAAAAATGTGAATAAACTTCTTTCCACTATTTCAATTATTTCTATAAATAAGAAAATTATTCGTTGGAATTCAATTATTTTCAATACAATTTTAATAAAATCCCTCGAAAGAATTTAATTATTTTGAATATAATTTTAATAAAATTCTCTGCAGCAATTCAATTATTTTTAAAACTTGTTATAGAATTCTTCAGAGAAATTAAATTATTTTCAATACAATTTTAATAAAATTTCTTGATGGAATTTAATTAAGTTTTTTTAAATTTAACAATATTTTGTCGATAGAATTCACTTTTTTTTAGAAATTGTAATAAACTTCTTAGAAGAATTTAATTATTTTCAGTACAATTTTAATTAAATTTCTCCTACTAACTTGAATTTTCTTCAAAACCATTGAATTTGTATTTTTACAAATTTTATTTTTTATCTTTATTATTTTCATAAATAATAAAATTTTCACAAGAAGTAAATTATTTAATTAATTAAATTTTTAATTTCAATTATTTTTAATACAATTTTAAATGATTTCTTCAAAAAATGTAATTATTTTTGAAAATTTTATTAAAATTATTTGAAATAATTCAATTATTTAAAAAACTTTTGATAAAGTTCTTTATAAGAATTCAATTTTAAGAAATATTCAATTATTCAATAAATTATATATTTTTGTATTTAAATAATTGAATGTAGAATTTTCTAATAAAAATTGATTTAAAATTGAATTTCAGTTAAAATTTTAGATAATAATTAATTTTTTTAAAAAAGTTTAATTGAATTATTTCAAGTTTTTGTTAATTTCTAAATATTTAATTGAAGAATTTTTGATTAATTGAATTTTCGTCAAAGTAAATTGTAAGCAAATAGATTTGAAAATTCTTAAGGAACTTTTGCAAAAAATATTAAAAATCATTGATAGTTGATAATTGAATTATTTTGAAGAATTTTAATACAATTTTTGAGAATAATTACAATTTTTGAAAATAATTACATTTTTCGAAGAATTTTCTTAAAATTGCATTAAAAATAATTGAAATCCTGTGAGGAATTTTATTACATATTTAGGAGAATAATTGAATTCTTGCAATGAATTTTTATTACATTTTTTTTAATAATTAAAATCCTTTGAAAAATTTTATTATTTATGAAAATAATTGAATTCTTGCAACGAATTTTATTGCATGTTTTTAAAATAATTGAATTCTTTTAAGAAATTTTATTAAAATTGTAGATTTTGAAAATATTTGAATTTCAGAGATGAATTTCATTATTTACATATGAAATGTAATTGAATTCTTGAAAAAAATTTTTGAAAATAATTACATTTTTCGATGAATTTGTTTAAAATAATTGTATTAAAAATAATTGAAATCCGATGAAGAATTTTATTAATAGTAAAAATAATTGAATTCATGTGAAAAATTTTATTAATTGTATAAATAAAATTGAATTCTTGCGAAGAATTTTATTAAAATTTTTGTAAATAATTTAATTTTTCTGAATAATGTTATGGAAGTTTAAATTATTATAAGTTTTTGAATTTGAATGTTTTGAAGAATTTTAATTTCTATGAGAAAATAATAGTGATTAAATATTTATTTAAATAGGTATAAAGTTATTGATTTTGAATGTTCACAGAATTTTTCAACGAAACAATTTTCATTCATTTTTTCATAGTTTTAAATTTATTTTTCGAAGTTATTTCATTTTTTTTGGTATCTAATAATTTTTAGAGTGAATCAGAATATTCTTTAGGGCCAGGAAAAAAGTTAAAATTTTGTCTGGAAATCAGGGAAAAGTCAGGGAAAAACAAAATTAATTTTTTGTGGTAACCCTGTTGCAGTCAAATGATCCACAGGTTTAACGAGTTGTTTTTGCCCCTATAGACGTTGAAAATAGTGAAAATGTTATTAAAGTCGATCCGTGGCCTGTATTTCTAATTTCCTTTCTGTTTCATATTTATTTTCTATTTTTTTATTTACTTATCAAAATTTATTCAACAGCTCTGGTGTGCGCTGGAAAAGTAGACGACGAATGGCATCGAGTTCGCATTGAATCGCTCAAAGAAAAGGAAGCCGAAGTTTTCCTCATCGATCAAGGTTACACTCGTATTTGCACCCAATTTCATCAATTACCATCAAGCTTGGTTAACGATCCACCACTCTCGAAGAAGTTCTCCCTACAATTACCCAAGAACCTGAAGAAATGGTCACAAGCCGCTACAACCGCTTTCTCGAAATACAGCAAATCATCTCTCTCGATGGAAATTCTCGAAACTGGCGAAGTTCCAATTATCAAATTATCACTTAACGATGAGGATGTCGCTGAAATTCTCGCCTCGATACGCGACGATAGTTCCCATGCTCTCTCAGAAGGTATCTCTGAAGAGAATTCAACAATGGCAATAACTAACATAATCTCACCATCAATGTTCTCAGGACAGACGGAAAGTGATTTAGCCAAACTCGACGAAGTGTACGAACATTTAGCAAACGTTGAGAGTTTCCATCAATTGAAGAATTTCGATGTCGGAAGAATGTGCGCCGCAAAATTCCCAGACGATGGCAATTGGTATCGAGCAAAGATTCTCTCTCACTCTGATGATGCGACCGAAGTTATTTACGTTGATTTTGGAAATAGATCGAAAGTAACCGAATTACGAGCTCTTCCTCAAGATTTAATTGAAATGGATTATTTGTCAACTCAGTATTCTCTTCGCAAACCATCGGATATCGTCGAATGGTCCAAAGAAGCTTGTGATAAATTTTTCGATGTGAACGACGATGGTGCTACTAGTTTCGAATTTAAAATACTCGATCTTGAGAAGAAGGAAGTTGGGTTAATTTATCAAGGAACGGATGTCGTTGAATTATTGTCTCCTCTTTGCAGTCGGGAAACAGTGGAAGAAAAGAGAGAAACGGAAAAAGATGTAGACGAAAAAAATGTCACTTCATCTTCGGACATTGTACCAGATTCGGAGAAAGTCGCATCAACCCCGGAAGTTATTGACCTAACCGAGGAGAATACTTCTTTGAAGGAGAATGTGGACGAGAAGAATGTCACCATATCATCGGACAGTGCTTTTCATTCGGAAAATGTTGATTCATCACACGATATGGAGAATATAGAGATTGAGAAAAAGAGTCAGGAATTCTCCTCCACCTTTGATGAGTCACAGCAGAATGATGAGTCATTAAAAAGAGAGGGTTCTGAAAAACCACTCTGTCCGGAATTGACACCTGAGGATATAATCGCCCAAATGACTCCCACAATAAATGAGAGTGTGGATATTGATTCTTTAAATGTAAAAGAGTCTGATGCACCACTTTCGCCTGAATTAACACCCGATGATATAATTGGCAAAATGACTCCGGTACTCAACGACAGTGCGATTGATGATAATACACTTTCCGAAACTCAAGTGAGTGTTGACAACGCCGAGCAGAAAAGTATTTGCGAAGCTGAAGACAACATCGAAACGTCGTCAGTAACATCCGCAAGCACCGCGTCAGAAAAAACAATCGGCGAATCTAAGGAAAGTAACGAAACTACCGTAACAGTCATAAACTCAGAAAATATCAAGGAAGCACTTCCCGAAGTCGAGATCATCGATAACTGCAAATCTAACGAGGCTAAAATTGGCACAGAATTAGAAAATCAATCAACCGATGAATCGAAAAATCTAGCTCACGAATACGGGCATCTAATCACCGAATGCTCCGTAGTGTTAAACGATAGACGTCTGTCTCTACCACGCGAAGAAAAAATTTTACCAGGCACCGTCTCTGGAGAACAATCATCAACCCTCGAGGAAAAAAATCAATCTCACAGCGTTAATGAATCTGTGCCATTGAACGAAACAACCACCGACGACGAACTTGTCTCCGAAGTGTAGACAAACAAGTTTTCTGAAAAAGAAAGAAAACATTCCTCGCTAGTTATTTTCGAATTTTAAAATCCCTTTTTTTTTATTTTTCAAAGAAATTTTTTTTTTACACTTGTGCGGACATTTATTGTCTTACCAAAGAAATTCGACTCTATATTAGCGATCGACGTAATTTTTTTTACTCAAAATGCTTTTCTTACTTTTTTGTTTCATTAACACATATGCCATAGAATTATTCTTATTATTAATATTGTTAATTTAATAATTAAATGCCTGGCGCATTTTCATTATTTATTCAAAAAAAAAATCAAGTTTATATACTATTTAGGAAAAAAAATTAGTTGGCGAGAACGCAAAAAACATAAGACTTGGAAAAAAGTGAGAAATATTTTATTTTTTTTAGTTATATTTATATTTATATTGTTCACTAGAGTTGGAATTTTTTTTATAGTCCATTTTTCCAAATATAGATCGATGAAAAAACAGTGATTTTTTTTTTTATTTTTTCGATCGTCAATAAAAACCTAAACAATTCTCAGTAGAAAAATGTAAATAAAGTTTAGGAATTTAATTGAAATATTGGAAACGGTGAACTTAAATATAAGAAAAATTAATATGCGAAAATGTCAAAAAGAAAGACTATATTTTCTAATTACAGTACTTGAAAAAATTCGTTAGAAAAAAAAGTAATTAAGTGCCATGATTTTCACTTACACTTTTGACTGTTAGAGACAAGAGTGAAAAATGGCTAACAAAAAATAGTATTTAGGCCTCGTTTGTAATTATATGTTTATTGTAAAATTTGTAAACTGTTGAGAGTTAATTTTTTTAAATAAACAATCTGATATAAAGGATATTGAGTTTATTTGTCACTTTAGTTTAAATATCAAATTTTAGACATAATTATATGTTTATTAATTTTTTGTTTTTTCATTCGTTCTCATCGATTGTAGTTTCAATACTGTTACTTGTATTTTCATCTTTGTCGTCAGTAATTTTTATTTCGGAAACATCTTTTTTCGTTATTTTTCTCTCTGAAATTGAAAACGAAATTAATAGGAAAAATTTGTTTGACAGAAGTTAGTACTTCGAATTTTAGAAAAGAATGTCAAATTAATTACGTTTTATTTGAAGAGTAAAAAAATATTTAATATATTAACTTCTAATTTTGTATATAATTTTCATTATTATTACTTTTCCTCGTGAAGAGAACTTTAATTTTATCCCCCCGATGTTTTTGCTTATTTTTGATGATTATCTCTTGGGCGCGAGCGATTTCGTCCTCTAAATACCAATTAATTGGTCCGTGACTCCATTTACAAGCTCCGACATTAGCAGTTGTTGTCTTTAAATGAACCTTGTGGGTCGCAGATTTTGCACTAGCAATTCTAGGCGACGACGATGATGCAGACGCTTGAAGGAAAAAAATATCCTTTATTCGAAATTTCAAATCAGGCCCGCCACCATTTAATACTACGTTAGTCAAGGACGATGTGAATGGCGGTTTCCGTTCATCATATTTTGTATTAAAATCCTGCAATTTTTCATCACAACAAAATCCAAATGGTTTTTGAAGTTTCTCAGTTTTTCGAGTTTGTTTCGAAAATCTCGATATTTCCTTTCTTGGCACTACGGAAATTTTTGACAATCTCTTACGTTTGACTTCCGTTTTGACAGTTTCAGCTGCGACTACGCTTGTCAAAATAATTCTTTGTTTTTTGTGATGTTGTATGTATATACTTTAGTGTACTTAAAATACATAGAATAATTACAGATTCTAATTAGTTTTTTTTTAAGTTAAAAGATCTATACCTCGTGAGTGAAATTGTGTGCTGCAAAATCTCGAGTTGTTCCAAATAGTAGCGACGAGAATCGTCGAGACAGTTACCCAGGTAAAATTTTGAGGTTAGGTACCGGAATGATTGTATAGAAATTTAATTGCGCTCTAAGAACTTTGTCAACTTTGTTGTTAAAAAGACAGTAGGAAAAAAAAGAAAGAGTAAAAAAACAGTGAAGTAACGTTAAATATTGTTTCCTTTTTCTAGAACAAATGAAATTATGAACTCATCTGCACTTTCGCCAAATACTTTGGGCTCCTCATCAGGTCAACGAACACCAGAACCAGAGGATTCCGAATTAAATTCATCTAATTCGCAAAGTAATAAAATTCTCAATCACGTAAATTCGGAATTACAAGTTCAAAAACATCAGAAACGAGCGAGTCGTGAATTACACATTAAACGAGTGCAATCATTACGAAAGGAGTTAGATTATTTAAAAGCAACCGAATGGAAGTACCAGCCAATTGATCGATGATGTAAATAATTTTAAACAAAACGCTTCTAATTTTTACTGCAAAACTTTAGCCAGGGTTGCCACAGATCAGGGAAATCAGGGAAAAGTCAGGGATTTTTATGAAAAGTGCGGGAAAAAATTTAATTTTTAGAATTCATAAGAAAATTCTGAATTTTTGTGTCTTTTTGCAGTTTGCCCCATAAACTATGAAATTACCACGAATTCTAATACAAAATTTTCAATAATTAGATGAATTTCGAGAAGTTTTTAATTGAGGTTTTGTAAAATTTCAATTTTTAATGAATTATTAATTTAGTAAAATTCTACGTAAACATTTAATTATTTTCATAAATAGTTCATTCTTCACAGAAATTCAATTTTACAAATTTTTTATACACTTTTTCACAATAATTCAATTATTTTTATAAATAATAAAATTCTTCGCAGAGATTCAATTATTTTCATAAATAATAAAATTCTTCACAGGAATTTAATTATTTTCAAAAATTGTTATAAAATTCATCGCATAATTTCAATTATCATCATAAATAATAAAATTCTTCAGAGAAAATTAATTGTTTTCAAAAATTGTTTTAAAATTCTTCGCATTAATTTCATTATTTTCATAAATAACAAAATTCTTCGTAGAAATTCAATTATTTTCAAAATTTTCAAACAAATTGAATTATTTTAAAACAAATCTGTTAAAATTATTCTCAGAAATTTAATTATTTTTATAGATAAAATTTGTAAATAATAAAATTCTTCGTAGAAATTTAATTATTTTAATAAATAATTGAATTCTTTGTCAAAATTCAATTATATTCATAAATAAAAAAATTCTTCGGCAATATTTTCATAAATAAAAACTTTTTCGTCGAAATTCAATTATTTTAAAAATTTCTAGTAAAATTCTTCACAAAAATTGAATTATTCTCATAAATAATAAAATTCTTCACATGATTTCAATTATTTTACTAAATAATGAAATTCTTCAGAAGAATTAAATTATTTTCCAAAATTGTTATAAAATTCTTCACAATAATTCCATTATTTTTATTAATAAAAAATGCTTCTGAGAAATTCAATTATTTTCATAAATAATAAAATTCATCCTCAAAATTCAGTTATTCTCAGAAATTTGAATAAAATTCTTAGTAAAATTTCAATTATAATATTCCAATATTTTCCCTCAATTCAATGATTTTCAATATCTACTAATATAATACAATTTTCTCAAATAATTCAATTATTTAAAAACAATTTTAATAAAATTCTAAGTAAACATTTAATTATTTTCATAAATAATACAAATTTTACAAATTTTTTTATACATTTCTTCTCAATAATTCAATTATTTTTATAAATAAAAAAATTATTCGTAGAAATTCAATTGTTGTTAAAAATTTGATTAAAATTTTTTACAGAAATTAATTATTTTTATAAATAATAAAATTCTTCGTCGAAATTCAATTATTTTAATAAATAAAAAAGTTTTTCAGTTGAATTCAATTATTTTGATTATAATTTCAATAAAATTCTTCGCAAGAATTTAATTATTTTCATAAAAAAATGCAATGAATTTAATTTTTTTTATAAATACTATAAAATTCTTTAGAGGAATTTATTATATTTTCAAAAATTGTTATAAAATAATTTTTCCCAGTAATTTCGTTATTTTCATAAATAAAAATTTCTTCGTAGAAATTCAATTATTCTTAAAAATTTTATTAAAGTTTGTGAAAAAATTTCGATGATTTAAAAATTTGTTGATAAAATTCTTTATGAGAAGTCAATTTGAAGAAACATTCAATTATTATACATATATTTAATAAAACAAGTTGTTCATTTTATGACCATTAAGCTTCCTCAATATATAAAAATTGCGGTTTTGCAAACTTTTGAAAAATTATGTACAAAATTTTATGTCCAGAAGATTGGTTAAAAATAAAATTATATAAATCATTTATAAGTTGTTGTATAAATATTTGGTGAAATTTACACTTTCATTTGCCAATTGCTTCTATTTTATGATAGAATAATCATTTCAAAATATTAATATTAATATTAAATTAATTATGAAAAAAATACCAAATTTGAATTTTTTGTGAAAAAGAAAAATATTTATTAATTTTATAAATTTTGATAAAATATATACTTTGTATACATCAATCGATTCGTTTTCTTGCCAGGAATGTAATTTTGAGAATAATTAATAAAAATATTAACAAATAAAAAAATTATTTCAGAAAATACAAAAAAAAAAATTTTCTGAATTTTAAAAAAATTGTATAAAAAAAAATTTTGTACATATTTTTGAAAATCCTTGTGTCAGATTTCAGGTATTAATGACTGCAATAAACCTGCAAAATTTCAGGACAATCCATCAAAATTTGTCTGAGATAATTTGTACACAATTTCTGTGACATACACACACACACACATACACACACACATACATACACACACACATACATCTGGACATTTGCTCATAATTGAATATACATATGTTCTAGATGAAAATGAGTCCATATAACCTTGTTTTGAAAAATTGAAAATCGTCACCAATGCAAAGCTTCCTCATGAGGAAGCAATATTATTTACTATTGTATTTAAATAATTGAATTCTCGTAGAATTTTCTTTATAAAATTAAAATTAATTATTTTTTTTTGAAATTGATGAAATGAAAGAAATTTCTGAAAAAATGAATTGTAAACAAATAAATTTGAAAATTCTCAAAGAACTTTTTCAAAAATTATTAAAAATAATTTATTTAAAGAAAAATTTTAGTTAAAAATTCTGGAAAATATTAATTGAATTGAAATCATGAAACTTTGAATGTTTTGAAAATTTTAGTTTCTAAGGAAAAATAATAATGATTAAATGTTTATTTAAAAAAGAAGTTATTACAATTAATAAAATTAATAAAAAGAAGAATACAATTAAAGAAAGTCGTAAATAAATGTAATAGAACATTTTTTTTTGAGTATCTAACAATTTTTAGAGTGAATCGCAGAATATTCTTCAGGTTCAGGAAAAAATTCAAAATTTTATCTATAAATCAGGGAATAGTCAGAGAAAAACAAAATTAAATTTTTGTGGCAACGCTGTTTACTGTCTTTACAATACTTAACAATACTTTTTACTGGATTTTATATCTTTTTATTAATAATATTCTTTTTTTCAGTCTACGAATAGTAAACAAACACTCTGTTTAACTTGGAAATAAATTTCTATTATTGTTAAAAGGAGAAGAAAATCAAAAAAAGAAAAACATGTTTTCGGCAGTGACATCGTTTTTCACTAATCTAATGTACAAAAATTATTCACCCATGAATATGGCGGATGTCGATAAAATATTAAAAGATGCCGAAAGAGAAAGTATAGAAACATCCGCGGAGGTGACCGAAGATTTACCCCAACAAATTGGAGAATGTTGCTTCTACGCAACTGGAATTGTTACCGCACTCCGTGAAGAATACGTCCTAATAGATAACAAGTACCTATGTGATATACATCGAGTTGCCACTGAAGTTAAAATTGGCAATAAAGTTCGATATTTAGCCTATCAATTAGATAAAAATAAGGAATTAAAAATACATAAAATAACCGATTTAGCCGATTCAACCTGGGACGATGATGATAATGATGAACAAGTTGTTGAAAATTTGAAAGCTCCCGATCCTATTGTCAAGGGACAAATGATGAATAGAACACTAGTTGGCAAAGTAATGAGACGAGAGGGCAGAATTGTTTTTATTGAACCGCACAATATTACCTTTAATTTGGATAATGTTCGCTCTGAATTTATTCCCATAGCTGGCGATTGGGTGAATATTAGTTCTCTCGTGGAAGTTAGTGCCGACGCTGCCGATTTGAATGGTGAGGTTTTAGAGGTCGATAGTATTTCGCCTTTGAGATCAAATTTACACACGGGAACTATTACCAGATATGATGTGAACACTGGAGTTGGAAATATCGATAGAACAACGATTTTTACGAAAACGGTTTGCGAACCAGGTTACGTTCCATGTGAGGGGGATAAAATTGTCACCGACAGTATTGAAAGTGATCAGGGACCTTTTGCTTGGCGTTCATTGACGATTGTTCCCCTGTCAAATAATAAGGTAAATATTATTTTTCATTTGCAGAGTTGCAATAAATTTAATTTTTTGGTCAATTCTGATTTAGACAGTCTTCGCACTTCTAATTTTTTTAAGTTTTGATACTATTTGGGTACTTTTTCTATATTTCAGACACTAAAAAAATACTATTTCTGATTTTTTTTTTTTTTTTGAGAGTTTCCACTACTTGAAATTCGCTAATACTAGAAATCAAAAACTATTCTCAAAAATTATAATCAAATTCTTTAAAACGATTCAATTATTTTCAAAAAATATTCGAAATTCAATTATTTTCAATATCTATTTATTTCATAAAATTTCGCAGAAGAATTCAATTATTTAAAAATAAATCGCGCAAATCCAAGACCTTCTCATTTTTTTATAAGAATGTAAAAATGATAAAAATCATCCAAAATTCAATTATTTTCATAAATAATCAAATTTCCACAGGAGTTCAATTAATTTAGAAGAGCATTTTCGAAAAAATCAATTATTTCACAAAATTTTTATACAATTCTTCACAATAATTCAAATACTTTCACTAATAATAACATTTTTCATAAAAATTCAATTTTTTAATAAAATTCTAAGTGCAAGAATTGCATTATTTTCATAAATAATAAAACTCATTGAAGAATTTCAATTATTTTTAATACTATTTTAAATTAATTAATCGAAAAATTCAATTATTTTTACAAATAAAGTTTTCTGCAACAATTCAATCATTTAAAAATAAAATTTTCAATTATTTTCATAAATAATAAAATTCTTCTCATGAAGTCAATTATTTTTGAAAATTTTAATAAATTTATTTTCAACTATTCAATTATTTTCAAAAATAATAAAATTCATCGCAGGATTTCAATTATTTTTAATATAATTCTACAGAAATTGCTCCAAAAATATAATTATTCTTAAAAATTTAATTTAAATTTCTCAAAAAAATCAGTTATTTAAAAAAGGTTTTTTTTTTTAATTCTTTGGAACAATTTAATTATTTATAAAAGTATTAGAATTTTTCACAGGAATTCAATTATTTTCAAATATTTTAAATTTTAATAAAATTCTTGCAAAATTCAATTAATTTCATAAATAACAATATTCATCGCAAGAATTCAATTATTTTTAAAAATTCTAACAAAATCGTTCGCAAGAATTCGATTATTTTCTTAAATAAAAAAATGCTTTTTAGGAATTCAATTATTTAAAAAAAAATTAATAAAATGACACACAGACATTTAATTATTCTCAAAAAATTTAATAGAATTTTTGTAAAATTTAATTAATTATTTTTAAAAACTTTTCGCAATTCAATGATTTTCAATATCTATTATTTTCATAAAATTCCCAAACAGAATTCAATTAGGTATTTAAAAAAATTTTTTTTTAAATCTTCGTAAGAATTCAATTTTTTTCGTGAATAATAAAAATTTCTCAGGAATGCAATTATTTAAATTAGAATTTGCATAAAATTACTCGAAAGAAATCAATTATTTAAAAATTTCTGTAAAAATCCTTCGTAAGAATTAAATTATGTTTATATAAATATTTCAATTCTTTCATGAATAATAAAATTCGCTGCAGGAATTCAATTTATTAGCAGGACAAGAAAGAAGTAAATATTTTTAAATGAAAATTAAGAAAAAGTTAGGAAAATTAAATAGAATGGAATTTTTGTCAATTTTGTGAAGTTTCTAATTCGAGGTTTTTTAGTCATCAAGTTTAATTTTTTGATAGCTACTTTTTTTACTACTTTTTCTTAGTTTAAAAGCTATTTTTTGCTACAATTTTGAAATTAATTATCGAGTGTGAAATTAATTAAAGTCATTAAATTAATTTTTTACCATTTTCATTTCCATTTTTTCCATTTTTACTTACATCTATTCTACTTTCTTTCAATAGAATGTAAACAACGAGTCGAATGTATTGAGAAATGATGAGGTGGACAAAAACGAAATGGGCAAGGAAGAGGAATTTGGATTGATAGTGATGAAGAATTTGGAGTTAACACTTGAAATGCACCAGGAAAGGAAAATAGAGGTAAAAATAGAAAACAAAGGATTTCAGAAACAAGAACTGGTGAAATGTTGTTTTTTGTCGAAAAAAATGGAATCACAATTAATTCTACTTTCACCAAATATTAATGATAGAATTATCCTGCGACCGGGTGAGGAAATAACCTACAAATTCCTGTGTAAAAGTAAATTTCTCGGTGTTTCGAGGGAGAAATTTCTCTTTATTTTCGAGCGCGCTAAAGTTATTCGAACATTTCATATCAAAGTTCAACCGAAACAACAAAATGCTCATCAGGGAAATTTTGTGAATGACAGAAGAAAGGATATTGTGGCCAGACAAGATGTTCATGATGACAGTGGTTATATTCATGGAATAAGACCTTGCAAGGCACCAAATTTCATTGCCGTTCGAAGTGGTATTTTCAAAATACCACAAATATGTTGGAGTTTGGTACTGGATGCTGAGAACAATCGACATAGTGCGGCGGAGAAGGAGAATTTAATTGGACATGGCTTGCCTTGCTTGGTGGATTCACTGACAATGCATAACTATAGAAACAAGTTTCATCATCTCTTGTACTTGGAGGAAATTTCTCAAAATATTTTGATGCAACGATACGATATGGATAGTGCTATTCTTGCACATTGCGGTGAATATCTTAGTTTAACCGTTCCTGGACTGGCTGAAAAACGACCGTCACTGATTTGTGGCGATAAGGTTGTTGTCTCCTTCAAGTGGGATTCGTCAAAAGGTGAGATCTGAAAATTAAATTTTTTCACTTACAGAATGATCGCAGAATTAAATAACTAGAAAAACTGGCTATTTAATTTATTATATTTATGTAAATACCAAAAGTTTTTATTTTCAAAAATCAATTTCAATTTTTAAATAATTTCAGATATAAAATTTTTAAAAAAATTTAAATTTAACAAAATTCTTTAAAACAATTCAATTATTTTCAAAAAAAATTTAATAAAATTATTCGCACAAAATTCAATTATTTACAATAAAATTTTAATAAAACTACTCTGAAAAAATTAATCTATTTTTTAAAAAATGTTAATATAATTCGATATAAGAATAGAATTATTTTCAATTCAATTTTAATTAAATTCGTCGAAAAAATGTACAAGAATTCAATTATTTTTATACATATAATGAAATTCTTCAAAGGAATTCAATTATTTTTAATATAAATTTAATAGAATTTCTCGAAAGAATTCAATTATCAGACTTTAATTATTTTCAACACAATTTTAATAAAAATTTTCAAAGGAATTCAATTATTTTCAAAAAATTTGTTAAAATTGTTCGCAGAAATTAAATAATTTTAATAAATAATAAAATTCTTTGCAGGAATTCAATTATTTTTAAAAATAGTAAAATTTTCAGAGACATTCACTTATTTTGAATACAATTTTAAAATTCTTCCAACTAATTAAATTATTTTCGTTTAGTAATAAAATTCTTCGTCGAAATTCAATTATTTTCATAAATAAACAAATTCTTCAAACTAATTCAATTATTTTCGTTTAGTAATAAAATTCTTCGTCGAAATTTAATTCTTTTCATAAATAAAAAAATTCTTCGTAGGAATAATTTAAATCATTTTGTTAAAATAATTTAACAAAAATTTCCAAAAGAATCCAATTATTTAAAAACAATTTTAATAAAATTCTACGTAAACATTTAATTATTTTCATAAATAATGCACAATTTCACAGGAATACAATTATTTAAAATTTTTTTATGCATTTCTTCACCATAATTCAATTATTTTTATAAATAAAAAAAAATTCTTCGTAGAAACTCAATAATTTTTAAAAATTGTTATAAAATTCATCATCGAAATTCAATTATTTTAACAAATAATAAAATTTTTATCAAGAACTAAATTTTTTTTTAATTTTATTAAAATTATTTGTCGAAATTCAATTCTTTTAATAAATAAAAAAATTCTTCATAGAAATTTAATTATTTTTAAAAATTTTATTAAAATTCTCCAATTATTTCAATTATTTTTATAAATTATAAAATTCATTTTCGAAATTCAATTATTCTAAAAAATGATGATTGTACAATATTCTTATAATATAAAATAATGATTTTATCTCTCGGTCATCTTTAATTATTATAAAACATGAAGAAACCGATCATTCCGAGTCGAAGACTCGGAGTGATCGATATCTTCATGTTTTATTGTTATGAAAAAATTTTATTTACAATTTTAAGTAAAATATTTTCTTATTTTTAACTCGGACTAATTTTTGACTTTAAAATTATTTTCTTTTACAGGTAACATGAAATACGAAGGTTTCATTCACAAAGTACGAAGTTGCGAGGTTCTATTAAAATTCAATCCAAAATTCCACGACGACTATAGTGGCGAGGACTGTCAAGTTAGCTTCAAAGGATCAAATAGTACAACAAGACGTTGTCACGACGCTATTAATTTGGCCGTTAATCATCTGGGACAGGAATTTCTCTTTCCAAATAAAGTGACGGAGAAAGCGCCACAATTTCACATTACTGAAATCGAGGAGAGAAATTTAACAAAAACTGAGAATAATCACAAGAGAAATGAGTCGATCTCCTCCAATTGTTCAACTGTGTCCAATGTTGATACTTCTTCATCTGTTGACAGTGAAATCAGATCACCTCCAAGAGTCTCAGTGGTTGAGAGACTTTTTAACACAAAGCCATGTTCCCCTGTTGAAAAGAATGAGCTTGAATTTATCGTTTCAAAGGTGCAATCATCGAATAAATACGACGATGATAATAAGAAGATGAGGAAAAATTTAACGAACGATTGCAAAAAGAATGGCACTAGTGACATGGATAGGCGTTTGGAAAAAGTCGAATCGGAATTAAGAAAACGAAAATTAACGTGGTATAATAAACGTTTGAATATTTATCAAAGAAGAGCGGTGTTAAATATACTCAAAGGTTATGCACGTCCGTTACCTTATGTTATATTCGGCCCACCAGGTACTGGAAAAACGATAACTCTCTGCGAAGCTATTCTTCAGATTCTAACGACGATTTCCAATAGTCGACTCATGATTGCAACGCCGTCGAATAGTTCGGCTAATCTTATTGCTGAACGTTTGTTGGATAGTGGAGTTCTCAAACCCGGCGATATGGTAAATAAATTACTGCTTACTGCTAATAATAAAACAATTACTAAAATACTAATGACTACTAATAACAAATAACACTCATTTATTATAGAAAACGAAACTAACTTTTTCATTTTCAAATAACAACTACAATTTTTGGATAATTACAAATTAAAAATGAAAAATAATTCAGTGAGTATCTAATTACCTAATAAATTATTATGTTCTCAAAGAAATTAAAATAATTCCTCAACACAATTAAATTAGGATTTTCTCAAATTATAATAAAATTCTTCGGATTAATTCAATTATTTTCATAAATGAAAAAATTCTTCGTAGAAATTCAATTATTTTTAATAATTCTATTAAAGTTCAATTAATTTTAAAAATAATAAAATTCCCTACACCAATTGAATTATTTTTATTATAATTTTAATAAAATTCTTCGCAGAAATTCAATTTTTTTCATAAATAAAAATATTCTTTAGTAGAAATTCAATTATTTTTAATAATTCCATTAAAACTCAATTAATTTCAAAAATAATAAAATTCTATGCAGAAATTCAATTATTTTCAAAAATGAAAAAATTCTTAATAGAAATTGAATTATTTTTAGGAATTGTAATAAAATTCTTCACATGAATTAAATTATTTTGGTTATAATTTTAAAAAAATTCTTCGCAAGAATTCAATTATTTTCATAAATAAAAAAATCTTTGGTAGAAATTCAATTATTTTCATAAATAAAAAAAATTTTTGGGTAGAAATTCAATTATTTTTAAAAATTTTATTAAAATTCATTTCAGAAATTCAATAATTTTCATAAACAAAAAAATTCTTTGTAAAAATTCAATTATTAAAAATTCCATTAAAATTCTACGTAAAAATTCAATTCATTTCAAAAATAATAAAATTCACCACATGAATTCAATTACTTTGATTGTAGTTTTAATAAAATTCTACGAAGAAATTCAATTATTTTCAGAAATAAAAAAATTCTTAATAGAAATTCAATTATTTTTAAAATTGTATTAAAATTCTTCACATGAATTCAATTAATTTGATTATAATTTTAAAAAATATTCTTCGCAGGAATTCAATTATTTTCATCATAAATAAAAAAAATTCTTAAGTAGAAATTCAATTATTTTTAAAAATTCTATTAAAATTCTTCGAAAAAATTCAATTAATTTCATAAATACTAAAATTTTCCACATGAATCTAATAATTTTGATTATAATTTTAATAAAATATTTCGCTGGAATGTAATTATTTTCGTAAACAATAAAATCCTTCAGATGAATTTTTCTTATTTTTGTTTGCAAAATATAATTTTTTTTTAAATTTTACTAAAGTTCTTTACATGAATTTTTATAGAATTTTTACGTCCGAGAATAATGAAATTATTAATAAAAACGACACATATTTTACATGAATTCAATTATTTTGAATATAATTTTAATAAAATTTCTTGAGAAGAATTCAATTACTTTAATAAATAATACAATTCTTAACAGGAATTCTACTATTTTTATAAATAATAAAAATCTTCAGGGGAATTTAATTATTTTTAAAAATTGTTACAAAATTCTTTGCAATAATTTCATTATTTTTATAAATAAAAAAATTCTTCTCCGGAATTAAATTATTTTCAAAAATAATAAAATTCTTCAGAGGAATTTAATTATTTTCAAAAATTGTTATAAAATTCTTAGCAATAATTCCATTATTTTTATAAATAAAAAATCCTTAGTTGAAATTCAATTATTTTGAATAAAATTTAAATCAAATTCTTCGCAGGAATTCAATTGTTTTTAAAAATAGTAAATTTTTAATAAAGAATTCAATTATTTTCAATACAGTATTTTAATTATGTTCCAGGAAAGAATTTAATTACATGAATTCAATTACTTTAGTAAAAATAGTAAAATTCTTTAGAGGAATATAATTATTTTCAGAAATTAAGAAGTTCTACATATAAATTGAATTATTTTTAAAAATTTTATTAAAATTTGTGAAAAGAATTCAATTATTTAAATATTCAATTATTCAATAAATTATTTATTTTTGAATTTAAATAATAGAATTCTTGTAGAATTTTATAGTTAAAATTGATTTCAAAAAAAGTTATTAGTTTAAATATTAGATAATTGAATATTAAAAACATTATAGCATGAATTTTTAGAAAAAATTGCATTTTGAAAAGGTTTTCAATTAAAATCTTTCAAACTTTTTACTAACAATTCTGTAGAATTAATTTTTTTAAAAAAAGTTTAATTGAATTTTGTTTTGAAATTATTTGATTATACCTATTTAATTGAAAAATTTCTTAATAATCGAAATTTCTGAATACTTGAATTGAATGTAAATAAATGGATTTGAAAATTCTCATTGAATTTTTTGAAAAATTATTAAAACTAATTGATTTAAAGAAGAATTTTAGTTAGAAATTCTAGAAAATAACTGAAAAAATAACTGAATTAAAATGATAAAACTTATTATGAAACGTGAAGAAAGAAAGAAATCTTACAAGTTGTTGAATTTCAGAAAGGTTTGAATTTGAATCTTTTGAAGAATTTTAATTCCTATGGAAAAATAATAATGATTACATAAATATTTACTTAAAAAAGAAATTATTGATGTTTTCGAATAATTTTACAAAGTAAATCAGAATAATTAAATAATAATAAATTAATTAAATAATAATAATTCTTTAGGATGATAGGAAAAAAGTAAAAATTTTGTCTCAAAATCAGGAAAAAGTCAGGGATAAACAGAATTAAATTTTTCTGATAACCCTGATTAAACAGAAGAACAAAAATAAAAGAAATTCTTTTTCCACAGGTGCGATTGGTGGCCCATCACTATTTGGAAGAGGGTAAAATACCCGAGAGACTAATTCCGTATTGTGCAACCGGCACACTTCAGGAGGAACGAAGTGGCAATCAAATGAAAATTGAAAGCTCAGGTTTCAAGACAAATTGCACGGCGAGTGTTTTGGGTCGACATCGAATAACAATTGGAACTTGTTCGGCTCTGGGAATAATTTACAATATGGGCCTGGCACGTGGACACTTCACTCATGTTCTTATCGATGAAGCGGGTCAAGCGACCGAACCCGAAATCATGATACCATTAACTTTCGTTCACGCCGACACTGGCCAGGTGATTCTTGCTGGTGATCCGATGCAACTTGGTCCCGTTGTACAATGTAAATATGCCACACACTTTGGATTAGGCGAATCATTTCTCTCGCGATTATTGCAACGTTTTCCATACCAAAGAGATCCTCAGGGATTTGAGACTGGTTATGATCCAAGACTGATTACTAAATTATTGATTAATTATCGGAGTTTACCGGAAATTCTTAAACTACCGAATTCATTGTTTTATGATTCGGAATTAATTCCCGAGGTAAGAGACGATATTTTCATTAAAATGTTTGTTGAATTATTTTTCTATTTTGATGTTTTTTTTTGGAAATTATTTTCAGTTATCGAGTGACAAGAGTAATGAGGCAAAACTTTTGAGTAAATTGGCTGCTGATTTACCAGAGAGATCTGGATTACCGCCAGCAATTGTGTTTCATGGTGTGAATGGAAATAATTATCAGTTTCCTGACAGTCCAAGTTGGTACAATCCAGAAGAAGCAACGCAGGTGTATTTTTATCTTTTGAAATTATTCGATAGGGGTCTTTGCGCCGATGACATTGGAATTATCACTCCCTACCAGTCGCAGGTAATTAATAACAAAAATGTTTAATTTAAAATTAATTTAATGAAAATCATCGAAATGTTGCAAAAAATTTTATCAAAAAATTTTATAATAGAATTCCTATGAAGAATTTTATAATTTAGGAAAATAATTGAATTCTCGAGAAGAAATATTTAAAAATTTTTGATAATTCTAATTGAACATTTTTTGAAGAATTTCTTTGAACTTTTTTTTACAAATAATGGAGTTTCTTTAAAAATTTTAATTAAAAATCTTAAAAATAATTGAATTTTATGAACAATTTCTTTCAAGTTTTTAAAATAATCGTTTTTGTTAATAATTGAAATTGAACATTTAATTACTGAATTTTTTTCAAATTTTAGAAAATTAATTACTATTTATAAATATAATTTAATTGTTTCGAAGGATTTATTTAAATTTATTACAATTTTTTCGAAAAATTTAAAAATAAAAAAAAAAGAATTCTTTCATGAAATTTCATTAAAATTGTATTAAAAATAATTGAATTTTTGCAAAGAATTCTACTGTTTAAAAATAAAATTAAATTGTTTTGAAGCATTTATTAAATATTTAGAAAATAATTGAATTCTCTTAGAATATTTTATAACGAATTAAGAAAAAAATTTAATTCTTTCGTGGAATTTTTTTGAAAATAATTTTATTTTTTCAAAGATTTTACCATTTAAAAGAAATTAATTGGATTTGTTCGAAGGATTTATGAAAATTTTAGAAAATAATTCTCTTCGTTTGTGAAATTTTATTAAAATTATGTTTAAAAATAATTGAATTTTTGCGAAGAATTTTATTAATTATAAAAATAATTGAATTATTACGAAGAATCTTATTATTTATGAAAATAATGGAATTCTTGGGAAGAGTTTTACATTTTATAAAAATAATTGAATTCTTTTGATGAATTTTATCAGAATTTTTGAAAATAATTGAATTTAATTAATATTTTAAAAAATAATTGTATTCTATCAAGAAATTTTAGTAAAATTGAATTAAAAATAATAGGATTCCTACGAAGAATTTTATTATTAATGAAAATAATTGAATTCCTTTGAAGAATTTTATTATTTATGAAAATAATTTAATTCTTTCAAGGAATTTTATTATTTATGAAAATAATTTAATTCTTGCAAAGCATTTTATCACAATTTTTAAAAATACTAATTAAATTCTTTTGAAGAATTTCTTTGAATTTTTTTAAAAATAATCTAATTTTTTTAATAATTTCTGTTGACAATTTTGAAAGTAACTGAATTTTATAGAGAATTTCTTTCAAGTTTTTAAAATAATCGCGTTTCTTAGTAATTGCAAATAAACATTTATCTATTTATTGAATTTTCTTAAAATTGTATTGAAAATAATTGAATTCCTGTAAATAATTTTATTATTTATAGAAATAACTTAATTCTAGCGAAAAATTTTACAATTTTTAATAATAATTGAATTGTTTTCAAGAATAAATTTATAAAAATAATTGTATTCTTACGAAGAATGTTATTATTTATGAAAATAATTGAAATTTAACGAAGAATTTTATCAAAATTTTTTAATATAGTTGATTTCTTTAAAGAAATTGTATTTTAAAATTTTGAAAAATTAGTTTTTAAATTCTATAGAAAGAAATTTAATTTTTCAAGAATTTTATTTAAAAATTGACATAATTAAATGTTTATAAAAGAATTGTATCATTTTCTAATTTTTGTAAAATATAATTTAATATTTTACAAGAAATTTCTTAAAATTTTTGAAAATAATTAAATTTTGAAAATAAAATAAATAAATATAAATATAAATAAATATAAATAAATATTTATTTATATATAAATATAAATAAATATATTTATAAATACATTTTATAGATAATTTTAGAAATAATTGAATTGTTGAGATTAAATCACTTTTAGAATTATTTTAATTATTTTTTATATAATTGAATTTTGGAATTACAATTGAAATTTTTTAAGTTTTAAAGAAGATATTTGACTATTTTACAAGAAATTTATTAAACCTTTTGAAAATTAAGGCATTTTCCAGAAAAAAAGATTTTAAATAACCAGAAGGAAATAATTAAATTATTGAAAATAATAGAATTTTTGCAAAGACTTTACTATTTAAAAAGAAATAATTGAATTGTTTCAATGGTTTTATTCAAATTTTAGAAAATAATTGAATTCTCTCGTGAAATTTTATTGAAATTGTATTAAAAATAATTCAAGTCCTGCGAAGAATTTTACTATTTATAAAAATAATTGAATTCTTCCGAAGAATGTTATTATATATGAAAATAATTGAATTCTTGCCAAGAATTATATTAAAATGTTTGAAAATCTAAACAATAATAATTAATTATGTACATAATAAGAATTTAAAAAATTTTGGATTATGAAATTATTCAAAAATAAAAAATTTTGTAACTTAGACTTAGAATAAAGAAAAAATGTTTAAATTTTAGATTCGTCAAATTAAGGATTTGCTACTTGAGATGGAAATGGAATTGCCGAAAGTAGGAAGTGTCGAAGAATTTCAAGGACAAGAACGAAATGTCATTATCCTGTCAACTGTGCGATCAACTTCTGATTATGTCAATGATGACATAAAACACGCACTTGGATTCGTTGCATCGCCTCGACGATTAAATGTCGCAATTACTCGATCTCGAGCTCTATTAATTATAATCGGAAATCCATATCTTTTAAACGAAGATCCATACTGGAGGACTGTTTTAAACTATTGCCTCGAACGAGACTCATACACTGGTTGCAGTATTTCCCGCAGTGTTCCAACTTTTGATCCATAAACATTAGTAATTTTAACAATAATACAAATCATATTCAGACAAGAATTTTCTATTATACAGTAGCAATAATAATGCAAAATCAAACATTTGCCTCTCGTTGTACAGTAAAGGAACAGGTATTTTTTTTTAATGAAACCCAATCTATTTTATTTTGTTTAAATTGAAAATTTTTATTTTTATTCGTTTGTCATTGTTAATTTTTCATTTTTTGTAAATTAATTTTGACTCAAAATGACAACTGTACATTTATACTGAGCAAACAGGCGTTGAAAAATAAAACGATTGTTTCAAGACTTTTGGTGTTTTTTATTACATTTTAACTGTGTTTTTTTTCTCTTAATATCGTGTAAAAAAAGGACTCATCACAAGTAAATATTATTTTCATTATTGATTTTCAATTTTACTGCATTCTCAATCATAGTCTTCTTTTTATAATTCATTTCACTTTTATTTTAAAAAAAGATCGCATCGTATATAAATTGCTGTGCGCTTTTTTTCATTAAAAATCATTCCACGATGGATAACCCTGAAAAAAATGAAAAAATGGAGATTAAAATCTAATTTTTGTATTTACATACCCAAAAAGTTGAGAAGAACAAGAAGAAAAGTGATAAAGACACTTTTTTGGAAAACTCTCTACTGTTAAGAAAATAAAACATTAGAACAAAGAAGTAAGTGGTGCCTCGCGACAAAAAGGCAACAAAAGTTTGGAATTATTTGACTGTTTTTGAATTTGGGGTGAAAATAAAAATCATTTCTCAATTTGGACAAATATTTAAATTTTCATTACGAGGCGTATATTTGAAAACTGAATAAATTTTCGAGATAATATTAGAAGATCAAAATCGAATCTTTAGTGCGGAAAAACGTCAAAAACTAACAAAAACATAAAATACAATTTTTCCGAGAAGGTACCTTTTATAACGAGGCGTCACAAATGAAAAAAAAAATTTAATAAGAAAAAACACTTTAGGAAGCTTATTAGCATATTGTTGTTAGAAAGCATGCAAAATTTGACACCAGTTGCCAAAACGGTATACATATTTTACTATTTAGTATTATACTGCACAATTATTTTACGTTAACATTAACAGGGTTGTCACAAAAATTTACAAATCTTGTTTTTTCCTGATTTCCAGACAAAAATTTTACTTCTTCCCTGACCCTAAAGAATATTTTGATTCACTCCAAAATTGAATTCTCATAAAGACTTTTATCAACAAATATTTCAATAATTGAATTCTTTTCACGAATTTTAATAAATTCTTAAGAATAATTGTATTTTTCGAGGAATTTAATTAAAATTGTATTAAAACTGATGTTTTATAATAATTTAAATGTTTATAAACTTTTCAAAAAAAAATTAAATTATTTACAAAATTTCTAATAAAATCCTTCTTAAGAATAAATTCAATTATTATTTTCATACATAATAAAATTCATCGCAGGATTTAAATTATTTTTTATACAATTTTAAATAAATTTCTCGAAAAATGGAATAATTTTCAAAAAGTTTAGGAAAATTTTTACAAGAATTCAATTACTTTTCACAAATAAAAAAATTCTTGGCTGCAATTCGAATATTTTCAAAATCTACTATTTTAATAAAATTTCTCAAAAGAATTCAGTTATTAAAAAAAAATATAATAATGTTCTTTGCAAGAATTCAATAATAACATTTTTCAAAATTCTCTTTATAAATAATAAAATTCTTCTCTAAAATTCAATTATTTTCAAAAAATTTTATTAAAATTTCTTTTTAAATAATTGAATTCTTTTGGAAAGAATTTATTTAAAAAGAATTTAATTAAATTTTTTGAAAATAATTGAATTTTGAAATTTGAAAAATTTTTGCACATAATTGAATTTCTGGGAAGAATTTTTATTACTTTTGAAAGTAATTGAATTTCTGCAATTATTTGTAACTTCTCCAAAATTCATTTTTTACAGTGTTTTTGACTAAAATTTTTGTAAAAATCCACTATTTTGAAAAATTAATTAAATATGTAATAAAAAATTTAATTAATTTCAGAAGAATTTTAATATTAAAATTTTTAAAAAATCTAATTTCTTTAAAATTTTTATTTATATTCATTGAAAATTGAAATTTTATAAAATTTCCAATTAAAACCATTTGAAGTTCATCTATTTCTGAATATTGTAAACGCAACTCTTTTAAAATTAATTAATTTTGAAATTTTAATAGAAATGAATGAATTAATTTTGAAATATTAAAGTGAAATAATTATTCATTACATAATTTATTTAAGTAATAATTAAATGATAGTTGTACCAGTACTTTTAATAAAAATTCCTGACATTTCCCTAATTTCACTGACTTTTTCTTGAATTTCCTGACCTGTAGCAACCCTGTTATACTACAATTATTTTACATTACCATTTAATAATTATAATTTTCTGTAATGACTTTAAAATTATTTTTTATTCACACTTGAATTAGATTACAACTGGAATAGGAAATTCATTAAAAAATGGAAATAATTTCTAATGAAAACACTTGATACGTAAATATTTACTTTTGTTTTTGTCTCATTTGATAAAAATTGAATAGGCAACTGATGAGTTTAAAAATTTAAGACAAATACTGACCTTTTGTTAGTGCCACATCATACTTACTGTATCTGGATTCTTGGCTTTGAGTTTTCGTTCAATTAAACTTTCCAAAGCTTCACTTCTGACACTGAGTGTCTCAATTTTTTCGATCAATTGCTGATAGGGTGACGCTGGCTGTGCACCCATTACAACATGTCCTAATTTACTGTCAATCTTAGCATCGAGTCTTGCATTTCGAATTAAATTAACAATCCAACATTCTGCAATGTCTGCCTTCATGTTAAGCTTCTCGGCAAGCATTCTGCAAATGAAGAAATAAATTATTTCCTCTCATTGAGTTTGTTGAAAATTAATTTGCATCACAAATTATACAATTAATTTGTATAATATAAATATAAAAATATTTATATTTATAATATATATAAAAAATTGGAGATATAAATGCAAGTATACGCACTCAATACTGATACATTGATGTATTCGACAGAATGTTTCGAAGATTAACAATCTCGCATTTTCGACAAATTCATTGGGCAGTCCAATTAGGAAGAAATCGTTACAGACAACAGTTTGACACTCCTGTAATTTTTGTCGGGCTCCATCAAAGTCAAAGTTGACGTACAAATGTTCCAAAAATTCTGTAATTGGGTCGCGATACGTGTATGATTCCTAAAATTAAATGGAAAATTAATTTGAAATTTGAGAATAATTTTATTTCAACCCTAAGCGGAATTAAATTAGTGAAAATTTCGAATAGGAAGGAAAAAAATAACTTTTAGTGTCAGAAATCTAAATAGAGAAATAGTAGCAAATAGTAGGTTTTAGTAGATAAGTACGAAATCTACAGGCTTAATTAATAATTAATAATTAATAAACCCAAATAAGAATTAAATTTACCTGTTGAATGACTTTAACGAGATCCTTCAATGTGTTTCTTCTCAAACGATTTACAATCACTGCTGCCGCCAAATAACGTAATATATGAGGACAAGTGGTTTGAATAGCGTTCAAGTAACTAAAAGTAATTGAAGAAATATTATATTTGGAAAATAGTGATTGTTTTATATTCTATTATTTCGTGTTTTTAAGGGAAATATTTCCTTTTCAAGAATAAAAAAAAACTTACTGTGGTCGATAGAGGAACATTTCAATAATGAAATCCCTGCCTTTTTCATGATTGAAAAATACAAAAAGACTCCAATGAATCAACCACGTGCGTTGTTGAAGAATTTCCAGTGAATTTCCAATGACATTGCTGTCAATGTACTCTCGTATTTTGTTTATATCATCCAACGCATGGTTCCAATTTTGTATGAGAATTTCAGACGCCAATTTACCCCAAAGTGCTTTCAAGTAGTTCTATAAAATATAAATCGTTATATTCCAGTGATTATTTAGCACAGTTTGAAGTTATTTTTTGTTTGTTTCATAAAAATAAATTAATTCTTCCCAAGAATGTTATTATTCATGAGAATAATTAAATTGTTTTAAAGAATTTTTGAAAATAATTAAATGCTTTGAAAGAATTTTATTAAAATTTTTGAAAATAATTGAATTGAATCGAAAGTTTTTATTAAAATTCATTTTTTTTTCTTTTTAATTGTTTAAATATTAAATTAAAAATTCTTTACCTTGTCCGAGGGTGGCATAATCAAGACGTAGAAATACAAGTATGTCGATGACATCGAATAATTTCCACACTCGTAACAAAATTTCGCTAGCTTAAAAAAGTCGTCCATCATTTCCATTTTAAACTAAGAGAAAGAGAAACAAATTTAAAATTAATTATTTGACTCCTAATTGAGAAGACATAGAAAAAAATTCTTAATTCTTACATTATGCTCTTGAGTCAGGAAATTAATGAGTGTTTTCGAATCACGTATACCCTCCATTTTTTTCATAATATCTTCATTTTGCAATATTTGTGCAACCACCGAAACATTATTTTGATAAAGTGCCAGTTCTTGTAAGACATTAGCACGTCGTGATTTTAGTTCCTGTATGGGAAAAAAAAATTATAAGTGTCAATTAAATTTCTCACTATATGCAAAAAATGCGGCTTTCTGATCCGCATTGCGGCCGCATAATAAAGTTTATAGGTTAAGGTGTACGACTTACAGCAGGAACCTCAATATCTGGATACAATTGTTTCCTGATATCAATAACATAATCAATCATGTTTGTTTTACTGAGAATATCCAATTTAACAAGGAGCAACTCATTTTCTTCATAAATCTGTAAAAATATATGTTATATGCCACATGGAGTAAAACATCAGTCAATCTTCAACATACCTCCCTTGCAGTCAAGAATTCCAATAGAGGAAATACCAAATGGCGATCCAAATTCTGTCCCACAAGCGTTGTTAAATCGTATTTTGCCATTTTTGTATAAAGTATAACTAAATTTTATATATTTTTAAATAAAAAAAGACAAAAATGCTTCTCTCACTCTCATGGAGGTTAGAGAGAAACAAGCAAAGTGAAGTTAGCACCAGGTAACTTGTTACAGTTAGGCCAACTGTATTTTTTCCGTTTGACAGTCAAGTAGCATGGCTGCCAATAACAAAGTTACCTTATTCTTTTTTTCCATAAAAATTTACAATTTTTAAATATTTTTAAACTAAATTGTAGGTATTTTATATTAAATTATAGAAAAATGTTTGTTAAATTTGTTACTTTTCTGTCTAATTATTATTATTGTTATACTTCTTCCCGTTGGTGATTTAAAAGTACCGCCAATTGTTACGTACGGAGTTACGTTATTTACCGGCGGAACCGTAAGTTCCGTGAGTATAACAAAATTTTGACGCCATTTTGGTAACAAAAATCCATGTTTTTATCAGTTTTTATGGACGATGGAATTGGTGGAATGTCTCTATGTTGTGCAATAATTTTATTGTTTATTAATAATAGTGATTTAAAATGCTCCACGAATTTGTAAATTCATAAATACCACACTCCCCAACACCTATTGCAGTGAATGTCGACAAAGACGGGCGTTTAAAAATTCTACATGAAAAACTTATTTGTCGCGACTTCGCGAGATTGTTGAGGTTAACTCTGTGTTTGCAACGGGTGAGAAGTTTTTATTTAAAAATGACGATTTAAAAATAAACATTCTGTTCTATTCTCCTTCACGAATAATCGAAATCGAAACATATACATTGATGTTTCTTTCAACTGAACGAAAAGAGTTTCTTGAGAAAAAGATTTCTGTGTGAATAAATATATATATGTATATAAGTATTTGCGCGCAATTAGAAAATAGTTGATGTTTATGTTTTGTTCTCACAGCCAGTAATGCCATAAGTGGAATTAACCATCGAATTTCGAGGAAACTTCAAAAGAAACACTTGAGAAAAATGAGTGTTTTTAAATCTGACCCATCATCCTCGGAGGATGAATCGCAGGAGGAGCGAGTTCACTTTAAAATGAGCAATAAAAGATCTTTCAGTTATATTGACACTGAAGATTCTGAGAGTGAGCCGAAGAAAATGCATCGCAATGGTGTGTTTTCCTCTCGTAAATTTGTTTCTGGACATTCTGCTGACGATGGAGAAGACGAAATGATACATTTTACCGGCAATAACCATATGCGATTGCAGTGTAAACCTAGTGGTAAATTTTTAATGAGAATCATTCTTTCTATTAGCCATTATAATTCTATTATAGATCAGGCTTTGCATTCGTCTAATAATACCTATTATTTACTACTTTTTTTTACGATTTTCTACTATTTGAATTATTTTAATAGATATTTTGACAATTCAAAAGAAATTCATTGTGAGAATTCAATTATTTTTTGATAAATAATAAAATTCTTCTAAGGATTTCAATTCTTTTTAATATGAATTCCTCGAAAAATGTAATTAAAAATTTTATTAAAATTCTTGAAAAGAATTCAATTATCTTCAAAAGTTTTGATACAATTTTTTAAAAGAATTCAAGTTTAAGAAATAATTAACTATTCTGTCAATTAGTTATTTTTGTATTTAAATAATTTAATTGTTGTTAAACTGTGATAATAATTTAAATATTTATTTTAATTACAAGTTTTGAACGTTCAAATGAACGAAATATTACTTATTAAAAGTATTTGGAGAACTTACTGATTGCAATAAAAGTTAAAAACTTAAATTTTACGTTTAGAAACTTACAAAAATTACAAAAGTAATTTTTTTTATACTGACGCAAAATAATTGTAATAAACATTTATTTTGAACTAAAAAATAAAAAAGAATCGTTCTTTTAAACATTTAGAACATTAGGAACATTAGAATTAAAGTTGTTACCAGGATAAGAAAAAAAGCAAATATTTTTTATGGAAATTAGGAAAACAGTGAAATGTAGAATCAAATTTTTATCATTTTTGTGAATCAGGTAAAATGAGTTTTTTTTATAGTTGACAATTTTAATTTATCGATAGCTACTTTTTATTTACTATTTTCTTCAATCTTACAGCTACTTTTTTTAAAATTAATTATCCAGTGCGAAGTCTATTAAATGTAATATTTCCGAAATGTTTCCTTTAAAATTATAAACTTTAGATTTAATATAATTTACAGGTTTGCCACAGATCAGGAAAAAGCCAGGTTAATTTCATCAAAAGTACTGGCATAATATTCAATTTCTAGGATTCATAAGAAAATACTGAATTTTGTTCTCCAGCAGCTTTTAAAAATATTGAATAGATTTAATTTAATCTTCTATTTAATTCTTTCTATTTCTATAACAATAGTTGAAGTTTACGAAAAGTCCCGTAAAAATTTCAATTATCTTTATCAATAATCAAATTCTTCTTCGAAATTCAATTATTTTAAAAAATTATCCTCAATTCAATTATTTTCAATGTTTATTATTTTAATAGAATTTTCCAAATAAATTCAATTATTTAAAAAAAAGTTTTAATAAAATTCTACCTAAAAATTTAATTATTTTCACAAAAAATAATGTAAATTTCATAGAAATTCAATTATTTTTAACAATTTTATTAAACTTCTTCGCAATCATTTATAAAACATTCAATTATTTAATAAATTATTTATTTTTGTATTTAAGTAATTGAATTCTAGTAAAATTTTCTAATAAAAATTGATTAAAAATGAATTTCAATTAAAATTTTAGATAATAATTGAATATTAAAAGCATTATAGCATGACTTTTTAGAAAAAATTGAATTTTGAAAAGGGAAATTTGCTAATTTTCATACTTTTAACTAATGTAGAATTAATTTTTTTGAAAAAGTTTATTTGACTTTTTTTTGAAATTATTGGAAGTTTTCATTTTCTTATAATATATTTAATTGAAGAATTTCCGAATAATCGATTTATTATTTATGAAAGGTAATTGAATTCTTACAACATATTTTATTTTATATTTTTTTTAAATAATTGAATTCTTTTGAGAAATTTTATAAAAATATTAGATTTTGAAAATGTTTGAATTTCAACGAAGAACTTCATTATTTATGAAATATAATTGAATTCTTGCAAAAAATTTTACAAATCTTTTTGAAAGTAATTACATGTTTCAAGAAATTTATTTAAAATAATTTAAATTGTGTGAAAAATGTTATTATTTAGAAAAATAATTGAATTTATACAAGGAATTTTATTACATTTTTAAAAAATAATTGAAATCCTGTGAAGAATTTTATTACTTATGAAAATAATTGAATTCTTGCAATGAATTTTATTACATATTTTTTAAATAATTGAAATCCTGTGAAAAATTTTTTTACTTGTAAAAATAATTTTATTACATTTTTTTAAATAGTTGAATTCGTGTGGAAAATTTTATTACTTGTAAAAATAATTGAATTCTTGCGAAGGATTTTATTAGAATTTTTGTAAATAATTTAATTTTTTTTTGGAAAAGTTTCTGGAAATCGAAATTATTATAAGTTGTTAATTTTAAATGGCTTGAATTTGACATTTTTGAAAATCTTCAATCCTATGGAAAAATAATAATTAAATACTTATTTTAAAATGAAGTTATTGAGGTTTTCTAATAATTTTACAATTAAATTTAATGAACCTAAGAGAACAGTTTTTTGAGAGTGAATCAGAATTTTCTGTAGAGTCAGGGAAAAAGTGAAATTTTTTTCTGAAAATCAGGGAAAATTAAAATTAAATTTTTGTGGCAACCCTGTCAATATAATTCTGCAATATTTAATAATAAATTGTAGATTTAATATAATTCAACAATATTTAATAATAAATTTTAGATTCAATATAATTTTGCAATATTTAATAATAAATTTTAGATTCAATATAATTCGACAATATTTAATAATAAATTTTAGATTTAATATAATTCTACAATATTTAATAATAAATTTCAGATTCAATCGGATCAAAATTGATGAGACAAATGGGATGGGATGGAAAAGGTTTAGGTAAGGATGGTAAGGGAAGAATAGAGCCAGTACAAGCTTCAAAGCAACGTGGCTTCCGTGGTCTTGGATTTCGCATTGAAGAATTGGAGAAGGCACACGAAAAATTCAATCCCGACGATGAAACTGTCAAAGTTGAGGAAGACATTGACTGGTTAATAAATGATTTATACGAGGAACCGTATATTGACGACGATTGGATGACACTGGGTCCGAGTAAATTAACAATAGACGACGAGACAGAATTTTGCGATCCCTTCACTGTGAGTAATGTCATTAATTCAAAGAGTGTTTTTGATAGACTCGATAAACTTGAAATGCGTGACGCTCGTACACGTTCGAATCCATACGAGACAATTCGCAGTGCATTCTTCATAAATCGAGCGGCTGTTAAAATGGCAAATATGGATAAAGCCTGTAATTTTATGTTCACAAGACCGGAGAATTTAAAGTCAGATGAATTACTCTATTTTGCGGATGTTTGCGCTGGACCCGGTGGTTTCAGTGAATACGTTCTCTATCGAAAGAAATGGAAGGCAAAGGGTTTTGGTTTTACATTGAGAAGGGAGAATGATTTTAAAATTGATGATTTTACCGCCGGTCCTTGTGAGACTTTTCATCCGTACTATGGACCAAGGGAGGATGGCGATGTTTTCTGGCCGGAGAATCAAATTGCGTTGAAAAAATTAATAATGAGGCAGACTAAGGGGAAGGGGGTGCATTTTATGATGTCGGATGGTGGTTTTTCAGTGGAGGGTCAAGAGAATATACAGGAGATATTGTCGAAGCAATTGTATCTTTGTCAGTGTTTGGTGGCATTGATGATTGTCCGCGATGGTGGGCATTTTGTGACAAAACTTTTTGACATTTTTACGCCATTTAGCGCTGGCCTCGTGTTTCTCATGTATCGTTGTTTCGACGAGGTGTCAATATTCAAGCCAAATACATCGAGACCCGCAAATTCGGAGCGCTATTTGATTTGTAAAGGAAAACGTCCCAATACGCAGAGAGTGTTGGATTATCTTTTCACTGTAAATACAATTCTTCAGAAACGTGATAAATCCAAAGATGTTACACATTTAGTACCATTGGAAATATTGAAGACGGATAATAAATTTTTTGATTATTTAAAAGCGTCGAATGATGAGATTGGAAGGCGGCAAATTGTTGGATTGTTGAAAATTGCGCATTACGCGCAGGAGAAGACATTGATTGAGGAGAGACAGGGGGATATGAGGAAACTTTGTCTTACTCATTGGGAATTGGAGGATAAAATGCGAAGTGTGCCGAGAAAAATGAAACCACATGAGAAAATAAGTAAATTATTGGATGGTTATTTGGATTTGTTGAAGAAGGATTTTAATTCGGCGAAGAAATTCATTCAGGAGAATATTCAGAATACGGTTTTGAATTCTCCACTCGATTGGTATTGTATGCCATGTGCCTCGACAATTAATGCGACTGACGAGAAGAAGGCAACATTTTATTTGGGTTTGGGACGAGCGCAAGTATTTCGTTTTGTTCAAAATGTTTGGGAACGTGTGGATAATGTTTATTTGCCAGCCGATACGCTCGTCTATGCCGAGGCTGTTATGGAGTATCGAAAAACGGGAAGACACCAAAGAAAAGCGGAGAGACTGCATATTATCGACGGCTACATGCTTGGTGGCGAAAACATCAGTAAAGAATACTTATTAGACAGGTAAATTTTAAAAAATTTCCATTCCGTTTTGATAAATAGTTAATAAAATTCTTTGAAACAATCTAATTATTTTCAAAAATTTAAATAAAATTCTTGGTAAGAATTCAATTATTTTCAGTAATAAAATTGTTTCTAGAAATTCAATTCTTTTCAATACAATTTTAATAAAATTTCTCGAAAGAATTCAATTAAATTAAAAAATTTTTTTTTTACAATTCTTTATAGAAATTCTGTTATTTTCAACATAATTTTAACTTGACTCCTAGAAAAAATTCAATTATTTTCTAAAATTTTAACTGAAATTCATTTTTAAACCAATTTTTATTAGAAAATTGTACGGGAATTCAATTATTTAAATACAAAATTAAATGTTTCTTCAAATTTAATTCTAACAAAGAATTTTACAAACAAATATTTACATAATTGAATTCTTCTGACAAATTTTAATAAAATTTTTAAAAAATAATTGAATTTCTGCGAAGAATTTTAATAACATTCTTAAAAATAATTGAATTTCTACAAAGAATTTTTTTATTTATAAAAATAATGAAATTATTGCGAAGAATTTTAATAAAATTTTTAAAAACAATTGAATTTCTACGAAGAATTTTATTATTTATTAAAATAATTGAATTCCTGCAAAGAATTTTATTGAAATTATAATCAAAATAATTGAATTCATTTAAAGAACTTTATTATTTATAGAAATAATTGAATTCATGTGAAGAATTTTGTTATTTATGAAAATAATTGAATTTCTGTGAAATTTGTATTATTTATAATAATAAATATTTTATGAAATATACAAATTTCGTAAAATTTATTTATTATAATATTAAATTATTTTCAAAACATTTGTCGTGAAAGAATTTTGTTATTTTTAAAAATTTTAATGAATTTCTTCGAAATAATTCAATTATTTTGAAAAATTTTCATAAAATTTTTGGCAAGAATTCAATTATTTTAGTAAATAATAAAATTCTTTCAAAAATTCAATTCTTTTAAAAAATAATATAATTTTTGGTAAGAATTTAATTATTTTCAATACAATTTAAATGATATTTCTAGAAAAAAAATCCAATATTGTTGAAAATTTTTATAAAATTCGAAAGAATTCAATTGATTTCATAAATAATTAAATTCTTTGGAGAAAATCAATTATTTTCAATACAATTTCAATTTTTCTTGATGAAATACTATTATTTTATTATTATCAAAAATGTTAATAAAATATGTTCATATTAAAATTATTTCAAATACATTTTTAATTGAATTTTTCGAAAGAATTTTATTATTTTCAAAAGTTTTAATGAAATTCACTACTTAAATAAATAAATAAATAACATTAAATTTTTTAAAGAAATTCAATTATGTTTATAAATAATAAAATTCTTTAAATGAATTGAAATGTTTTCAATATAATTTTAATAAAATATTCTGCACAGAAATTCAATTATTTTCATAAACAATACAATTTTTCAGTGAAATTCAATTATTTTCAAAAATTTTTATAAAATTCTTTTATAAGAATTCAATTATTTTCAATACGATTTAAATAACGTAGAAATCCTCGAAAGATTGTAATTGTTAACAAAAATTTCAATGAAATTCCTTGAGAGAATTAAATTAAATTTAATTAAATTTTCAAAAATTGTGATAAATATTTTTAGAAAAATCCAATTAATTTCAATACAATTTGAATTTAATTTCTCGAAAGAATGTAATTATTTTCAAAAGTTTTTAATAAAATACTTTAAAAATTAAGATTTTTAATTTGAAACAATTGTTTTTTCAATATCTACTATTTTAATAAAATTTTCCAAAACAATTCAATTATTAAAAAAAATTCTACGCAAATACTTAATTATTTTCATAAAATAATAAAAATTTCACAGTAATTCATTTTTTACAAATTTTTTATAAATTTCTTCGCAATAATTCAATTATTTTCGTACATAATAAAATTCTTTTTAGGAACTCAATTATTTTTATAAATAATAAAACTCATTGTAGAATTTCAATTATTTTTATAACAATTTTAATCGAATTTCTCGGAAAATGTAATTATTTAAAAATTTTATTGATAAAATTCTTTTTGATAATTGAATTTTAAGAAACAATGAATTATTCAATAAACAATTTATTTTTGGATTTAAATAATTGAATTCTAGTAGAATTTTCTAATAAAAATTGATTTAAAATTGAGTTTCATTTAAAATTTTAGATAATAATTGAATATTAAAAGCAATATAACGTGAATTTGTAAAAATAATTGAATTTTGAAATTAATTTTTTTGAAAATTTAATTGAATTTTTTTAATATATTATTTTATGTTTTTATTTTCTAATATTTATTTAATTGAAGAATTTACGAATAATTGAAATTTCGTAAAATTAAATATTGTAAACAAATGTATTTGATAATTGTGAAAGAACTGTTTCGAAAATTATTAAAAATAATAATCGATTTGAAGAAGAATTTTAGTTAAAAATTCTTGTAAATAATAATTGAATTGTAAATGATTTTATCACTTCGTTATCTTTTAATTATTATAAAACATGAAGAAATCGATCACTCCGAGTCGAAGACTCGGAGTTATCAATATCTTCATGTTTTATAGTTATGAAAAAATTTAATTTATAGTTTTATGTAAAATGTTTTTTATTTGACTCGGACTGGTTATATTTTTGTCAGTAATTGATCCATAAATGGTCCGTAATTTTTCATTTTTGGTCCGTAAAGTCCGTTTTTTTAAATACTTTCACTGGTTCGAGCCTTGAAATTATCAACAGACACTGCGATTTATAACGATTATTATTAATAGATGTTTATATCGATTTTTAGGCACAGAATGTTGGCAACATTTTGCGAAGCACTCTGGAAACCACACGGACAAGAATGTCGAATATTCATGAAAGATTTACATTTGGTCGATGAGCATTTAGAGGATAAATTGAAATTGATCACCTGTCAGATGAAAACTGGACCGCAGGCTGACGTTTATTATCCATTGAGAAATTCACAGGACTACAATTCCGAGGAGGATGACAATGAACGTTCGTATTTTAAACCACAAAGTTTGTTATTTATGAAAGTGACTGCAGATCATTGGGCACGTCACAAGAGTACAAAAAATGATTCAATCTACATTTACGATATTAAAAATAGAAAATCCTTCTACGAATTTGATCGTCCGGCAAGTGCAAATGCTACTTGTGTAAAGACATTTAATAGCATGATGGTTTGGGATTGGCCTCAATGTAATACCATCACAATGGATTTCATTATGAAATACATTAGAAAAGCACTTGTTAAAACGAATTTTAGCACTTAGATCTTTTTTTCTTTAGTTTAGTTTTTAAACTAAAACGTCGTATTTCCTTTGAAAGTATATACAAGAAAAATATAATTTTTGTTGTTTGAGATAAAAAAAAATAGATTCTACATAAAAGAGTGAGAGAGAGAGATAGATTATTTTTGTATTGTAAAGATAAATTTCTCAATCGTTTTTTTTTTTTTTTTGCGAAATTATTATATTTCAATCAATTTTGCTTTTGAGAGAGAATGATTTCTTTAAGAAAAAAAAGTTTATTTAATTTTAATAGTATTCTCTATTGATTATATATATACATATTAAGAATAGAAAATAATTTCAAGTTTTCTGTACATAGAAATAAATCATATCTTTATATGTACTTATTACTATTATTCTGAATAAATTCGAAGACAGTATAATACATCTTTTGTTAATACTATCAAATATTTATTTATCCAAGCGGCGCCTAAAATAGTTTTATTTCCAAAATCGACGATAAATTGTTTTCCGACAACGTCATTGTTTTCTGGTTTTTGGTAAATGAACACGTGCCTTGTGTGTTCGACGATCGCTACGAAAGAAGTGTCCGATAGTTCTGAAAACAAATACAAAATAAATTAATTATGTTCAATATTAAATAGGAATTTAAATATTTATTTTTAAAAAATTCTTCTATTTTTGAATGTAATTTAATTTAGAAATTATGAAAAAATAGGATCAAGTAATTGAATTTAAAGTTTAAGGTATAGAGATTCTTTGAGAAAATACCTACCAGATGGAGATATGCAGAATTTTTTATTCGTTTTGCTCGCCTCGACATAACCGAGTGCGGGAAATGTCCAAATGTGTTCTAAATTCCAATTTTCATCGTCGCTTTCTTTCGTGGTCCAAATACAACCGTCGTGATCGTGCCTAAAACAAAGCATCTGACCGGATTTTATTTTCTGTGTGTAAAGAATGCAATTGCTGCTTCCAAGCATTGACAAATTCGTTGTACTGTGACTGTTCATATTTACACGTTGGAGAATATTTTCCCGACCTTCCAAATCGCATTCCTCCAATTGCTCCGAATTGAAACCCAAAGCCGGCTGTTCTACTCTCTCCGGTTGTTCGGAACACAAATGAGCTAATCTACAATTAAAATTTATAAATAGCAATTTATTTCAAAAACTAAGTAATTTATTTAGTAGATTAGCAATTTATTTGGTAATTTAGTAATTTATTGAGTAATCCAGTAATTTATTCCAGGCTTCGCACTCACCTATACTATTTACTACTTTTTTTACGTTATGCTACTATTTGGGCAATTTTTTTAGATTTTAGCCACTAAAAGCTACTATTTTTGTCTTTTTTTTGAGAATTTCCACTACTTTAAATTCGCTAATACTAGAAATAAAAAAATTATTCTCAAAAATTATAATCACATTTTTTAAAACGATTCAATTATTTTCAAAAAATATTCTAAATTCAATTATTTTCAATATCTAGTATTTTCATAAAATTTTGCAAAAGAATTCAATTATTTAAGAAAAATTGATATAATTTATCCAAACTTCAATTATTTTCAGAAATAATAAAATTTCCACAGGAATTCAATTAATTTAGAATAGCGTTTTCAAAAAAATTCAATTATTTTCATAAATAATAAAACTCATCGAAGAATTTCAATTACTTTTTAATACTATTTTAAATTAACTAATCGAAAAATTGAATTATTTTCACGAATAAAATTTTCCACAAGAATTAAATTATTTAAAATAAAATTTTCATAATATTTATTATATTTTAAGAAAAAATGAATTATTTAAAACAATTTTTATAAAATTCTTATGAAGAATTCATTCAATTTCATAAATAATAAAATTCATCGCAGGTTTTCAATTATTTTTAATACAATTTTACAGGAATTGATCGAAAAATGTAATTATTTTAAAAAATTTAATTTCAATTCCTCGAAACAAACAATTATTTAAAAAATATATTTTTTTTAATTCTTAGGAAGAATTCAATTATTTACAAAAATAATAGAATAATAAATTTCTTCTTGGGAATTCAATTACTTTTAAAAATTCTAATAAAATCGTTCCCGAGAATTCAATTAATTTCATAAATAAGAAAAAGCTTTTTAGGAATTCAATTTTTTTTGAAAACTTTGTTTAGAAATTTTTTGGTAAAAAAACTTTGTAAGCAATTCAATTCTTTTCATAAATAATAAAAATTTCTCAGGAATTCAATTATTTAAATAAAAATTTGCATAAAATTAGTCGAAAGAAATCAATTATTTAAAAATTTTTGCAAGAATTAAATTGTTTTCATAAATAATAAAATTCCTGGCAGGTTTTCAATTATTTTTAATACAATTTTACAGGAATTGCTCGAAAAATGTAATGATTCTTAAAAATTTAATTTCAGTTCCTCGAAAAAAACAATTATTTAAAAAAAAAATTTTTTTTAATTCTTAGAAAAATTGTTAAATTATAATTATTTACAAAAATATAAGAATTTTTCACATGAATTCAATTATTACAAAATGTTTTAATAAAATTGTTCAAAAGAACATTATTATTTATTTACATATAAATAATTCTTCGAAAGAATTCAATTATGTCAATAATTAACAAAATTATTCCCGAAAATTCAATTACATTGAGGCATTTTTATAAAATTCTTTGCGAAATTCAATTATTTTTAAAAGTAATAAATTTCTTCTTGGAAATTCAATTATTTTAAAAAATTCTAATAAAATCGTTTGCAAGAATTCAATTATTTTCATAAATAGTAAAATGTTTTTTAGGAATTCTATTATTTTCAAAAAAAATGTAATATAAAAAACCACAGACATTTAATTATTCTGAAAAATTCTAATAGAATTTTTTGTAAAATTTAATTATTTTTAAAAACTTTTCGCAATTCAATGATTTTCAATATCTACTATTCTCACAAAATTTCCAAACAGAATTCAATTTATTGAATTTTATTTTATTTAAAAATTTTTTTGTAAAAATCTTTGGAAGAATTAAATTCTTTTCATGAATAATACAAATTTCTCAGGAATTGAATTATTTGAATTAGAATTTGCATAAAATTAGTCGAAAGAAATCAATTATTTAAAAAATTTTCGCAATAACTTAATTAATTTTATAAATATTTAAATTCTTTCATGATTTATAAAATTCGTTGCAGGAATTCAATTTATTAGCAGGATAAGAAAGAAGTAAATATTTTAGATGAAAATTAGAAAAAAGGCAAAAAATTAAAAAATATGGAATGGAATTTTTGTCAGTTTTGTGAAGTGTCTAAAACGAATTTTTTTTTATCGTCAAGTTTAATTTTTCGATAGCAACTTTTTTTACTACTTTTTTAAAATTAATTGTCGAGTGCAAAGTCTGTTATTCACAAAATTCACGTTAAAAATTGAAGAAAAAATTTATTTCTCTACCTGGAATGAATTTCAGCTGCCAAACCTTCATTCGGCAAAAATTCTCCACCGGTATCTCCTTTTATCAATTCATTCCACATTAATCCAGACTCGGACTTGACAAATTCAATTTCT
Organism: Leptopilina heterotoma; assembly: GCF_015476425.1. NCBI lineage: Eukaryota > Metazoa > Arthropoda > Insecta > Hymenoptera > Figitidae > Leptopilina > Leptopilina heterotoma. The sequence continues at coordinate 722,905 of NW_025111169.1, forward strand.
AAAGTGTCGTCTTTAATTTTCCACGTTGTCAAGCTCGATTCCAATTTATGCTGAGTTTCGCCCTGAATCAAGACAATGTCCTTCATCGAAACGGAAATTTGCATCGGTTTAACGTCAATTTCAGCTGGAGAATTGTTACATTTTTCCGGCACTTTCAACCAAACTGTCACCGAATCGTCATTCTGGGACCAGCAATATTTCGGTATTTTAATACCCACACCATCAGAATTAACAGTCTCTTTTATTGGTTTCAATGAATCGTGTTCAAAAACAACTGGATCTTGACTCGCTGTATGAAAATAATTACCATTATTCTCAATATAGAAATAATCGACAGTTCCCTTGACTTTTAAAATTTGCGTCCTGTGAAGTAATAATGTGGATGGTTCGCCTTTTTGATAGGAATACGTCAATAAAGTTATGCGAGAATTTACTTTTCCTTCCACCTCGATAATGCTGTAAATACTGATAATTATGTGAGGACTTTCCTTCACTTTCTGAACGTCGAGAATGATTCCCGATTCAATGTCTTCGAAGAGGAAAAATTCCCTTTCGGATTTGGCGTTTTCTAGTAAAATTTCTAAATTCTTGCTACCGTTAGAAATGACTGTGATGTTTTCGCTGGTGAAACCAATGGAGGGATTGTATTTGGTGCAAATCTGTGAATTGTCCACTGATTTTAGGGTGTGAATTTTTTTTAGATTTCCATCGATAAATTGCCAAACAATTCCAGTGTTGTCGACAAACCAACAGGACGAATCGAAAGGATTCACAAAAAGATGATTGTGAAGGGCAAATAATCTTGCTTCAAGCCATGATTCTCGCGATGTGTTCACTTCCAAGTGGAATACCTCTGAAAGAGATTTAATTCATGACAATTAATATTAATTAACAAATTATAATTTCAATAATTCAATAATATTAAATTATAATTTCAATTTCCTTATACGATTCAAAATTAGTATCCATTATTATGTATTATTATATCATTTTGTAAGAATATTGTTAATGTAATTTCTTCACAATTATTTTCATCATTATTTTATTATTTATAAAAATAATTGAAATCTTGCAATGAATTTTGTTAACAGTTATAAAAAAAATTAAATTCCTGAGAAAAATTTTATTATTTATAAAAATAATTGAATTCTTGTATAAATTTATTATTTATGAAAATAATTCAATTCAAGCAAAGAATTTTATTAAAATTTGAAAAAATAATATTGAATTCTTGGGCAGAACTTTATTAAATTTTCTTTAAATTTTTGAATTCTTGTGAAGAATTTTATAAATATCCTTTTAAATAATTGATTTTTTTCGAAAAGTTTTATGAAAATTGTGTTTTAAATAATTAACAAATTACAATTACAATTTCGTTATACGATTCAAAATTATTTACAATTTGCTACGAAAAAACCGCAAAATATCAACAATATTCTTGTTGATAAATAAAAGTAGAATTAATCAGTTTTTTCCACAAAATAAAAATTATTTTACTTTAGATCCTTCAAATTCTATAAATATAATGAAAAAAGTAAACAATATATTTTGAGGTTAACTTACCATTAACTAATTTTTTTTCGATTTCTATTGGAATATTTTCGGTACAAAATTGATATTTCTCAAAATTGGTATTAAGTAGACATTTATTTGGACGAAGTTCAATAATTTTTGTCATTTTTCCAAAAGTAAATCGGTGTTAGAAATCAATAATAAATGGAACAGGTTAACACACCCGCACACCGCCATGTGTCATTCAACTCCGCTCGCAGATATTATTTAAAATGTAAACAAAAATATATAGGTATGGTATAGTCATAATAGTCATTAGTGTCATTAGGTACGTAATGACTTTTTAATGTTTCTAATTAGTTTTTCTACTGGTAACAGTAATTAAATATTATTGCTTTTCAACAATTAATCACCAACAATGAAAACAAATTAAAATCAATTAGAGAATTAGATGAATCAGATTTTCTCTACTTATATTTGCAATTTTTAATTCCAATTTTCAAAAATTATCGTTTTTACCTGTAAAATCATTCAAAATTTAAAAGACTTTAAATAATTAAACAAAAATTGAATTAAATTTTTTTTAACAAATTAATTACCTATTTACAAAAATATGTAATTGAATTATTGCGAAGAAATTTATAAAAAATTTGTAAATAATTGAATTTTTAGAAAGTTTTAATATTATTTATAAAAGTAATTAAATATTTGAGTAAAATTTTATCAGAAAATTTTTTAAATATGTAATTGAATTCTTTTGGAAAATTCTTTAAAATAATATTGAATTTTGGAGAAGAATTTTATTATTTATTAAAACAATTAAAATTTGGAAGAGAATTTTTTTTATTAATTTTGAACATTATCTAAATTTATAACTGAAATTAATTTTTAAATCACTTTTTAATAGAAAATTCTACGAGAATTGAATTATTTAAATACAACAAAAATAATTTATTGAATAATTGAATATTTCTCAAAATTGAATTCTAGTAAAGTATTTTATCATAAAATTTTTAAATAATTGAAATCCTTCGACGAATTTTAATAAAATTTATAAAAATTACAGTTTTTGTGCAATTCGACTAAAATTAAATTACAATTTTTATTTCAGGGTTTTTTTTCATATCAAAAATACGACTTGTTTTTAATATATTAATAATAAATTTTAGTTTTTATTTGGTATGTACATAAATAAAATAAAATTAGTTAAGAAAGAGTAAAAAAAGCATATTTAAGTTAAAACAGGTGTTGCAGATGTATAAAGATTAACTTTGTCGATAAAGAATATACAATATAAAGAATTTTTTTTTTTAAAGTTAAAGTTTGCTATTAACATTAAAATTTATTGTAAATAAATTCAATTTACAGGGTGATCTTAAATTCGTCTTTTAATCAATTATCAATTAATATCGCCTTTAAAACTTATTAAAAAGAAAAACCATTTTTTTTCTTGATAAAAATCATTATCAATTTTTCTTCATAACTTTTTTTTTTTAAATTTTACTATCAAAAATCGTATTTTACTATAAACTATCATTAAATGCTTTTTTTTTATTAATTAACAATTATAAGTTTTACTACTTTCAATGCGTAAAATACTCGGTGTATTTTTCCATAGCCTTTTTTTCGTATAAATTAAATTCTAATATAACTGCTCGTTACTGTGTTATTCATTTTTTTAATTTTACAATTACAGTTTTAATAAATAACTTTATTTCTTTAATACTAATTGATTAATAATATATATACTTTTTTTATATATTAATTTTAATACTGTATTTGTACATATTTTTTTTTTATTAGTATCCAGGAAAATTATATTAAAAGCCCTGCTTTTTTTTTTTAATAAAAGCCTATTCTACAAATTTACAATCTTTTTAGTTTCTATTCCCGGAGAATGGAATATTTTTTAAAAAAATGTTAAACTCTTAATTTCTAACGTATCTATAATTCAAGATACTAATTTAAGATAACCCTGTATGTGCGTAAATATATGACTTTATCTCTCTTGGTAAACATAAAATGTATATCGGATGAATTAAAATTGTCTTATAAAATAAAGAGAATAATAAATTGTTAGACATCGTAAAATTTTTGTTGTGTTGTCATTTTTGTTGGATACGAATTTTTTTTTTTTTTTGACATTCAGCGTTATCACGGAAGTTATGAAATCTTTGTTTTTTCTTGCTTTTTAAAGTTCAAAAAAGAACAATACTTTGGTAATTGAACATAAGGTAATAATCGACATATCATCTATGATAGGAAAGTAGCGTTGAAGCCCAAAGAAGGCGTTGCCAAATCCATCTTGGCACTCGACATGCACCAAGACTGGCCATTGTTCCTGCCACGTGACACATCCAATCCCATAAGCCCCATGGTGCGTGGCCACCGTTCACGTACAATACGTACATAAAACCATCGCGACAAATACCGTGTATCAAGTAATAATATGGAAGAAAACTATGCAGTCGAAAGTGACATCTTTGATAAAATTGAATAGCCGGTGAATTACTGGAGAGAACGTGGAGAAAAACAGCCTTCACCGACGATCTCTCGGGAGCAGTAACGTGTGCTAATAATTGTTCTAGGAGAAGGGAAGCAATGCCATTTCGTCGATAGGCTCTTCTCACGCCCAAACTCAATATATATCCAACTAGAGAATCTTTTCCTAAACTAGAGCAGAGAATTCCACGATCTTCTTTATTTAATTTGATGTAGGGCTTTATTTCGGCAACTATCAAGCCAATAATAACGCCTCTGTATACTGCTGCAAGTGCGTAAAATCTCGAGGAACTGGTTATGTCCTTGTACCATGTGTACGGATAATCTACAAAATAAAATATTTCCATTATTTTCTGTTAATTTCAATTACATTTTTCATACATTTTTCAAATACATTTATCGAATACATTTTTTTCAATTTCATTTTTCTGATTTTCGATTGGCCCAACGAGAATAATTTTGGTTAGTTGGTTAATTTTTAGCAATTTTATTACTAAGCGAATAAAATGCAAGAATAATTTTGATATTTTTATTCTTCAATCAATTTACAAACTTATCTAATTACAAAGTTGCCACAAAAATTAAATTTTCTTTTTTCATGATTTATTTCCCAGATTTCCAGACAAAATTTCCCTTTTTTCTTTGACCTTAAAGAATATTCTAAATCACTCTAAAAGTAATTAGATACTCAAAAAAAAATGTTCTATTACATTTATTAAAGAATTTCTTTAATTATAAAATTATTCGAAAACATCAATAACTTCATTTATAAAAAAATATTTAATCATTATTTTTTATTTTTCTGGAAGTTTTAACTAAAATTCTTCTTCAAATCAATTGTTTTTAATAACTTCTGAAAAAGTTCGTATAAATTTTAAAATCCATTGTTTACAATTCAATTAGATTAGAAAATAACAACTTCAGAATAGTTTAAAAAAAAAATTCAATTTTAAATCTATTCAAAAAAATTAATTCTACAGAATTGTTAGTTAAAAGTATAGATAATTAATTAATTAAATTAATTAGAAATAAAATCAAATAAAAATTCAAATTTTTAAAGACTTTAATTTGAAACCTTTCAAAAATTCAATTATTTCTAAACATTCAAGCAATAATGCTTTTAATATTCAATTATTATATAAAATTTTAACATCAATTTATTTTTAAATCAATTTTTAATAGAAAATTCTACGAGAATTAAATTATTTAAATACAAAAATAAATAATTTATTGAATAATTGAATGTTCCTCAAAATTGAATTCTTTTAAAGAATTTTATCAAAAAATTTTTTTTAAATAATTAAATCCTTTTTTACGAATTAAATAAAATTTTTAAGAATTAAATTATTCTTAAAAATTAAAATTAACTTCTTAAAATTTGCATTTTTCGAAAAGTTTTATGAAAATTGTATTAAAAATAATTGAAAATCTACGAAAAGTTTTATGATTTATGAAAATAATTGAATTTTTGCAACAAATCTGAGAAGAATTTTATTATTTATTAAAATAATTGAATTCTGTCGTAGAACTTTAATAAATTTTTTATCCCACATGCACAAAAACGGCGCTTTCTGATAGCAGCCGACAGGGAGGAAAGTCATTCATTTCTTCGACCGTATGAAAATGGCGGCCGTGTTCTCCCAAGGGCAAGAAAATTAGCTGTTCACATGCATTTTTCTTGCCCAAGGGAGAAATCGGCCGCCATTTTCATACAAATCGAACAAGTGAATGACTTTTACTCCCTGTCGTCTGCTAACTGAAATCGCCGCTTTTGTGCATTAGGAATAAAAAATATCGTAAGTAACACGAGAATAAAGGCAGCCAATTACTTTACGATGATTTTTGTGACACTCGTTCCGGTCTCGGGGCGCCTACGGCGCCCTCGACCTCCACTCGTGTCACAAAAATCACCGTAAAGAAATGGCTGCCTTTCTCCTCTTGTTGCTTAATATACTATTCTTTACATAGTTGATTTTTTGTGAAGAATTTTATAAACATTTTTTTAAGTAATCGATTTTTTCGAAAAGTTTTATAAAAATTGTGTTTTAAATAATTGAATTCTTGTAAAAATTTAGTATTTGTGCAAAGAATTATAGTAAAATTTTGAAAAAATAATTGAATTCCTAAGAAAAATTTTATTATTTATGAAAATAATTGAATTATTGCGAAGAAATTTATAAAAAAAAATTTGTAAATAATTAAATTCCTGTGAAGATTTAGTATTAATGCAAATAATTGAATTCCTGCAAAGAATTTTGTTAAAATTTGAAAAAATAATTGAATTCTTGTGAAGAACTTTATTAAATTTTTCTTAATTAGTTGAATTCTTGCAAAGAATTTTATAAAAATATTTTTAAATAATTGAATTCCTGAGAAGAATTTTATTATTTTCGAAAATAATTGAATTATTACGAAGAATTTATAAAAAAAAATTTGTTATTAATTGAATTCCTGTGGAATTTTTATTATTTATGAAAATAATTAAATGTTTGAGTAGAATTTTATCAAAATTTTCTTTTCATAATTGAATTCTTTAGAAGAATTTTATTAAAATTTTGTAGATATTGAAAATAATTGAATTGAGGAAAATTTTCGAAAATAATTGAAATTTTGCCAAGAATTTAATTCAAAATTTTTGAAAATAATTGAATTTCGAAATAAAAATTCCTGACTTTTCCCTGAATTCCCTGATCTGTGGCAACCCTATAAAATAAAATAAAATATTAATTTTGTACATAGAAAATTATAACCTCAAAATTTTGAATGTTCAAATCAACGAAATTTATTTATTTTCTCTTGAAATTCGAATTTTTTAAGTCGATTAAGTTCACAATTATGATCAACTATTGAAAACAAAAACTAATTTCATCTCTGAAAATAATATATTTTGCCTACAAATTTTTGTTTCTAATTTCTTTAAAACAACATTATTAAAAAAAAATTTACGCGGAAAAATATTTTTTCGTTTATCAAGAACTTTACAAAATTAATTTTATTTGTAATAATATTGTGTCACGTGTTGAAAATTAATTCCTAAATTTTCAAGACGCTTCAATTACGTTTCATATTTCTAATGTCAGCAGCATTTTTAACAGTCAGCAGTTTTTTGAAAAAATCAGTAGTGAAAAAATATTTCTCTCGAATATGAACGAAAGAAAGAAAAAAAGAAATCTTTTGAAAATATTTATAGAAAAAAAATATTTCGTTCATTTGAATGAAAAACAGAAAAAAAGAAATTTTCGAAATTAAGTACAGCGAAAAAATAATTCGTTCACTTGAATGAAAGAAAGAAAAGAATAAACTTTAGGAAACATTTTGTTCGACTTTAAACAAAAGAAAATGAATTTTTTCATTATAGAACATTTAAGGAATAGCAATTCCTTAAATGTTCCATAATTAAAAAATTGTCCAATAAAAATACTTGTAAAAAAATAAGGCACTTCAACACGTAAATGCTGATTCATAAATTAATTTTAGATGTTGTAATCAAGGTTAAACTGAGATGACTTCATAAGCAATCAATTATATTTACACTCGTCTGAACAATCATCTCGTAAATTGATTTTCTTCTCGTTTGTAAATTACGCACGAAACAAATACTCGAACAAAAAATCCCTTATTTCCGACTAGAAAAAAAAAATGAAAATTGTTTACAAATTAACCAGCTGTTTATCACAATTCACAACCCGAATTATATTAATTATATTTAAAAACAAATTATATTTAATTTAATTTAGAAAAAAAACTTCTATAAATATAAACATTCCCTTAAATAGTCATGAACTGAAAATCAGCATGACAACGAAATATTGACAGGCATGTACTCAAACGTGACCCAATTTTTTTTTTTTGGTCATTGTTTCCAAAAAAAGCACTCTCACCTATTGGAAACCATTCCTGACAAAGTGTGCGTACTTCCTCGAGGTCGTCTGGACAGAGAAAACGTAGTTGCACATCTCCAAGGACACAGAGTGGAACTGTGACTGGATTTGTGGGAATTTCGGAAGCACTGTGTTCATTTTGGAGAAAAATCTCGTCTGTACAGACGTTCTCGGGTTCACAAATACAATCGTATGCATATTTCTTACCCGGCAGACTGGGAATATATTTATTAAAAGAGAGGACCATTCCGCCAAAACTCTTTTTGCATGTTAATCTTTATGCGCATACTGATATACTATAAGCACGTCATTGTCACTATTGCGAAATTTTCCTTATTTTTAAATATATTTTTCAAATTTCCACACAATTTAACACTTTCAGACATCTTGTTTTCGTTCTTTCCTTCTTTCTTTTTTTTTAAAGGGAAATGATGCAGGGTTGCAGATGTTTTTAAATTTCTTTCGTGTAAAGAAACGTAGGGAGAATTTTAAGAAAATTTAGATTTAACAATATTTACGTATTCTTACGTATATTTACGAATTGGTAATCGAATTTTGATATAAAGGTTCATTCACAGGCTGTAATAAAGGTTCATTCACGTTGGCACAGTGCTGCCAACGTGAATTACGGTAGAAAGGGAAATCCCGATAAGGAGGAGTAATAGTGGATGTCAGTAACCCAACCCTGGCGCGGTTGCTCATTGGCCGGCGCGATCAGCGCTCAACCAATGAGAGGCCGGCTAAGCTGAACGTAGTTCGGGGGGGCGCTCAGAGCGTCAGTATGCTCTCGGATTTCGTAGGAGTAAGTGCTAATATTTTTATTAGCAATTCGGAGCAATTTTTTGCTTCTCGCAATGTAGAAGTATCGCGATCGTGTCGGGAGTGTATTTTAATCTATTTTCCGTCCTAAAAGACTTGATTTTTCCAATTTTCGAAATATATAAATGTAAAATAAGTATCGTGTTGCTAAACAATATTGTGGTGATGAAAAGTGTGAAACGGTAAAAAATTTGTTCTTTTCGGGTAAATTTCTTTTAGTTTCGGATTAATTCCGTTTTTTAACATTCAACTCCCTTGTTATAAGTCGGAATTGTTAATATTCGTAGAGAAATTAATAAACGTATGTGCCTTTTGTGCACATTGCGTAATCAAGGTTAGGTTTATTGTTGAAAAATATTAGCGAACATAATCGAAATTGTGAAATTGGTGTGAATAGTTATAATTAAAAGGGCCTTTTATTCCAGTGTGTGAAAATTATTGTGAGAAGTGAGTTATTTTTGGTGCAAAAGAAGTGGATGCTCCGATGCAGCTCCAGGTGGAGATCCTGAGCGCAATACACTGTTGGGATTTTGATTTCTGCAGAAGAGGGCAAGGATCTTCAGGTAGCAGCACCAAAAGCCCTCCTACGTGGGACGCAACGGTGAGTCCTTAAAAAAATTTCCAATTAACCCCTTCCCTGTTTAATCTAATTGCCAGGCCCTTAAACTTTTGCTTACTTTTGCGCGGTTTTTGTGCAATTTTTCTGCAAATTGTAACATAAATGTAACCTTGCGAAGCGAAAGGAGAAAAAAACTCATGACTCGGTTTTTTTACTTTTAATCCTTTTTAATAAAATATGTGTTTACGAAAAAACACAATTCTGAATCGGGCAAAGTGTTTAAAGGTGTTTTCATAATAGAGTGAGACTCTGGCGGATATTTCCGGAAGCAGTATCTGCTTCCAAATACGAGTCACTCCCACTATCAAAGTGTAAAGTGTCTTGTGTACCAAACTTTAAATTCTCGTTCTACAATGTGGCAAAGACTTTAGGAAAATGTCGACTTCGTTCATTTAAAAACGTAAACAATGCAAGCACAGGATTTTTTACACACTTTCCTTTTTATTATATTTTAATTTAATAATTGTAAATGTAGGAATTTTTATTCTCAGAAATCATTATAAAACTAATCCTTATTTCAGTCATTTTTCAAACATGTGATTGTCAATTTAAGAATTCAGTTTTATTATCAGTTAAACTTAGTTGAACAAAATTATAATACAACACCGGCCGGTCAATTTGATTGAAATTCATCAGGATTTTCGCAAAATGCTTGACGAATTTTTAGAAGAATATCATTTTGATGATCTACAGAAAATATTGAATAATTCTGAGGATTGTATTCATTATAGTATACATGTAAAGTAAGTGGTTTACTAATAGTTTACTAACAGGTTTCACTAACTATTTATAATTGTTCAAAATTTGGAGTTAATTTTATTTGAAATATTCAGTTTTCTAGATCTAATTAAAGAGAATCCTGATGTGGGACGAAAAGTTTTACATAATCCTAGACATTATTTGCCTTTGTGCAATGCTTCCATTGTATCAGTTCAGAAAAAATTGGTTTCTGGTAAACAAACGGTAAAATCGAGGGTTCACTTGAGAATTATCGGTGTCCCGGTGAAAGAACATTCCGAAACTATTGGGGAATTAGTGTCAATTTGCGGAATTGTTGTGCGAATGTCACAACCTGTTGTTACAAAATTATCGAAACAGTACAATTGCCGAAAATGCAAACACACAAGTGTAGTGAATGTGAGTAGAACTTCAAAATATCAATTTTTAAAAATTATATAATTAATTTTTTGATTTATTTATTTATTAACTTTTTGATTTATTTATTTATTTTTTATTTTATTTATCACTATTATGATCCTAAAGTTCAGAATGTTCAAATAAACGAAATATATTAATTTTTTCTTCTTAATTAAATTCTTTCTACAATTATTTTGCGACACTACAAAAATAATTATTTATACATAAAGTTTCTAATTACTTAAAATTCAAGTTTTTAATTTTTATTGCAATCAGCAATTTTTAAAGATATTTTCAAAATATTTCGGACATTTAAAACCTTATGGATAATTTTATTTTTATTGTGGATTTTTTTTTATTAATAAGTTACTTATACTTAAAAAATTTCTAGATGTTGTGGGAGAGAAATGTTGTTCCTTTATTAAAAGAATGTAAAGCTTGTAAATCGAGTAATATTGATCAAGTTTCTAGTCTACGACAAGAGAGTTGTTCAGATCATCAGGAAATCAAAGTTCAGGTAGATTTTTAAATCCTTTGATTTTAAAAGAATAAAAAAAAAATGATTTCCTTGTAATTTTTGCTAAGAAGAGAAAGATTAAAATAAAGACATTACAATCAGGTACTTAAAAAGTTACCATTTATTACAAATTTAAAAAAAATTCAATTATTTTAATCAACATCTTCTTATCGTATTTATTGAAAAATTCGGAAATGAAAAAAAACAATAATTAATTAATAATTATTATTGGAATTAGGACAAGTCTCAGCCAGATTCGAACAGTAGCAGTGTAACCGGATGGCAGGTTGTTTTACTAGATGATTTAGTCGATAAATGTAAACCAGGAGATCAAGTTGAAATAAAGTAGGTAATAAATAATAAATAAATAATAAAAAGTAATTAGTATGTTAAAATTCAGATATTGAACTAAAAATGTAGTTTTTGTTAAATGTCAAGTTAGTAGTAAATGTACTGATGAAATTAATTAAAATGATTAAATTTCTTGACAGTGGTGTTTTCGTGAAACGATGGATCACATCAATAACTGAGAAAACAGTGGGATCAACGTTTATGTTAGCAAATAGTGTTTCTGTTCATCGGAAAGTATCTGAATTGACATCTTCCACGAAAGAAATGAAGGAAGCTTTTAGTCACTTCTGGGAAGCACACGCTGAAAATCCTCTTGTTGGAAGAGACATTATTCTCGCTTCAATTTGTCCTCAAGTAACTATTTTTAATTATATCGATAAACAAAAAGAGGTCTCTAAATTTAGCGTCGATAGTAAGCGTCAAAAAAATGTTACTAATTTTCTAAACTGCGAAACAAACAAAAATTAAACAATTTTACTTATAAATTTCAAAATTGATTGAATTTTACAAGAGTTGCGTTCACAATTTTCATAAATAGATGAACTTCAAAAGATTTTATGTAATTTTAAATTTTTAAATATAATTTTAATTTTCAATGAATTAGAAATTTTAAAGAATTTAGATTTTTGAATAATTTTAATAAATTTAATTATTTATTAGAAATAATGGGTTATAGAAGAATTTTAGTTAAAAACACTAAAAAAATTGAATTTTTGGAGAAGTTACAAATAATTGCAGGAATTCAATTGATATCAAAAGTAATAAAATTCTTGTCAGAAATTCAATTATATTCCAAAATTAAAAACAAAATTCTCGTCAAAATTTCAATTACCTTTATAAATAATTTAAATAATAAAATTCATCTCCGAAATTCAATTATTTTCAAAATTTTAAATAAAATTCTTGACAAAATTTAAATTATTTTCAAAAATTTTCCAAAAGAATTTAATTATTTAAAAAAAATGTTAATAAAATTCTACGCAAACATTTAATTATTTACAAATTTTTTTTATAAATTTCTTCGCAATAATTCAAAGAATTTTCATAAATAATAAAATTCTTCTCAGGAATTCAATTATTTTTAAAAATAATAATACTCATCGCAGATTTTCAATTATTTTTAATACATTTTTAATCGAATTTCTCAAAAAATGTAATTCTTAAAACTTTTATTAAAATTCGTCTAAATAATTTAATTTAAACATTTTTTTATTAAATTATTTGTAAGAATTCAATTTTAAGAAATATTCAATTATTCAATAAATTATTTGTTTTTGTATATTTAAATAACTAGCTGTCGTACCCGTCTTCGACGGGTTGTAGTTTCTGATAATGCACTTAACAGTGTATCTACCAACCTAGAAAACCGGAAAATAGCCGGGAATTTGATTTGACAGGGAAAAAATAATAATTAGTTACTATTGTCTATTTCATTAGGAAAATAATACCATTTGAAACAGTGACCGACTTTTTATTATCAAATTAGTTATTTTTAACTAATTCAAATGCAGAAAACAATATTTCTCAATTTGTAGTACTTCAATCAATATAATGTATTAAAATAAATCTAAAATTTCCTCCAGTTTTTTGAGTTATAGTACAGTCTAATTCGAACTAATTGTATAGCAAGTAGATCCAGTTTTTCTCGGTTACATTAAATTCCCTGATATTTTACGTCTTTTCTGGTTGGTAAACACCCTGTTAAATGTATTATTAAAAAAAACCCGTCCAGTAAACCAGGAAAAATTTGGACAAAGCCGGAAATTGTTTTAAACCAAAATAAACACCGTGTTTAACTTTTGTCTTTACATTGATCAAGATATCTCTAAAAGTTAAATCAGAGAGTCCACAAATACTACTGAATTAAGCTTCATAGCAATTGGTATCAATTATAATTTTTTCAATTTTTTGATATTCAAAACATTTTTATACTTACATCTTCGTTATAAGAAAGTATTTTTGAAAAATTATGCTAAAATGTGACTAAATAACATGTAATACTCAACTATAGAAAGTTTAGAAGCAATCCATGAAAAAATATAAAATTTAGAAATGATTTGTGTTAAATAAATTTATTTATTAGAGTCAAGTATTTATTTAATTAATCCAATTAAGATTTATTTGATTCAACTAAATAAAATTATTTAAACGAAATAAATTCTTATTAGATCGAAATAAAAACTTTTTAAATAAGATATTATTTTTCAAATAATTATAATTACTTGAATCATATAACTTTTTTTAGTGTAGCTATAGTAAACTAAAAGTTATTAATGTGAACAAACATTATCTATATTAATAAAATCAGATTACTATCTGTACATTGCTCCAAACTTGAAAATTTTTATATATTTTTTCGTTTTGAGACATTAGAATTCTAAAAATGTAAAAAAAATTTCTGTCTGTCTGTCTCTGTCTGTATGCAAAACTTTGTTCGCGCATCAATTGAAAACGGTTCAACCAATTAAAGTGAAATTTGGCAGTCTATTAGGTATTAAAGTAACTTACAATCATAGCCTTATCCGCTTAAAAAATATTAACTTGAACAAAAGTTATGACATTTTTCCAAAAAATTCAAAAAAACAAAAAAATGCAAATTTTTTATCTTTTGTAAAATGAATGAAAAAACTATCCTTAGCTAACTTTTTCAGATAAATACAACCCATTTCTACGATAAAATTTTTAAAAAAGATGTATTTTGAAATTTTTTTTCGTTTTTTTAGATCAACTTTTTTCTAAGAAAATAGTGATTTTTAATCTTTAAGCAAGCTTTTCAGGAAAAGTTATTAAAGTTTTTTATTTAAAGATCAGTATGTAAAGTAAAAAATTTGCTACATTAAACAAAAATAATTAGCTAAATGCCATAAAAAAGAAGGAAAAATGTTGAATTTTAAGAAATTCGGTTTTTTGAATTTTTGCTAATTTTCCATAATTTTAGATTTTTTACCGAAGGGTGGAGATAACAAATTAGGTAAAGTATTTTTTAAGAGCACTAAAATAATAAAGCTAAATGCTATAAAAAAGAAGGAAAAATGTTGAATTTTAAGAAATTCGGTTTTTTGAATTTTTAATAATTTTCCATAATTTTAGCTTTTTTACCGAAGGGTGGAGACTATTGAATAAGTAAAGTATTTTTTAAGAGCACAAAAATAATAAAGCTAAATGCCATAAAAAGAAGGAAAAATGTTTAATTTTAAGAAATTCATTTTTTTGCATTTTTGCTATTTTTCCATAATTTTAGATTTTTTACCAAAGGGTGGAGATAACAAATTAGGTAAAGTATTTTTGAAGAGCCCAAAAATAATGAAGCCAAAAGCCATAAAAGAGAAGAAAAAATGTTGAATTTTAATAAATTCGGTTTTATGAATTTTTGCTAATTTTCCATAATTTTAGATTTTTTACCAAAGGGTGGAGACTATTTAATAAGTAAAATCTTTTCAAAGAGCCCAAAAATAATAAAGCTAAATGATATAAAAGAGAAGAAAAAAATGTTAAATTTTAAGAAATTCGGTTTCTCGAATTTTTGATAATTTTTAATTTTTTGCTAAAGGGTGGAGACTATTCAAATAGTATAATTATACTACCGAAATAGCTAATGGTAACAAATTATTAATTAATTAATTATTAACTAATTATTAATTATTATTAATTAACTAATTATTAATTATTAATTAATTTATCCCGGGTATTTTTGATTTTCCAGATTGGTAGAAACATTGTTAAATGTATTGGTAGAAACTAAAACCCGTCGAAGACGGGTACGACATGACAGCTAGTGCTATATATTTTCAAAATTTTTAAAATTCAAAATTTATCTTTTGAAATAATTATTGTCATTAATTTTACTTAAATTTTATACAGGGTTAATTTTAGTATTTTTTATTACAATTTAGTCATCAGAATGAAATTTGAGTTTTTCATTTTTTGATCATTAATTAATAAAATATAATAGCAATTTTGAATTCTGTGCAACATACTGACAAAAGTCTCATATTAATTATATGGATATTGTTAATATTCTGACCTAATAGAATTCTTTTAAGAAAGTAAACTTATGATTTCAACAACAAATTTTTATTGTTGACCTAAGAAATACAACCGTATAAAAATTAATTACAAAAAAATTTCAATTTTTAAACTTTTTAATTTTTCAATATTTAAATCTAACACTTTTTATTTGTTATTCAAAATTTTATTATTCTGACGATTAAATCTTCATAAGAAACACTAAAATTAACCCTGTACTAAGTTTAAGTACAATTCACTAAAGTATATGAAAAAACTAAAAATTTCGAATTTTCGAATTTTTGAAAAAATGGCATAACTTTCGTCCATATTAATATTTTTTAATCTACTATCGCTAGGATTTTAAGTTAGGCTAATGCCTAAAAGACTGCCAAGTTTCACTTCAAACGATCGAACCGTTTTTCCGTGATACGCGGTCGAAAATTTGCGGACATACATACACACATACACACATACACACATATACACATACACACATAATTTTCTTAATAGTATTTTCGCATTCCTTAGAGTGTAAAAAGAAGGAATATAATAGAAATTTTGAATTCTATGCAATGTACAGACAAAAGTCTGATTTTATTAATAAGGATTGAATTCTCGTAGAATTTTCTAATAAAAATTGATTACAAAATTTATTTTAGGGTTAAAATTTGAGATAATAATTGAATATTAATAGAATTATTGTGTGAATTTTTAGAAATAATTGAAATTTGAAAAGTAAATAAATTATTGCAATTTTTGTTGCTAAAATCTCCAAAAAGTAGTTTTTGACGCTGATCGTCGACGTCAGGGAGCAAAAAGAGGATGAAAAAAATTATTTGGCAAATTTATTTACAGATTTATGGAATGTACGTTTTAAAATTGTCATTGGCTGTTGTTCTTGCTGGAGGAGTAACAAAAACTAATGCTACAGGTAAAAATAAGTTATTCAATTAATTTATTAGATCATTTAGATTTATTAAATTATCATTGCTAAATGTTTCTTCTATTTTAAGTGACAAATTTTGTATTTTTTCAAGGAATAAATATCCGAGGTGAATCACATTTATTAATGGTGGGTGATCCAGGAACTGGAAAATCTCAAATTCTCCGTACAGCTACGCGTTTGGTTGTTCCTTCTATCCGTACAACTGGAATTGGTTCAACTTCAGCTGGACTGACTGCAGCAGCTGTTAAAGTTGGTTTATTTTTTTTTACAATTTTTTTAGCATCTTTTTATTCTCTTACTTAACAATAAGTCGGTTAATGCTCCAAAAATTCAGAATTTTAGGGACAAAATTAATTAATTAAGATTGAGAGTAGAGATTAATTTGACTTTATTTTGATTTAGGATTCAGATGGTTGGCATTTGGAGGCAGGAGCTTTAGTTTTGGCAGACGGGGGTATTTGTTGTATCGATGAATTCACGACAATGAGTGCTCACGATAGAGCTTGTGTTCATGAAGCAATGGAACAACAAACAATATCAATAGCAAAAGCTGGAATTGTCAGTACGTTAAATTCACGATGCAGCGTAATTGCGGCTATTAATCCAGAAGGTGGTCATTTTAAGGGCGATGAAGAATATAAAACACGACTTGGAAATCCTTTGATTTCACGTTTTGATCTCATTCTTCTATTGAAGGATTCGCGAAGTTTATCTTGGGACAGTATGAGTACGAAACATATTTTAAAGGCTTATGGCAGATCACCTGATGATGCAAGCAGACGGTATTTTTTATTAATTACTCAGTTTTTTCATTATATTCAAATATTTTTGAAAAAAGTAATTCTTAGAATTTTTTTAATCTATTTTTTTTTAATTCAAATTTTTGCAATATTTTCCATTATATATTTCCAAAAATTCATACACACAAAAAATAATAACATTACAATTTTTTAGAATTATTTTTAACATTTTGAATCATGTTCAAAATTTTTAAGTAAAATTCTTTAAAAAATTAGTTAGTATTTTTTAAATTACACAAAAATTAGTTAGTTTTTTTTAAATTACACAAAAATTATTTTTTTTCTTTTTTTAAAAAAAACTAATTCTTAGAATACTTTTATCATAATTTTTTAAGATTCAATTATCTTCGATAATAAAAATTCGACAGGAATTCAATTGTTTACAATTTCTTTTTAAATTTCTTCGCAATAATTTAATCTTTTTCACAAAAATACAATTATTTAAAAAGATTTTTATAAAATTCTTCGCATGAATTTAAATATTTTTAAAAAATCAATAAAGTTTTTCCCCAGGATTCAATTATTTTTGTAAACAATAACATTCGTTGCAAGAATTTAAATTATTTTCATAATTCATAAATAATAAATTTTCACAAAAATTCAATTATTTTAGAATTTTTTTATTAAAATTCGTCAAAAGAATTCAATTATTAAAATTTTTTTTTTATAAAATTCTTTATCAGAATTTAATTTTCAGAAACATTCAGTTATTCAATAAATTATTTATTTTTGTATTTAAATAATTGAATTCTCGTAGAATTTTCTAATAAAAATTGATTTAAAAATGAATTTTAATTAAAATTTTGGATAATAATTCAATATTTAATGAATTTTCAGAAATAATTGCATTTTGAAAAGGTTTCAAATTAAAGTCTTTGAAAATTTGAATTTTACATAATTAATTTCTTTGAAAAAGTTTAATTGAATTTCTTTTGAAATTGTTTGATGTTTTTATTTTCTAAATGTACAATTATTAAAGAATTTTCGAATAATCACTGAAATTTTATCAAATTGAATTGTAAACAATGGATTTGAAAATTCCATAAAACTTTTTCGAAAATTATGAAAAATAATTAATTTAGAAATGAAATTTCGTTAAAAATTGTAGAAAATAATTTGATATTGGAAAGATTTTTTCTAATAATTTTGTAATTATTAGAAATGATTATATTTCAGAAGGTTTTAAATAAAAATTTTTGTAATTATATTTTTGTGACAACACTGAATCAAATAAATGACTTTTTCTACTTTTTTTTGTATTTTTAATCGACTTTATTAATTTACTAAATTTAAATATTTTGCTTTTCAGAAATTCGAATGAAGGTGCGGAATCGAATATCTGGAAGGAGGATGACATTCGAGAATATTTAGCGCATATTCATTCTTTGAAACCGTTAATGACAGAAGAGGCTGAAAAAGTTTTACAAGCGGTATTTGTACATTATAGATATGATCCGAAAAGAGAAACTGAACGTAAAACTGTTCGTATGATGGAAAGTCTAGTTAGGTATTAAAAAATAAAGCATATTTTTTTCTTCTAAATTCTGAAATTAAAAAAAAAAATAAACAAAACTGCGAAAAATATTAATTGAAAGATATTTTCAGATTAGCAGAAGGACATGCACGACTAATGTACAGATCAGAAGTCATTCTCATGGATGCAATTATCGCCGCTCAATTAGTTGGTTCAGCGTCAGGTTTAGGTAAAGAAGTTGGTTCACCTTTTCCCGATGATCCAATGGCCAATTATTACGAAGAAGGTAAGTAAAAATTATAAATAAAGAATAATTTTCTTTTCTTTACATTCTATTTTAGGTCATAAGTTATTTTACATTAGAAATATAACATGATTTATAATTCTTTTTTTAAATAATAAAAAAAAACTATGATTTTACAGGTTTGGAACTTTTGCATAATATTGGTCTAGGTGAATTACGATCGTTTCTATAAGTATTGGATTTTTCTTTCAAAGAAAAAAAAATTTAAACAGATTTAACAAAGAGGTAAAGATTTTGTTTTCTCCTAAAAAATAAATGATACGGTGACGCATTATATTGAGATAACAATATAGGCCTAGCATTATAATATAAATAAACACACGTTCATGTCACACAAATAGTAATAATTTTGATTCACATTCAATGGCTTTTTTTTGTAACGTTAATTATAACATATTTAGTTGAATTTTATTATTATCATTACAATTTTAAATATAGTAACATTTTCTTTTTTTTTATAATAAATATCATATTTTTATATTGAATTTTTCTTGAATACATTAACATTAGTTTCTCCCAATCATTCCAGTTTATATGTAAGGACGGCTGTTATTTATTTTTATATTTGCTGTGCAAATTTTCTTTTTCTTGGTGCCTCTCGCTTATCACTAAAAACTGGATGATAATTTATAAATTCTCATTTATTTCATTTACAGACTTTAGTATAGCAATAGATTTCATTTTTCCCGGGAAAAGTTAATTTATGTCACGTACGTGTAATATTTGATTAAAGTTCTCAATGTTTATGATCAATAATTTTTTTTGTAAAGAAAACTTTTTACATTCTCATTTTTTTAATATGAGATTTAATAAATTATTATTAAAGTAAATAATTAATTGAATTTTTCCTTCAATTTATTTTTGCCCTTTTTTAGACTGGAATACTTCTGCCTTTTAATTATTGATTAGGAACGTTGAGAATTTTATCGTAATAATTATTTACCCTAAAACTCTAGTCACTGAAGGTCATTAAAACTAGAAAATTTGGAATATTCCTTTTTTAAAATCAAAGTAAAATATTCAATGACATTTAGAAAACGCTCACACTAAAGAATCAAAGTAGAAAGAAGAACAAATAACAAGTATTCACAATTATATGAAAAACAATTTTTCAAATCTCACTTTGATTTTCAATTAATAAAATTCAAAATAGCGTCCTTCCGAAAATTGACGTCAGTAGTTGTGTTTTTATCATGTCAGATTTTTTAAAAAATTATATTAAAAAAATAGGCTTCTTAAATAAAAAAAATAAATAAAACTTAAATTCTTATTTATTAATTTTTATACGAAAATGTAAAACTTAAATTTTTTATACTCTAAATATTAAGAATAATACATTTCTATTTCTGAAAAGAATAAAACATAATATAAATATAGAATGTGTCAATGAAATTCAGAATTTAACTTTTTTTCGTATTTAAAAATATTCTTGGTTTTGTAGAATATAAGAAATATGATTGTGTAGTAGATAATGGAATTTGAGAGAAAATAGAATTCTCTCTAGAGTTGCATATTTTTGTTTTCATATAATAAGTAAATCATTATCACACTGCATAAATCTATTTTTTAAGTATAATGTTGGATGATGAATAATAATAATAGTATAATAACAACGAAGCAAAATTAATAAATTTGATGCTATAATTTATGTACCTTCTCAGTCATGTTTCATTTAGTATCGTGGTTGTTGTTGGGTAATGTTATCCATTTGTGATCGAACAACACTCGCAGCAACATTGCTCGCTGCACTTTGTACATGTTCATTTCGTAAAAATGTACTCGTGAATTCTTGTTGCGCTTTCTGCACGCTTGCCGACGATGATCGATAAATACGGTGGACCTGAAATGTAAATTAGGGAATTATTTTTATTATTTAGTAAATTTAATTAATTTATTTAATTCAGGGTTGCCAGAAATCAGTGAAAAGTTAGGGAAAGTAAAATTGGTTAGGGAAATGTCAGTCATTTTTATTAAAAGTACTGGAGAAAAATAAATTTCAATTTTCAATGAATTTAATTAGATATTTTATTGAAAATAATTAAATTTATGCAGCTAAGCATGAATTTAATTATTGTTTCAATAAAATATCTCGAAAGAATTTCTTAAAATTTTTATTATAAATTTCTTGTCAGAATATCAGTTATTTTAAATTCTTTGCAAGAATTCAATTATTTTCAATACAATTACAGAATTTTTCGCATAAATATGTACAATTATTTTGAATAAAATTTCTGAACAGAATTCAATTCTTCTTAAAATTTTTGATAAATTTACTTGCATAATATTCAATAAAATTTCTCGTAAGAATTTTTAAGAAAATCCCTTAAGAATCTAATTATTTATTAAAAGAAAGAATCAAATTTATTTATTATCAAAAATATTTTTGATAAAAATTTTAAAAGATAACATTTTTGATAACTTTTTATATTAATTTTTGTATTATCTTAATTTTGGAATCTTCTTATTATTTTTGAATCTGAAAAAATTGTATTTTTGCATAGAATTTTATTAAAATCTTTGGAAATAATTTATTGTCTTAAAGAATTTTGAAGAAATTTTGTGAAAATGATTAAATTCTTGTTAAAATTTATTATTTATGGAAATAATTGTATTCTTGCGAAGAATTTTATTAAAATTTTAGAAATTAATTGAATTCTTTCGAGAAATTTTGTGTCAATATTTGAAACTTTTTCAATTTTGAAGATAACATTTTTGATAACTTTTTATATTAATTTTTGTAATTTTTGCATAGAATTTTATTAAAATTTTCTGGAAATAGTTTTTTTTTTTTTTTTTTGAAGAATTTTAAGGGAATGTTATAAATTTTTTTTAAATAATTCAATTCTTTCAAGAAATTTTATTAAAATTATATTGAAAATAATTCAATTCTTGAAAATTTTTCGACGAATTTAATTAAAATTATATTTAAAATAATTCATTTCTTTCGAGATTCTTTCGAGAAATTTAAATTTAGAATCTTAAATTATTTAAAAATTGAAATGGGATTTTTAGATTTAAAATACCTTCGACAGTAGAAGACAGTCTCCAACCGCTGCCAGAATAAAACCAGCAGTAATTAATAGCAAGAAAATTCCAGTTAATGTACCCTTCGCTGATGAATTAAAACATCCAATAGCTTCGAAAAAACCACTGAAATTGAAACGAGTATTATACGACAAGAATTTTTAATGAGCGTCTATTTGTAGATTTTTTTTTTTTTTGTTTTTGAACATTTTATTATGATACTTTTGCTACTGTTTTTCAATTCGAAATTGAATCCGAAACTCGTATAGACAAAAAAGATAAATAAACATGAAAATGAATATTACCAAGAACCAGTTTCTGGAATGCCAATAGCTTGAATAACCGTGACGACTATCTGCGAGAAGAAAACAAGGAAAAAGACCATAAAATGGATCGAGCTGTCCGTTCTGAAAGAAAATTAAATTTAATATTGTCGAATATAGTTGTCGAATATAGTTGCATATAGAAATTATAAAATTAGAAGAAATTATTAAATTTTCTTACTTGAAAGCCTTGTACGCGGGTCTAAACCAGCAGAGGAATGAAAAGGGAGTAAAGAGAATTAGATACAAAATGCTTAGTCCAAATGTGGAGAATTTTGAGAATGACAACAACAAGAAGAATCCTCCAAAGACATTTAATACCATTACGAGGCCATGAACTGTAAAAAGAAAAGGGGAAATAGAATTTAAATCAGATATTGTCTTCGCAATTTGCTTTTTCGTTTTAAATTCTCTCTAAATCTGAATCAGTGAAAATTCACTTAAAATACTTCAAAAGTCGTTAAAATAAAAAAAAATGACTGTCTAGACATTTAATAAGTGATTTTCATCGAAAAATATGTGAAATTTTTCACTTATTTATTTTATTAAATATTTTTTCAATTATTATTAAAGAAAAAATTATTTTTGTACGATTTCAAGTGATTTAACTTATTTTATGGCTCTAAAGTTTCGAACATTCAAATGAACCATCATTGTTTTGATAATTTGATTTTTAAAACGTTAGTTAAGTTCAAAATGTTCCTAAAGTTCTAAAAGTTTAATGAACGTTTTTTTTTCGAATTGAAATTTGGTTACAATAATTTTGCGACACGTATAAAAAATATTAACTATAACGTTTCTAAACATTAAATGGTTTCTAATTTTCATTACAATCATTAATTCATTAATTTGTGAAAATACATTTATGATCAAAATTTTAATTTTATTTTTTTCTTTCTTTAAAGATTTTTAAAAAACTAATTGTTACTTAAAAAAAATTGTTCTCAAACATAATATGAATTTGAAGCCAAAATAAATAACATTTGGAAAATCTTATTTTCTCACTTGGACGACTTTTGACTAGTTAATTTTCTCTTATTCAGATTTAGAGAGATTGAAATAATAGAATAAAGTTGTAAACTTACACAACCACAAATGATAAAGTTGTCTCACTATTTTTTGAAAATCTGCATCAATTTCAACGTCGATATCCTGATAGAAGCAGGGTTGAAAACAACATTTCTCTGGCAGAGGTGGCCAATTATTCCGCCTCGCTAAAATCAAAACATTTTTTTGTTTTTATACACATTAATGATAAATTTTATTTTTATATCATAAACTTTGTGAATTTCACTAAAGTCATTAAAAAGACAATAATTAGTCTTACAGTAATAAGGAGAATTTTGCATGTCCTGTGATCTTCTGGCTTTTAATTCCTCTTCAGCCCGCATCTATAAAAAGGGTTTTTATTTTATTTATATATAAAATATTCATGTTTAAATAAATAAATGTTTGAACGACTTATTTATAAACTTTATAAATAATAAAAATATTATTTATAAATAAATATGTGACATGCTCCCAAGAACGATTTTAGGTTTCGTTTATGTTAGATTTATCTTGATTAAAAGTTCCTCTTTAATTATGTAAATTTAAAACCAGTCTTTATTCTTCGGTGTAAAGAAGAATTGAGCGTCAATAATTTGTTGGGGAAATTGATTCTCTTTCTGTATTTTTACTCCAAAAATTACAAACATAACCTAAATATTTTTGTTTCTTAGGAGAACGTTAAATATTTATTTACACATAAATATTTTAAATATTTCTTTTTCAATTCGATTATTAAATTGAGATGATAACACTAAAATGTTGAGACGAATTTTCAAAGGTTTAGGAAAGGAAAAGACGTACATCTCCAGTTGGTGAAAACGTGTTTCTGAACGTTTGAGGTGCAGTTTGTTGTGCACTACGAGAATAATTTGGAGGAGGTACTTCTTGATTTGAAGGTTGAAGTGTCGCTGGTTGTGGTGTTGTTCCAGCACCTCCGTACATTGGTGGATTTGAAGCACCTCGAACCTGAGTTGTCGGAGTGTCAACTGGACTAGCAAATGGATTAAAATCCTCCATACCTCGATTAGAATTTGACATTGTCGTTGTTGGTTGACGAGCTGGTGGCTGGAATTACCATTTTTCATTTTAGTTTTTATTTTCATCGTATATGCAGTTAGTAATACAGAAAATTTATAAATAGAAGATGAGAAAATTTTTGCATCAAGAAATGCAATCTTTTTCTATCGTCGAAAACATCTGGTGTTTAAGTGACAGTTAATTGCTTGTTATCAATACGAAAGATAACCTTTTATCTATATACTAACGATATGCGTAAAAGAATAGAAGGTGTAATAATCTCTGCGAATATAATTAAATAATATTAGATTACTGCGAAAGAATGACAGGAAAACTAAAATCTCCAGATTGTATATTATAATAAGTAATATAACATTTATCGCTGACACGAGTAATCTCTTCTCTATTTTTATTAATTTAAAAGACATTTGCAAAATTTTAGAATTAAATTACCTAATTTAAATCAATTTGACAATTTCTGATAATATTTATGATTTATCTCAACCCAGTTTATGATAAACGATAAAATTTAAATTATCCGATTTCATCAGAATTTTATAATGAAATTAGGATTTAGAAAAAGACGTAAAATGGAAATAAGAGGAAAATTATTTTTACTTTTTTTTACAGTGGAAAATAAGCTCAAAGGTATTTCTCTTTATCCACTTTGCAAATCTGATAGTATAAATTGACGATAAAAGAATATATAGGTATGTTGGTGTGTCATATTGTTATAGCAATAATTGTTGAAGTTTGACTGTCATTCACGATATAAAATACTTATAAAAACCACTTACCGAAAAGGGATCACCTAAATTAGGTTCCCCAAAGGGATTATCGTCATCAAATCCAGACATTTTGTGCTGATCAGTAATTTATTAGTAGAACGAAGTCGTTTATGTACAAATTAAGTAAAATAGAGTAAATATCAAAGTTTTTAAAGCCGACCATTCATTTTTCCGAATGTTCTTCTGGTTCTTGGTATATTCATGACATTCACGTACAATATACAATACACGTTTATAATTGATTTATAAAAATCAGTTTCGAGGGCGCCACTTTAAAAGTGGTGTTACGAGCGACTACCATCTCGCTCGTTAACTTTCGATATATCGATTCACGAGTTATCGAAGCGCGAAATTATAATATTTCGTTAATAAACTTAATTATTTTTAGTATTTTCTCACGACTTTAGACAAATATTGACGAGACTAAACAAGAAAGTTTGGCTATTGTAAAATATAATACTTCACGGTTTAATAGTTTCCAAATTCTGAATATGTATTTGAAAATCAACATTTCTTAGAATTGCCATAAATCAAGTAGAATAGCGAAAGAAAATGTAATCTCTAGTTTCTTTAGAGTCATAAAACCGAGAAACCCTCGAAAGAATATAAAAAATATCTCAAGTGTCCTTTTCCATAGGACAATGCAACATGTGTTTACCATACTTGTGACCACAGAAATGGCTTTGAAAAGTCACGTACACATAGACTTTCATTATGCGACGAACCTTAATTATCAATTGTATAATATGAACGTTATGAATAATTAACAACAATATTATATTGTTGCTAATTGTGCAGTATGAATGTATTATTTGAAAATGATATTATTAGTAAACTTTATCTGATTTATTGTTGTAATATTATAGTATATATGTGTATATTAGTAACGTATTAATATAATAATAATATTATATTATGATACATTATCAAATTGGTTATCGTTATAATTGTTGTTTATATTTAAATATGATGAGTGCAGTATAAGAGATTTATTGTTACTAGATATGATGTAAATAATTAATAATTGTGTAATTAGTGTGAATGCAAAAGGATTATGTTCACTTGTTGTGATACATGTTTTCAATACATAGAGTATGTTTATACGTGTATTAGTGCAGTGCAGTGTTAGTGTGGTGATTCTAAAAACTTCATAGACTTTACAAACTCTATAACAGGGCATGCGCAAAGATTATGCCATGGACCAAGGGATAAATGCTCCCTCACGAATTCAGTTCTATTTTGGAGTTCTTTCGTAACGGACTTCAGAGTAGTCCCAAAAATAGCCTTAAGAATAACTTCGACTTGTGTAATGTTTGACTTTAATATATAATAAATGTATTGGGTTTACTCGTGAAATGAGTCGGATTAATAATTAATTGATATTAATATTAATTATTAATTGATCTTTCTTATTTTCGAGGTTTTTCCCTCCGTTTTAACGGAAATTAACTTGTTTTATTTTGAATATTTCCGCCTTCCTTTTCAAAGGATTAAACCAAGATTGAACATCGAATCAAATCGCGGATTTTACGCCTGCGCGTAAATAACGTAAATCCGCACGTAACAAATTGGGGGCTCAACCGGGATCTTGGTGCGGAAAAATTTAAATTTTTGCAAATTTTGTGACTTTTATTCGAAATTTTATGTGAATTTGAACTTTAAAGAACAATAGTGAAAATAACAAATATTACGGGTTGTAAATCTAACAGTGTTAAAATTTTAAGGAATTTCATAAAATAAACTATAAAACAGTGTAAATATTAACATTTTTTGTGTACCATGAACATTTCGAGAAAAATTTGAGACTAATGAATTAATCAGTGATATAAATGGAAGTGAAATATTCAATCTTTTTACTTTGGACATCATGGAATTCATCTGGAGAACCAAACTACAAATTCAAATTGTTGTGGTGGATTAAATATTGTTGCTGTATTAGGACGTCGAACGAGTGTCAATTTTAATAATAAAAATAAATTTTAAAAAACTTTATTCAACTGGGAGTATCCTGTTATCCTGCTTTCCTGAGTTCTGTACTTCGAAGAGATGCTGATACCTGATTTTTCCTGAACCAATGAATTGGATTTTCAATATTTTTTTTTGAGCGGACTTCTGCAAGGTCAACCAACTACAAGAAGAATTGTTTCCAAAAGTAAGAAGAATATAGTGGAAAAGTGTGTGCGCGAAAGAATTTCAAATTTTGAAATTATGGTCATTTCGTTGTGAAGTGCGTGAAACGTAGTGTTTTGGAATAATAAAATAAAGGTATGGTTAGCGTATGATTATGAAATTATAGATTATAATTTGTCTCTTCTGAGGTTATGATTTTTACACTATTTAAAGGTATAATTAAGAAATTTTTTGGAAAGTTTTAAAATTTCCGTGTGAAACAATTAGTTTTCTTATTTTTGCTATTTAATAAATTATTTAGATGCATTTTTATTTTTGTGATAATTGAGTATTTCATAATTGACATATGTATTTTATAATAATTAATATATTATTGTTTTGTTGAGTCTAAATTAAATGTGTTGTGTTAGTTAAAAATTTGATATAGTTAGTATATAGTCAAACTAATTAGGCAATAATTATTGTTTTTATTAAATATTTAATTGTCAAATTATTTAAGATATAGAAAATTTAATATTGATATTTTTAAAATGATAAAAATGGTTTATTTTCAATTTTGAATAATTAGAATACTTATAAATTAAGAAATATTTTATATATTTTTATGTTTACATTTTTATTTAGTCAATTGTTGTATAATACGAAGTACTTTAAAATATTTTAATAATATAAAATGACACTAATTCTCATTTTTGTAACTACAATATTTTCGAATTAGTTTTTCTAAATATTTTTAATTCTGTGAATTAACATCTTTCTTATTAATTTAAATAATAGATTGTTGTATTTAAAATGTTGAATTAATTAAAATTTTTTAGTATTTTTCTTAAGTTGTCAGAATTAATTGTTTTTACGATTGTATATAATTGATTTAAGGTAAAGTCTAGAAGAGACAAATGGTGTGAATGAATTAAAAATTTTGTGAATAATATTAATGAATATATGATTGTGAATATTCCGTACATTGTGGTGAAATTAATGCAAATAATGGAATTTTATTGTAATGTAAAAATGACGTGACATGACAAAGACAGACATATTTTTGAACTGTTTTATGATATTTTTAAACAGACAATTTTAAAGGCAACAACGCAATTTCTTTTACTTCCACGGCTGTTTTCTCTATCTCTACAAGTGTCAATTTAATTTTTAAAACTTTGTCCGAAATATTCAACCCTTAATGTCACGAAAATACCTGACTAATCAATGAAAATTTGTTTAGTACATACCAATTTCCTTTTTAAAAGATAAGCACTGCTTTACATGCAAAGAACCTGATTATTGCACAAAAAAAGGGCATCTCTCTTTCTCTTGTTTTAATGCGCTTCAACGTTATTATTTTCCACTTAATGGGTGTTAGAAAGGGTGTTTTGAAACCTTGAAAGTCTGTTGTATTACATGTATATGGCAGAAAGGCAATTTATTCATATTAATACCGAGGATTTTGGTATTTCTTCATTTGAAATTTTGGGAATGGAATTTTTGCACGAGAATTCTGCCTCCTTTAGGGTTTCAGAATGAAGAAATTATCCTTGATCTTCCACCCTTGAGACACACGAACGAGGGAAAATATTCCTTACCGCGAGATCTAATAAGTCCTTCTGTTTAAGTAAAGAAAGAAAGTTTAAAGAAAGATTTTTATTCTTTTTAAACGTATTGAAATCAATAAGAAAATTTGAAAATTGTACTTTGAAGAGGGGAGAGTTGTTGACAATTTTGGTATCATTTTGGAAGATTTGAATCTTTATAATTCGGGGTGTCTGACGTGTGAGAATTTATTTACAACAGAAAATTCTAGAAATTGACGGAAATTTTAAATATAAATGCAATTTGAAAAGTTTCATTAATTTGTAAAAAAAAAAAAAAATTTTAAGAACATTTATACTAAGCCTTATATTCTTAAACAAATTTTTAAGAAAACATATATCAGCAATCAAACTAAGTTTCAGTCTACATTTTAAGTTTTGATAAACATATTATAATTAGTTTTGCAGAGGAAATAAACAAACATATGTTTTACTTTTCTATGCACCAAATTTTGAGTTATATATGAATTAAAGAATATTTTTTTTTTTCATTTTAAAAGTATACCTGTTTTATGTATAACTTAAACTATATTAAATCTAGACAATTTCACTGAGATAAGAAAGTTGTTCTCTCATTAAGGTTTGAATAATGTTGAGAAAAATAATTGTTTTTAAGTTTATCTAAAATTTTAATATATCTAAAATTAAAATCTTTTCAATTAGGTACGATTATTTTAATCCTCATTTTAATTTTTATTGTTTTAATACTTAATTTAATATATTTAGAATATTAGAAATTAATAAATAAATCTGAGAATTCTAGAGTCAAAATTCACTGGACACCCTGCAATTTCGGTGAGACCCTTGCGAATTGTGTGTTCTACTTGGCATGGTATACCAATTGACAACAAACGACTTGACAAAGGAAAAATCAATTAGTTTGGATTTATTTTGCACGAGGTGACACGTTCTATGAACAAAACACCTGTGTTTTATTAATTATTTTTACAAAACATGACGAAGGACGAAAGGCCGGGTAGAACCATGCAATTGCTCGGAGTCAAATAAAATTAGCGAACCAATTTAAGGTTTTGATGCAATGGACGGTTTATTGGTTCTGGGAATATGTGACCGCGAGACCGAGACAAAAGGTAGAATGTTGATGAGGACGGCCTCGGCACGGAGTCACAGGGTAGTGGTGAGTCTGGCCAGTAATCACACTACTAGAATTAATAAAGGTGATGTGGATAGCATTAGCCGGGAGTCACGCTACAGAGGTCGGGAAAGACATGAGAACAAAAGGGCCAGTGTTCAAAAGGGTCGTCTCGTGGTTTCGTTCCCAGATAAGGTTGAGTGGCCGTCGCATTGATAAACATTCAAAATGAAAATTTGAATTGTAATAGGAAACTGGAATTTTCATAACTCTCTCTTCAACCTTTCAATTCTCCTTGTAAAATAAGAACATTTTTCTAATAGTTACATTCACCCGAATCCACCACCTGCGAACATGGCATGTGTTGCCTAGAGGTCAAGGGTGGTGAGGATGGGGATGGTGTTTGTCGAAATCGTGAAAAGTATTTTAACGTAAAGTGGGTATTGGTCCCTAATCAGAAAATTTACAATGTTATTTTAAATGCTTCCATAACTATAAGAGAGGTTGCTAAATAAACTTAGTTTTGAACTTCATTTTTAAAAAAGAAAAGCCCTTTCTTTATGACCGTTTTACTATTTGTATAAACGAAGACATTTTCTTAAGTCAGTGACATTTTTATAAAACCGATTCTGTGTCAGCAGGCTAACTACCTGCAATACAGGACTCTTTTTTTTCATCATCCTCTTTAAGGGGGAAGGGGGTGTCGAGCAACTGGGACTTGCTCGTACCATGTCTTTCAATTTTCACCTTTTTTCCCTTCTTTCTTACCCCCTCAAAAATTTTCACTGTGAAAAAGTAGAAAAGAAAATTATTTCTTTTGATGTTCTGTATGAAATTATTTTAAAAATTATGGAATATTTACAGTAAAATAAAAAGAAAATTTTCCTTTCATTTTTAGATCTTCTCTCCTATTCTTGAACTTAAAAGACAAGTTAGAATCAATCTAATAATTATATCTCAATTTTTGTAGTTATGATTGTTTCAGAAAATAAATTTTAGGTTATTATAGACAAATTTAAAATAAACAAAAAATTTTTAAATACCCAAGCGAAATTTCTTTTATAATTTTCTTGCGAAAATTCTCTTTAAGGGGGAAGGTGTTACGAGCGACTACCATCTCGCTCGTTAACTTTCGATATATCGATTCACGAGTTATCGAAGCGCGAAATTATAATATTTCGTTAATAAACTTAATTATTTTTAGTATTTTCTCACGACTTTAGACAAATATTGACGAGACTAAACAAGAAAGTTTGGCTATTGTAAAATATAATACTTCACGGTTTAATAGTTTCCAAATTCTGAATATGTATTTGAAAATCAACATTTCTTAGAATTGCCATAAATCAAGTAGAATAGCGAAAGAAAATGTAATCTCTAGTTTCTTTAGAGTCATAAAACCGAGAAACCCTCGAAAGAATATAAAAAATATCTCAAGTGTCCTTTTCCATAGGACAATGCAACATGTGTTTACCATACTTGTGACCACAGAAATGGCTTTGAAAAGTCACGTACACATAGACTTTCATTATGCGACGAACCTTAATTATCAATTGTATAATATGAACGTTATGAATAATTAACAACAATATTATATTGTTGCTAATTGTGCAGTATGAATGTATTATTTGAAAATGATATTATTAGTAAACTTTATCTGATTTATTGTTGTAATATTATAGTATATATGTGTATATTAGTAACGTATTAATATAATAATAATATTATATTATGATACATTATCAAATTGGTTATCGTTATAATTGTTGTTTATATTTAAATATGATGAGTGCAGTATAAGAGATTTATTGTTACTAGATATGATGTAAATAATTAATAATTGTGTAATTAGTGTGAATGCAAAAGGATTATGTTCACTTGTTGTGATACATGTTTTCAATACATAGAGTATGTTTATACGTGTATTAGTGCAGTGCAGTGTTAGTGTGGTGATTCTAAAAACTTCATAGACTTTACAAACTCTATAACAGGGCATGCGCAAAGATTATGCCATGGACCAAGGGATAAATGCTCCCTCACGAATTCAGTTCTATTTTGGAGTTCTTTCGTAACGGACTTCAGAGTAGTCCCAAAAATAGCCTTAAGAATAACTTCGACTTGTGTAATGTTTGACTTTAATATATAATAAATGTATTGGGTTTACTCGTGAAATGAGTCGGATTAATAATTAATTGATATTAATATTAATTATTAATTGATCTTTCTTATTTTCGAGGTTTTTCCCTCCGTTTTAACGGAAATTAACTTGTTTTATTTTGAATATTTCCGCCTTCCTTTTCAAAGGATTAAACCAAGATTGAACATCGAATCAAATCGCGGATTTTACGCCTGCGCGTAAATAACGTAAATCCGCACGTAACAGTGGGAGATTTTTAAATTTCATTTTTAATATTGTGGTGGAAAAAAAGTAAATTAAAGATTGTTACAAAAAGATTTAAGAGAAAATTGTTCTTTAATAGGCGAAAAATCAAAATACGGAAATGCAAACTTTGGAAATTTTTTTTTCTATACTGAAATTAAAAAAGCAAAGTTTCTGTAATTAAAAAAATTCGAATTTTTGCGCTTAAAATAGCGCCCTCTTTGAAATAAGAAACATGCTCGTTTTACAGACATTTCATTGGTTAATTCCGTTCATTCTCATATTTCCATAATGTGCAAAATATTTTATTTAAGTTAGTCATTACAATTTATAAACAAAATTATGAATATTTATCGAATTTTTTATTATTTAAAAAAATGTATAAAGTTTATTTAACTACTTAAATTTTAATTATATTATAAGTTTGGAAATATCCC
Source organism: Leptopilina heterotoma (assembly GCF_015476425.1). Classification (NCBI taxonomy): domain Eukaryota; kingdom Metazoa; phylum Arthropoda; class Insecta; order Hymenoptera; family Figitidae; genus Leptopilina; species Leptopilina heterotoma. The sequence continues at coordinate 755,603 of NW_025111169.1, forward strand.
GCTAGTAAAATTAGCCAATGAGAATTTGTCTCAGCAGAACTTTAAAAATGGAGTCGAAATTTGTTGACATTTTAAAAATTGAATTACCTGGAATCGTTGAATCAAAACAAAAATATAGATTATTTTCTTGTGATAATCTGCTTATTGTGAATTAGTCTGTCGAACAGTCGATGAGCAATATTTGGAGAAATTAGTTTTAAATTTCCAAATTAGTACTGCAATTGATTATTTTCTTAGTTCTAACTGTCAAAAGAGTTAAAATTGAATCAAGTGTTTGTTGAAACGTGCCGAACGTGCCAGAGGTAAACAAATCTAATTGTCATTGAATATTTTAAAAAATATAAACCTTCTTGAAAGGAATTGAATAGTCTAAAAAATTAATTTTATTCAAAGGAATTGAATACTGTAAAAAATAATTTTTATTCAAAGGAATTGAATATTTAAAAAAATGGGTTGCCGCAGGTCAGGAAAAGCAGGAAAAAGTCAGGGATTTTTATTAAAATTAGTGGAAAAAATTTAATTTTTAGAGTTTATAAGAAAATTCTGAATTTTGGTGTCTTTTTTGTTTATCTCATAAACTAGGAAATTACCACGAATTCTAATACAAAAACTTCAATTTATTCTATTTCTGACAATAAATTTTTTTTTAATAATTCTTCCCAAATATTTAATTGTATTAAAAATTTTTTTTAAATTCTCGTCAAAATTTTAATTATCTTTAAAAATAATAAAATTCTTCTTTAAAATTCAATTATTTTTAAAAATAATAAAATTTTTCTGTAAAATTCAATTGTTTTCCAAAATTTTAATAAAATTCTTGGCAAAATTTCAATTATTTTCAAAAATTTTCCTCTATTTAATGATTTTCAATATCTACTATTTTAATAAAATGTTCCAAAAGAACTCAATTATTTAAGAAAATTTTAAATAAAATTACGCAAACATTAAATTATTTTCATAAATAAAAATTTCACAAGAATTCAATTATTTACAAATTCTTTATAAATTTCTTTGCAATAATCTAATTATTTTCATAATATTTTTTCCAGGGATTCAATTATTTTCAAAAATAATAAAACTCATCACAGAATTTCAATTACTTTTTTAAAACAATTTTAATTGAATTCCTCGAAAAATGGAATTATTCTTAAAAATTTTATTAAAATTCTTCGAATAAATTCAATTATTTAAAAATTTGTTCAAAAATTCTTTATGAGAATTCTATTTTGAAAAACATTCAATTATTCAATAAATTATTTATTTTTGTATTTAAATAATTTAATGAATTTAATTAGAAATTTTAAAGAACTGAGATTTATGAAAAATTTTAATAATTCAAATTCTTCTGAAATTAGGTAGTTTTTGTTAATATATATTTAATTTATTATTAAAAATAATGGATTTATAAAAGAATTTTAATTAAAAACATTTTTAAAAAATTGAATTCTGTGAGAAGTTACAAATTATTGCTGAAATTCAATTATTTTCAAAAATAATCAAATTCTTCGCAAAAATTAAATTCTATGTTCAGAAATTTTAATAAAATTCTCGTCAAAATTTCAATTATTTTTAAAAATACTTAATAAAATTCTTCTCTGAAATTTTCAATTATTTTCAGAAATTTTAATAAAATTTTTGGCAAAATTACAATTATTTTCGAAAATTTCCTCAATTAAATGATTTCTGATATCTATAGTATTTTAATAAAATTTTCCAAAAGAATTCAAATATTTAAAAAAAATTTTAATAAAGTTCTACGCAAACATTAAATTATTTTCATAAATAATAAAATTCTTTTCAGGAATCTAATTGTTTTTAAAAATAATAATAATACTCATCGCAGATTTTCAATTATTTTTAATACATTTTTAATCGAATTTCTCAAAAAATGTAATTCTTAAAACTTTTATTAAAATTCGTCTAAATAATTTAATTTAAACATTTTTTTATTAAATTATTTGTAAGAATTCAATTTTAAGAAATATTCAATAAATTATTTATTTTTGTATTTAAATAATTGAATTTTCTTAGGATTTGCTAATAAAATTTGGTCTAAGAATAAATTTTAGATAATAATTGAATATTAAAAGCATTAAGCTAGAATTTTTAAAAATAATTTAATTTTAAAAATGTTTTAACTTCAAATCTTTGAAAATCTGAATTGTTCATAATTTTAATTAACAAGTCTGTAGAATTGCGAAATTTCGCAAAATTCAACTGTAAAAAACTGGATTTGAAAATTATCGAAGAACTTTTTCAAAAATTATTAAAAATAATCTTCTTTAATTATTAGAAAACATGAAAATATCGATTGCTCCGAGTCGAAGACTCGGAGTGATCGATATCTTCATGTTTTATAATAAAAATAATAATAAAAAAAAATATTTTTATAAGTTGTTGAAATTCAAAAAGATTTGAATTTCAAAATCTCAATTTCTGTTGGAAAATAATAATGATTAAATATTTTATTTAAAAAAAATGTTATTGATGTTTTCGAATAATTTTTCTACACTTAAAATTAAAATAAATAAAAAATTATTACTCATTGTTTTCTTTTTAATTATAGGTGGGATTTTATTGTCACAATGGATGATATAATTGTTCTCAGCGATTCCGAGGATGAATCGGTCGCTGTAACTCAACCTTTACCTGCTCGATTTAATAATGTTGATGATGATTTTGATTTTCCCGAAGTTAATTTTTGCTATGAGAAAAATAAAAAAGAAACTTATGTAGATTCAGCTTTTGGTTCCTTTGAGACAATCGAGAGTAATAGATTTATTTCAAGACAAAATTCAGGACTATCGTCGGAGGGTTCACAAGATTCGGCTATAAATATTGCAACTAGTTCCAAAGCGAAAAAAGCGAAAATCGCAAATGAAAAGAAACTGGAACGCGAACGCAAAAAAGAAGAAAAGGAAAGACAGAAAGCACAAAAAGCTGTGGATAATAAAAATTCGAAAAGCATGCAACCTAATGAGTGTATAAAGTCGATGCGAATCATCATCGATGGAAATTTACAAACTCAACCCTATTTTAATAATTTGATTTCTAATTTGCAGAAAGATGAATTAAAATTCGTTGTTGATTCACAGCCAATTCAGTTTAGTATCACTTGGAAGAGGGAGACGGAGGAGCATTATCTTAATCAAAAAAATGAACAATGTTCGTGGAAAAGTTCAAAGGATGAAAATGAATTGCTCATCATTTGGAATTGTAAGGATGTTTTGAATAAAATTGCAGATTCAACGTTTATTGAAACAATTGGCAGTATTGTTGAGTTTGACAGGAAGAAACGAGTGACGCTTTTTATTTATGGAATGAAGGAATATTTTGCCTATCATAAAAATTTGAAGACTAGTCTTAATCGAATTGGAGTGATTGCAGAATTGGGAGAAGATGAACCAATGAGAAAGCAAAATAAGAAGGATAGACTTTATGGATCGGCGCCAACGATCAGCAAAAGTGATTTGGATGTAAATCTCTGTGAATTGCAAGTATTGTACAATTGTTCGAGTCGACTTATCAATTCCCAGGAGGATTTAAGTTTGGCGATATATCAATTTACGAAGGCAATTGCTGAAGCACCGATGAAATTGGAGAAATATAAAAATTACGATTTTTGTACCGACTCTTCGAATTCAGTGGCAGTGAATAAAGATGGCATTGGATTGAAGAGCTTATGGCAACAAATGCTGTGTCAATTTGATAATTGTAGCTTGGTAATTGCTGAGGCGATTTGTCGAGTTTATGAAAGTCCTGTTCAATTGATGGAAGTAGGAATTTTAATTTAGATACTTTTCAATTTAAAACAGGGTGGCCACATGACAGTAAAGTCAGCGAAATAGAAGTAAAACAAAATTTTTGTCAGTAAAGTCTTTGACAATTTTCAAATCCATTTGTTTACAATATTCAATTTTACGAAATTTCAATTATTCGTAAATTCTTCAATTAAATAAATATATATTAGAAAATAAAAACTTAAAATAATATAAAAAAAAATTTTAATCAAACTTTAAAAAAAAAAAATTAATTTCAAAATTCAATTATATTTCTAAAAATTCATATAGTATAATGATTTTAATATTCAATTATTATCTGAACTTTTAACTGAAATTCATTTTTAAATCGATTTTTAATAGAAAATTCAACGAGAATTCAATTATTGAAATACAAAAATACAAAATTTATTGAATAATTCAATATTTCTCAAAATTGAATTCTCATAAAGAATTTTATCAATAAATTTTTAAATAATTGAATTCTTTTGAGAAATCTTAATAAAATTTATTAGAATAATTACATTTTTTTAAAAATTCAGATTTTCAAAGATTTGAATTTAAAACCTTTTCAAAATAAAATTATTTTTAAAAATTCATAGTATAATGCTTTTAATATTCAATTATTATCTAAAATTTATTTTTAGACCAATTTTTATTAGCAAATCTTAAGAGAATTCAATTATTTAAATACAAAAATAAATAATTTATTGAATAATTGAATGTTTCTGAAATTTGAATTCTTATAAAGAATTTTATCAATACATTTTTAAATAATTGAATTCTTTTGACAAATTCAATTTCTGCGAAGAATTTTATTAATTTTGAAAATAATTGAATTTCTGCAATAATTTGTAACTTCTCCAAAAATCAATTATTTAAAATGTTTTTAATTAAAATTCTTCTATAAATCCATTAATTTTAATAATAAATTAAAATTTAAATACAAAAATAAATAATTTATTGAATAATTGAATGGTTTTAGCAATTTGAAATCTTATTAAGAATTTTATCAAAAAATTTTTAAATAATTGAATTCTTTTGACAAATTTTAGTAAAACTTTTAAGAATAATATTATCTTTTTCGAGAAATTCGATTAAAATTGTATTAAAAATAATTGAAATTCTGCGATGAGCGAAAAAATTTATAAAAAATTAGTAAATAATTGAATTGAATTTTTGAAAATAATTGAAATTTTGCCAAGAATTTTATTAAAATTTTTGAAAATAATTGAATTTTGGAGAAGAATTTAATTATTTTTAAAAATAATTTAAATTTTGACGAGAATTTAAAAAAAATTTTAAACATAATTGAATTGCAAATTTTGAATGAATTATCAAAAATTTTTAATAAAAAATTTTTAAACGTAAACTTAAAAATGAAAATTAGTGAAAATTACCTTCTAATTTTTTAAAACTTAGTATTTTCAGTACCTACTTTCAATTACGTATTTCCGAAAGTTCAAATACATTTTAGAATTTATTTTTTACATTTTGGAGAAAAAAATATTTTTAATTAAAATTCATCATAAAATTAATTAGTTTTCTTTTAAATAATACAAAAACTCTTTTAAGAAATTCAATTCTTTTCGAAAAATTACATTAAAATATTTTTAAAAATAACTTAATTCTTAGAATTTTTTTATCATAATTTTTTAAGATTTAATCATCTTCGAATAAAGCAAATAAAAATTTACTTTTTTGACTTATTAAAATTTCGGAGCAATCATGATTATATTTATAATTAAAATTCTTGAAAAATTTGATTATTTTTATGTTTTGAAAATATTATACCTTAATAAATTGAAGAAAGAAACATGGACAGTTACGACTCATATAAAAAATTGAATTTTCGTATTTAAATAATTTAATTCTCGAAAAACTTTCGTAAAACTATTTAATAATTAATTTAATAATTGATTTCACAAATTTTACTCATTTTTCGTAAACTTTCATATTTTCCTGTAAAAAGAAGTTTGTTAGAGATAATAATTTTGATGACAGCAAATTGTCATGGGAAATTGATAAACTGAAACCTTGTGACCACCCTGTTAAAAAATTATTTCTTTGACTCTAATATCAAATGATAATATTTCTTTGAAAAACAAAAATAAATAAATTAATTGTTTTTGAATCAAAGAAATTTTTTATTTTAATTTGTATAAATTATAGTATAAATCTGGGAATCATTAAGAAATTAATTTTCGATTAATTAAATCGAAGAAATTTGGTCAAAGCAAGTAATTATTTTAAATTAACAAAAAATTTTTTCTAGATGTACTTATATAAAATATGTATTTTTTTAGGCTTATTCAACATGCACACCGAAGGAAGGAGAAATGCTACTGAAAGATATTCCTGTAAGTATTTAAAAATTTCAATAATTATTCTTTCTCATTTGATGAGAGTGTTAAAAAAAATAAAAAAATTTATTAAATGAAAATTTCTGTTTTTTTTAACGTAACAGATAAGAAGAGCAGCTGGAACTATTACTAAAGCGCAAAAAATTGGACCTCAAAAAAGTAAAAGAATTTATTTGATGTTTACAACCGAGGATGGTGAAGTTTTACTTGACCTTAACACTGACAATAAAAAGTAAAGACATTTTTTTATATGTATTATTATTTTATTTTTATTGTTCAAGGTGTGCAATTACATGATCGCAAAACTATTTCCGTTATACATTGATAATATAACTTTATAATCGCACTTAACAAAGTTTATTGTTTAAATAAGAAAGAATGTTTTTTTTTGAGCTTGAAAGGATTGAAAATATACAAAGTGTTTTTTTTTACAAATTTGTAAAAATAATTTGTAAAAACTGAAAAAGAGATTAAAATTATATAATTGTAATAAATATTAACAAATTATTAAATTATAGTTTATTGATTAAATTGACAAATTATTAAATTATAATTTATTATTTAAATTGATAAATTATCAACAAATTTTTCTTTACGTTTTATCTGCGATTTGGTGAAGTTCACAATGTTTTGTTCTTTTTTTTTACGAATTTACGATCAACGATTTAAAAAAAAAAATAAAATTTTTCTTGACGAGAAGAAAATGTTTATTTTACAAATTTTTCTGTTTTAAATTATTGGTCAGAAACATAGCTTATAATAATAAATAGTTTATTATAATAATTTTTATACAGAAATATATAAAAGTTTGAACAGAATTGTATTCAAATTGTTGATTGTAAACTTCGCCAAATTGTTTGGAAGAGAAATAAGTGATTGAAAAAAAAAGTTATGTTCTTTCTAATAATTAAAAAAAAACTAATTATATACATTAATAACGTGAATTAATTTGTTTCCAAATAACTCATTTTTTCGTTTATTAATATCTTATGTGTATCACTTTTACTTAACCATTCTCTAAAAAATATAAATTCAGTCTCTAATTATAATTTCGCTTCTACAGTATACAGAATCATAAAATCGTAAAACTCGTAAACTATCGTTTTTACAAATGCTAATTATATTTTGAAATTATTATGCTGAATGGTATAGTTAATTTCTAAAGACTAGTTTTTAAAAAAAACTGCGTCTTTTACAAAAATATCGTGAACATTTTTTTTATAGTGGTGAAAAATGCTTAAAGCCCTGTTTTAGTAACTTCTTTGAAATATTTTGCTTATTTATTTACTATTTTATTATTATTATTATACTTATTTTATTCCCCGTCGCTTATAAATGAAATGCAGTAAAAGCATTATTTGACATTTAAAATGAACACAGTAAATATGTTTATACAAACGCTTATTTTCTATATTGAAACAAAAAATAAATATACATTTTGAGGAGAGGTAATTTATGTTTGAAAATTTTTTACAAGAAAATTAATATAACTCTCAATAATATAAAATTATGATCGACAATTTTTTAAGGTTCAAATGAACGAAATATTAACTTTTTTTTCAAAAAGATATTAAAATTTATTGTTTTTAGTGACAAAATTTTTATCTGAAGGAGAAATAAATAAATTTCGTTTATTTGAACCTTTTGGAACTTTCGTGTGTGTTTGTGACTAAATAACTTAATGTTAATTCTATAAATTAAATAATAGCCAAGAACGAATTTTTTTTCTAACTTTCAGTCTTTAAAAATGCAGCTTATTTTAACGCGTAGACCCGCTACATTATTTCTAAGAAAAGTAAATTGAAAATTAAATTTACATTTTCTATTTGGATAATTTTTTGTCATTTTAGGAAAATTAATTCGAATTCGATTTTCTTTAAAAATTCAATAAATTGGTGGTTAGCAACTTGGGAGGAAAAAAAATAGATTCAATTTCTTTTTATTTAGGAATAAAAATAAAAAATTTCATTTTCATTGAGAAAAGAAATTTTTATTGTGAATAGAATTTTTTAATTGAGAAATAATTCAGAATTAATACTGATCTCTTCGTTTTGAATTGAAGGATCCTGAAATAATGAATCGACAACTTCTGTTGTATTGATAATTTTTCGTTCGATAATATTCGGTTTAATTGCCTCTTCAATTTCGAGGAATTCGTCGTCGAAATTATTAATAATTTTTGACGCCGAAGCGTGCTCATTTTTATTATTATCATTATTGTAAATTCTTTGTGTGGAAAGTTTTTGATTTGTTTTCGTCAATATTACCGGTTGTTCTCCTTTATCTTTGTGAGCAATATTCGAAAGAGAATTTCTCTTGGCGAGAATAATTTTTGTATATTTCACCGTTGATTCATTGGAGCGACTAGAATTTTGTAACGGTGGACTAGAACGATTTGATATGACTGGATTTTGATTTTTCGGTTGAAGGAGAACGTGATTTAAATTTTGTTTGGGAAGACTTTGACGGAGAAATGAATGTTTTTGAGAAGTTATTAATTTGCCGGGTTGAGATTTATCTTGTTTGTTACTTATGAGAACGACTTTTGTTGGTCCTAATTTTGGATTTCTTAATGGTAGTTGCGCTGGTTGGGGGGGATTTTCCAAAGTATTTGGAATTTGATTTTGTGGTAGAATTGGAGATTTTTCGATTGAATTTATCGTTTCGCCGTCCTTGGCAAATATTATTGGAATATCGAGAATGTTACCCAAATCATCGTTGAGGAAATTTGAATTTGTTGTATTTGTTGTTTCTTGTTTTGGTCTTGGATTTCTTGATAAATTATTAGCAGTTATCTTTGGAATGATCTTCACTGTTTTCTCTGAATTCTTCATTTTTGTTGTGAAGGGTAAAATAGTGACGGAATTTTGACCAGATGATGAAATTTTCGTCTTGCAGGAATTTTCCAATAATACGAGATTGTTGGTGTTTGGTGGATAAATTTTGTTTGATTGACTCGTTTGTCGAGATGATATTTCTTTTGATGATGATGACGACTTGGAATTCTTTTGTAGATAATCGTTTGGATTTACTGGTCCATAGCTGTCCATCACTATAAATAAATAATATATCCGTCTGAAAGATTTTTTAATAATAAAAATATTCGAGCTTTCGTTTTCAAAGCCACAGTGGCTTTGATTTTGCTCTTATAAGAAAAAAGAAATAAGATCTTTTACTTACATTAAAATTAAATGTAATATTTTCTAGTGAAGTTATTTTTTGTAGGATAAAAAATAAGTAAAAATTTACCTTTCAATTTTTGCTGATTCTGTATTGATAAAAACCACTGTGAGCTTTAAGTCAAAAGATCGAGTTTGTTGATAGAGAAAGAGATAGAAAAAGATAGAATTTTTTTTTTTATGAGACAAAAAAGAAACTGATTCCTGAGATTAACATTTTCCTTGAATAGGATACAGGATAGGAATTGAAAAAAATTTGAAGTATAAGAAATAGTTTTATTTAACATAAAATATAAGTTTAGAATTTATATATTTACAGATTTGATTTAATTTAAAGCCAAAAGACACAATTTCATTTTTCTTTTCTATTTTGTTTTTCATCACAATTTGTAGTGATTGTCGTCAAAAAAATTATTTACAAACGCTCTTTCTTTTTGTAATTCACTAATACTGTATGTACATAAAATACGATATTTAAAAAAACGTAGTAAATACTCGAAAAAAATATCAAGTGATTAACAAATTTTCCAGTGGTTGTACAATTTTTAAATTATTTAAATTATTTACATTTAGTTGTTATTCTTGTTTTTATTGGCAAAATAAAAATTTCTAATTAAATGAGTGTAAAACTACTTTTTCTTACTCAAAAATACTATGGAATTAAAAAATAATTTTCAATACATTTTTCATTATTTAGAAATAATAAACATTTTTTATAAAAACTTGTGACTATAGTGTACTTAAAACTTAAGTATTAAGATTATTTTTCAAAAAAATAGTGCAAATATTAATTAATTGAAATATTATATTGAGTTCACTAGATCAATATTTTTATTATCAATGAAATTATTTTAGACATTCAAAGCGATTTTTCATTTGCTTTAATTTCACTCATTTTTTGTATAAGCATTTGATATTTAAATTTTTCTTTTTTGACATACTTTCCCAGAAAGCAAGAATGACGCTAACAATAAAGGATTAATAACAATTCAACTACTTGAAAATCTTAAATGATATTTAAAAAAAAATAACAGACATTTAAAAATATTTTACGTTATTGCCAGGACGTGCAATAAAATTGCAAAAAAGCGTTTCTTTGATATATAAAAAAATAGAATGGTATATATAAAAAAATAAAAAAAATTCTACTCTCAAAAATCTAGCACAGTTTTCGTTCAATCATTTTTTTGTTAAAGGATTAGATATAAATATTCTACCTTTTGAAGGTGCGACTGGTGATGATGTGGGTGTTACAGTAACGCTAGGAGTTAATAGGACACTAGATGTAATTGGTCTTCCACCGATGCTAATTGTATTTTTTCCACTTTGCAAAAGAGCTGATAGAGCTCCGCTTGTGCTGGAAGGTTTTACTTGCGGGACTGTGAACAGAAAATATTTATTATTTATAATATAAAATGTTGTACAACTCAAAAATTTTTTTTCATATTTTATTATTAATTACTTACTTTTTATTATTATTTATTACTTTTTTCGAAAGAATTTCATATCAATATTAAATTAATCAATTGTTGATAATATATTAATATTAATATTTACTATTATTAATTATTAATATTAATTAGTAATTTTAATTTAAAAATCAAAATATTCAATACAATTATTTAGTTTAAATAAATTTTATTAAAGTTAAGTGTTCATAAATGATTAATGAAAATTCTAAGTACCTGTAATTGAAGAAGAGTTGGATTTTAAGTGACTTCCTCCTAGAATACAAAAAAAGGAAACATTTGATTTAACAAGTTTTAGGTATTTTAGGTATTTTTTTTTATTTTTTTCATTAGAATCAGGGTTGCTACAAAAATATTAATTTTCTTGCCACGACTTTTCCTTGATTTTCAGACAAAATTTTGACATTTTCTCTGAGCCTAAAGAATTTTCTGATTTACTCCAAAAATTATTAGATATTCAAAAATGTTTTATTGCATTTATTCGAAAACATTTAACAATTGTTGACAATTTAATTTTACGAAATTTTAATTATTCGGAAATTTTTTAATTAAATGTGTATTAGAAAATAAAAACTTTAAATAATTCCAAAACAATTAATTCTACAGAATTGTTAATTAAACGTATGAAAAATTACTGGAAAAGTTTTATTATTTGTGAAAATAATTAAATGTTTGCGTAGAATTTTTAAAAACTTTTTTTAAATAATTAAATTCTTTTGGAAAATTTTTGAAAATAATTGAATTTTTGCCAAGAATTTTATTAAAATTTTTTTTTAATAATTGAATTTTGGAGAAGAATAAATTTTATTATTTATAAAGATAATTAAAATTTTGAAGCGAATTTTCGAACATAATTGAATTTTTGCGAAGAATTTTATAATAATTTTTGAAAATAATTAAATTCCTCTAAAGAATTTTATTATTTATGAACATAATTGAATTCTTTCGAAGAATTTTATTGTTTATGAAAATAATTGAATTTCTGCAAAGAATTTTAATAAAAATTTTTAAAAATAATTGAATTTCTACGAAGAATTTTTTTATTTATGAAAATAATGGAATTATTGTGAAAAATTTATAAAAAATTGAATTCTTGTAAAATTTTTATTATTTATGAAAATAATTAAATGTAAAAATTTTATGATAGTTCTTCAAGAATTAAGTTATTTAAAATAACATAAATTATTGTCAGAAATAGAAAATATTTAAGGTTTTGTATTAAAATTCGTGGTCATTTTATAGTTTATGAGTTTATTTTATAGTTTTATAGTTTAATTCAGAATTTTTTGATGAATTCTAAAAATTTAATTTTCCAGTATTTTTAATAAATATCCCTGACTTTTCCCTGATTTTTCTGACCTGTAGCAACCTCGAAATGATGTTAAACAATTTTTAAACACTTAAAGAAAGCTAAAAGTACTTTGAAATTATTTTTTCTTTTGCATTTCTTTGTCAATTTCAAATGATTAAAAAAAATGTATTAAAAATTGTTTAAATTTCTAAAGAATGGTATAATATTTTTACTGTATCCAAAAAGTTAGTTTAAAAATAGAAAAGATGCAAATTCTCACCAGCCATTGAAACAGTTTTCATCTTTCCAATATTTGGAGTTCCTGGTTGCATTAGTTTTGGACTTTTTTGAAGAGCAGTAGGAGTTTTTGTCATAACTCCCGCTTTCGTTATTCCTGGAGAATTTTGGGATACGATATTACCAGATGTGAATTTCATTGGTCCTGCAGGTGACAAACTTGCCAGGGAGCCAATATTTAACGTTATTCCACCGTTTCCACTGTTTATACTTTGCTGTAAATTAATTTTATTGTGAAAAACTTTTTCTAAAAATGTATTATTTTCAATATTTTAGTGACAGGCTTTTATTTATTTATTTTTTTTATTTATTTTCTCTTACCTGAGACATTAGCCTTGATGAAATAAGACTTTCGGGGAAATTCGCCCTCTGATTAGAAACAACGCGAGGTTTTCGCTTGACAGCTGGCGGTAGATTAACAGTTGTTCCACTGACAGGTAAATTCGTCAGATTCGTTGTCAAATTTGGCAAATTTCCCACACGCGATACAGAAGCAGAGGCAATAATTTGTCCCCCGGGAACAGTACTCAAAACCGGTGTACCTGGTCTTGATTTTTTCACATTTGGCGAATTTGGTTCACTTTCGACAGAACTGCTCGTTGAATTTCTCCTCTTTCGACAATCCTTTTTATTTCGACCGTCTAGATTCGCCAGGGTGGCAGGTCTCAGAGGAAGGGGATGCGGTTGCAAAAGAATGCTACCAACAAAATCGCCGATCTCATCTAGAATACAACGATCGACCATACTCTGTGTGACGCCTTCGGATATTTTCTTAGCCGTTGAAATTCGTAGATGATCGTCCGCCGTGCCAACGACAACGAGACTCGTTTCCACCAACATTTTCTCGCGAAGATCTTCTAAATCGTCGGGACGCACTAGAGTTGCATTTTGACCAACTACGAACATAACGGGACATCGTATATCCATTAGAGTATCGTCCGGCGATCCTCTCTTGCCTTCCACGGTATTAAATGGAAAGCCGAGACATATTACTGCTGTCACATGCTCCATTTGCGCTATCTGTTGATAAAAATGTGGGTAATTAGTGAAATTTTGTTAAAAAAGAAATAGGGGAGTTTTTTTTTTGAATTTAGGTACCTGACAAGCCAAAGCAGCTCCTGTATTGAAACCCATGAGAATTATCGGCCTACCGGGACAATCAGATCTTACTTCTTGTAATTTTGTTCTAGTGGCTTGCACAAGTTGATCCATGCAAGTCATCATTGTCATCTTTGTTGCTGACAATCCTGAAGGCACAAAAACACTCACAACCATTCCCAATGCTCCCAATTGTGAAACCCATTTTAGTTGTCTCGAAGATGAATTGTTTCCCATTGTGGAAGGCGCAATCACCAAAATTGGATTGCCTGGTAACTTTTTCTATTTGGAAGAAAAATTGAAAAATTAGTGTTTTTTGAATGCTGTTCGTTATTTGTTTTTGACAGTTTCCCGCAAAAGAAAGTTAAAGCAACAAAAAATGATAGACTAGGTTTAAAAAAGATTTTAATTTTCATTATCAAAAAAGAATTTTCATTATTTATTTTATTAGGGTTCCCACAAAAATTTGAGTTTATTTTTCCCTGATTTTCAGTCAGAACTTTAACATTTTCCATGACCCTAAAGAATATTTTTTTGTTTCCTAACTTTTTTAATAATTTTTCTTTTTAAATATTTTCAATCTTAAAATTAATGTATTGAAAATCATTGAATTCTTGCAAAGATTTTAGATTTAGAAAATAATTGTATTCTTTCGAAAAATTTTATTAAAAATTAAAGTAAAATTTAATTGTTTCGGTGGATTTATTCAAATTTTAGAGAATAATTGAATTTTTTCGAAAAATTTTATTAAAAATTAAAGTAAAATTGAATTGTTTCGATGAATTTATTGAAATTTTAGAAAATAGTAAAATTTTTTCGAATAATATCATTAAAATTTTTTTTTTTAAATTGTATTAATTGCACATTCAATTGTTTACAAAGAATTTTATTATTTATACAAATAATTGAATTATTTTGAAAAATTTTATAACGAATTAAGAAAAAATTTTATTCTTTCGTGAAATTTTAATAAAAATATGTAATTGAATTTTTGCAAAGATTTTACTATTTAAAAAAATAATTGAATTTTAGCCAAAAATTTTACTATTTAAAAAAATAATTTAATTGTTTTGAAAAACTTTAAAACAAATTAAGAAAAAATTGAATTCTTTGTTGAAAGTAATTGAATATTTGCAAAAAATTTTACTATTTATAAAAATAATTAAATTCTTTCGAACAATTATATTAAAAATTTTTTTAAATATAAACAATAATACTTTATTATGTACCTACTTAATATTAAGTGAATTTTTTTAATTTTGATTATGAAATTATTCGAAAATTTATATTTGAAAATAAAAATAAATCAAATATCACATTCCGCGCGTAACATTTGCTAGTTTTTAATAATTTCTGAGAAAGTTTCTTGAGAATTTAATTATTTATTTAAAGAAAAATAAAGTTGACCGAAATTTTTTCTGAAATCTTTTTTGTTCTATTTAGTTCCCATTTTTTCTAATTGAAAGTTATAGAGTAAGTTTTGTGATAATATTCTTGCAAAAACCAATTTAGAAATTTATTGATTTTCTACACTTTTGCGTTAATATTATAAACACTTTCTATTTTAGAAGATAATATTTTTGATATCTTTTTGTAATATATGTAACTTTTTATATTTTTTTTATGGAAACTTTGTGAAAATAAATAAATTCTTTCGAGAAATTTAATTTAAATTGCATTGAGAAATAATTGAATTCTTATAAAAAATGTTAAAAATACTTCAATTTTATAATTCAATTCAAAATTATTTTGAAAATAATCGAATTCCTGCAAAGAATATTAGATTTGTTGAAAATAATTGAAATTTTGGAAATTTTTTCGATGGATTTAATTAATATTATATTGGAAATAATTCAATTCTTATACAAAATTTTATTAATAAATTCTTTATTTTTATATTAATTTTTTTATATTACATTTTGTAATTTTTGCAACTTTCTATAATTTTGATTCTAAAATAATTTAATTGTTTTAAAGAATTTTATGTTAATTTCGTGAAAATAATTAAATTCATTCAAGACATTTTTTAAAATAATATTGAAAATAATTGAAATCTTAGAAATTTTTTCGACGAATTTAATTAAAATTATATTGTAAATAATTCAATTCTTATAGAGAATTTTATAAATAAATTTTTTATTTCGATAACATTTTATATTAATTTTTTTATATTACATTTTGTAATTTTTGTAACATTCTATAATTTTGATTCTGAAATAATTTAATTGATTCGAAGAATTTTATGTTAATTCTGTGAAAATAATTAAATTCATT
Source organism: Leptopilina heterotoma (assembly GCF_015476425.1). Lineage (NCBI taxonomy): Eukaryota > Metazoa > Arthropoda > Insecta > Hymenoptera > Figitidae > Leptopilina > Leptopilina heterotoma. The sequence goes on from NW_025111169.1 coordinate 771,353, forward strand.
CAAGACATTTAATTGAAATAGCATCGAGTATAATTGAATTCTTATAAAGAATTTTTAAAATAATTGAATTCTTTTCAGAAATTTTTTAAAATTATATTGAAAATAATTGAAATCTTGCAAATTTTTTCGACTAATTAATTGTATTGAACATAATTCAATTCTTATACAGAAATTTATAAATAAATTTTTTATTTTTATAACACTTTATATTTATTTTTATATTACATTTTGTAATTTTTATAACTTTCTGTAATTTTGAATCTGAAATAATTTGATGGTTTTGAAGAATTTTATGGGAATTTTGTGAAAATAATTAAATTCTTTGGAGAAATTTAAATGACATTGAATCGAGAATAATTGAATTTTTATAAAGAATTTTTAAAATAATTAAATTGTTTCGAAAATTTTTAAAAAATTTTATTGAAAATAATTGAATTCTTGCAAAGAATTTTATTACAAATTCTGAAAATAATTGAATTTTTGCAAATTTTTTCGACTAATTTAATTAAAATTATATTGAAAATAATTTATCTTGGAAGAATTTTATTGAAATTGAATTTTTGCAAATTTTGAATATGAAATTATTCAAAAATTGAAATTTAATTGAAAATTAAATTAATTTATTTTTTGAGTTTTTAAATATGTAATTAAATAAAATAATAAAATACCAACCGGTTTATTAGAATTCAATGTCGAAGTCACTGGATCCCAGGAACGTTTCAATAAAGAACCTAAAGTCTCCCAAGTAACTGGACCACCTTTCCCATTAATATTCGTTTGTACAGCGATCATTTTATCAATGAGCTGTGGAATGATCAGTCTTAATGTTTGAAGTATATCTAAATAAATAACCAGGTACTCTTGTGGAAGATAATCAAATAATAAACAATGAATCCACTGTGAAATTCTAATGTCCCATCCAATTGATGCCATTATTTCGCGAAATCGTTTAGCAGCCGTGTCAATGGATGTTCTTCGAAAAACTGGTTCCATTACGTTGCCAGTTTTTGCAAGTCTCGCCAATCTTTCTGCAGTTAAAACTCTCACGATTTTTGCGAAGACACGAATTTGAATTTGACTCCAAAATGTCTTATCAATTTTCTCCTCCCATTCTGTGTCCTCATCGGGTCGCACAAAATTTGCCAATCTTTGCAATTCATCCATTAGATGTCGTGTTCTTCCCAAATCAAATGGTGGCGATGATGATTGATTGTTGTTGTAGTATTCGACGTCAACTTTCTCTTCGGATTTCTGTTTATCACTGATTATGGGAAAAAGTAAATTATTTTTTTTTTTTAATTAGTATTATTTTATATTTATTATTTATTATTTTTATCTTTTTATTTTTTGAAAAAGGAAAAGAAAAGAGAAATCAAAATTTATACACACCGATAAAATAGTGAAACTTATTCAGTATAATTTATAAACTGGATTAGAAAATTAGTTTAAAACTGAAAACGTTTAAAACATTTTTTTAAAAACCCCTTTAATTGCATTTAATTGTTTTATTTTGTTTTATTTACAAAACTCGTAACTATGGTTTTTCTAGTAAATTTTAACTTCTACCTTCACAGTATAAGTGTTTTTTTGTTTCAGAATTCCACTTGTGACTATTTATAAAAATCAGTTGTTGATTATTTGTTTTCAATAACGAAAAAGTAAAATACCAACATTTTTCGAAAATAAAAATAAAAAGTGACAGGTTAATATTAAATAGTTACGATAATATTAAATTAAATTAAATTATTAAATACTTACGATAATATATGGTTTTTTGTGAAAAAAATCTTTTTTATGGGTTTCACGTAAACATTTTCCGGTTTCCAATTCCAAGGTCGGGCGTAACAATGATCGCGAACAATAACGTCTACTTCGAGTTCATAACAACCGGCGAGTTGATGTAAATAAGTTGTAAACCGATTTGGATTATCATCAATTATTTCTCCAGTGGGACTTGGTAGTCCTGGATTTCCTTGTGGAGTGACTGTTGCTCCTGATGTTAACAACATCTTCATGAAATTGTCCTTTCCGGAATTTTGCTTAACAACCTCTGCCATTTTTTAGCTTTTTCTTATACTGGAAAATAGTCATTTACTTATTATTTATTTGGAGAACGAAAATAAAATATTTACTTGAAAAATAAAACTAAAATAGAAAAGAAAACTTAGAAATAAAACTAAAAATAGAAAAGAAAACTTAGAAATATAAATGAAATATTTACTTGGAAAATAAAAAAAAAATATTTAGAAAATACTAAGAACAATTTCGGAAATAGTTCAAAAAATGAGAAATTTTATTTATTTATTTTTGACTACTAACAACACCTCTTAATAACCCAGTGATATGTAATAATTAAATATTTTTATATTTTGTACTGATAATTATATACCGAGCCAAAGAATTATAGTTTAAATAATAAAAAACAGTTTGTAACGCTAAATTCATAAAAAATAGAGCTTATATTATACAAAATGGCAATTTTCGATCAAAAAATGCAAAAGAAACAAATGAACAATCAAGTAAATTCTTTCGACTAATTTCTAGTGTTTGTAAAAGAGTTTACTTTATATAACTATGATAACTATGATAAAAAAATTACATCATAAAAAAAGATTGCGAGAGTTCATCAACATAACCTAAAAATCAAGAAATCTATTATTTTTCTCAGTTGGAAATATTTGATATTAGAATTAAAGCTGAAAACACCAGCGAATGTTAATATTTTTATAGATTCATTTAGCATTCCTACCTTATGAAATTGTTTAACAGAAAGCTTTGTACTTCATTTTTTGGTAAAGACGCACTAAACGAAATGCTTTCGCATCTCAGGTGGAATCATTTTTATGCACCATTTTTACGCGCACTTGTTATACTTATACACCATTATGCACATATCACTGTAGGATATGAGGAGAATTTAATTTTATATCAATAAAAGTAGAATATTTTTTCTAAATTGAAAATTCAGAGGGAAAAAAACGTGGCTGCAGGCAAACAATGAGATGAAACTATTGTTCGCAGTCTAACGCCTTCTCTTTTCATGTTCGTGAATAGTTAGAGAAATATCATCTAGACATTTTTGTATTTTGCTAAATATTTGTGATTTTGTGATTTTATTCGAATTACGTATAGGTAATTTTGAGTAAATAGTTAAATATTAGAGGAAAAGTAAAAGAGAGTGTAACAGAGTGCTGAGAGATTTAATGCAGACGATGCAGACGCTTAAAGATTACTGAAAATTCTCCAATCGTATTCGTTCATTTCTTCTGGACCCAGTCATACAGCCAATCAAAAATAAGGATTCATTTCCAATGATTTGTTTTGCCCGTTTTGCCGTAATGCCGTTTTGGTGTCATTCAATAATTTAATTCCAAGAAGAGCAGTAGGAAAAAGCATTCACATAATTTTTCCGCATACAAAAGAAACAAATGTTTGAATAATTTTAATCTCTTTTTTACTTTGATTGTTAATCAAATAAAGTTAATAACACTCCTGACGTTTATTACCCATTAAATTTAAGGTGAATTACGGAATTAGTCATTTGTATAATTGTTTTTAATCTTTATTATGCCGGGAAAGTTTACCGAATTTTTCAGAAAAGTTCTATTTACTAACCGAATATTCTGTCAATTATTTAACGTACAATTTTGATTAATTTTGTGATATTCTTTTGTAGAAATGATGAGAAATAATCAGGAAAGATGATTGTTGCCAAAGAAGCTGAATTTTCAAGAGGTTTTTGGTTAGAAATTTTATTTCGAGCATTCCTGGCTGTGATATTTTTGTGAGTATTAATATTTTTAAATGATTTTTTCTTTTATTTTCAGTTTCAATTTGTAAGACTAGCTTTTATACTGTACTATATTGTAATAATTAATTGTATATATATTTTTTTTTGGTAAATGTTCGTAATTTTCAATATTGTAAAATAATTAGAACCATATGTTTCCTTTTGCTGTCGTTGGCAAAATTGCGATAATTTTTGCAATTTTTGTTAATTATTTTGTATTCAAAATTATGTTTATTGTTAAATATTAGATTTATGTTTGTTATTGAATATTTTATTTATAATTAATATTCTCATATTTTATTATTTATATTGAATATTTCATTCAATGATTATCGGTAAATTAATTTAAAAATTTTTAAACATTATTATTGAATATTGAATATTTCTTTTAGGAAGCTGGAAGATGCAGAACCTTTTGAGAGGAAAATTCATCCTGAAGAATTGTGGTTGTACAAAAATCCCCAAAAAGAGGATTATGTACCAACAAATGTTTTATGGGTAATTTTTTATTTTTATTGTGGCCTTGAATGGAACGAGGCTTTATTGTTATTTATTTTTAGTTTAATTTGTTTAATTTGAAATATATTTTTTAGCCTCTCGTCTTCATTCCACCATTTGCTATAATTGTGATTACATTCCAAATAACGAAGGATAAGTTTGATCTTCGTCAAGGAGTCCTTTCTTCGACACTAGCTCTATCTTTAAGCGGAATAATAGTAGATATTTTAAAATTAATTGTCGGTGAGAAAATTCAAAATTTTTTACTAAAATAATACATTTTTGACGATATTTATATATTGGAATATTTTATTCTTTAGGTAGACCGAGGCCAGATTTTTTCTGGCGTTGTTTTCCTAATGGAGACACAAATTCAGAATTAAATTGTAATGGCGATCGTGATGTTATAAAGGAAGGCAGAAAATCATTTCCAAGCGGACATTGCTCGTGTAAGATTAATGTATTTTTGATATTTGTCCATTTTTATATTTTACTCTTTTTTTATAATTTATTTTTATTCAATTATTCAATTTTCCTATACACTATTTATTTATTTTTTGTATTTATTTGTAGAAAATCAACTCCAATGGAAAAAACTATTTATTTATTTTAAATTACTTTTTTATTTTTTGATTAATCAAGTGTTTATTATTTTTGCAAATATTTCAGTTGCGTTCGCTAGTTGCGGATTTATTGCCTTCTATCTAGCTGGAAAATTACGCACATTCGCAATTAGTGGAAAGGGATATTCATGGAATTTGTGTGCATTTTTAATTCCATTGGGAATTGCACTTATTGTGGCCTTGAGTCGAACTTGTGACTATCATCATCATTGGCAAGGTAACTTTTTGGTAATCTTTAAAAAAAAAATGTTTCTTGTGCTGCAATATGAAAGAAAATTTCCTTAAATTTAGCGTCGAAAATTTATTTTTGAGATTATTTGAGACCAAAATGTCACTAATTTCTCCTTTTTGGTTTCGATTTCGTGTGGAAAAAATATTTTTTGACACTCAGTGTCGACGCCAAATTCAAGGACCTAAAAGAAAGCAGAAGAAAAAGAAAAATAATAGGAAAAATACAATACAAAGAAAAGAATAAAAAAGAATATAATTTTCCAGATGTCTTAATTGGATCTCTCATTGGATTTGGAATTTCTTATCTTTGCTACAGACATTACTATCCATGTTTAGATTCGCAATTTTGTCATCGACCGTATTTAATAGCCGTTAATTGATCAGTAATTAATTTATTATTTATTTTAGATGAACTAATTTATTATTTATTAGATATGAATTAATTTATTTAGTATTAATTAATTTATTAGATATTAATTAATTTATTTGATATTAATTAATTTATTTCCTACTGTGTGATAATTTTTTCAGTCCGAAATGTTTCAGTATTTATCATCCAAATATATTTAAATATGTGAGTATTTTTAATGAGAATTTGAAATTTGACACGCTCCGAAGAACTTGGGAAATAATTTTAAGGTTATGTTTGTGTTACTTTTACACCTTATTTAAAAGATTCGGGGTTTAATTTTCAACTAAAATCGATTTTATTAATTATTTTAGACGTAACAAAAAATAATATTAGTAATTTACATTGAGAGTTGATCTCCTTTTGTATATTTTCATATTCTGGAGATTTCAAACATAACCTAATTTTTTACTTCTCGTTTCTGCGGAGCGAGTCACAAATATTCGACTATTTTTCAATAAATAAATTAAGGTACTAATTTTACTTAATATTTTATTAGTTTTTCCAAGAATTATAAAAGTTTATATATTTATTGTTCTATATTTAGAAAATTATTTCTATATTTTTTAGTTTTCTGACGAAATTTCGTTTATGATTTTTTAGCATTGAGTTAAATGCGTTAAATGCTATCTGAATGCTATGATATTCATTATTAGTTAATGGACATTATGATTAGTTTAAAAAGTCATAAATTATCGGAAAATTTTGAAAAAGCTTTAATTAAAAACTATATTAATAATTATGCAGCGAAAAAGTTATTTTATTTTAAAAAAATGTTATATTAAAGAAAGAAAAGTTAATTTTTGTTTTCCGAGAGTTTAAATTTTGGCGCCTTTTTTCCAATTGAAAACAGCACAATCTGACGTGAAACTTGGAAACTAGACTTGACTTTTTTATCGTCTTTCTTCGATTTACCAGAGCTGCCAGACCTTCACCAAACGCAACTGCGCTTGCGCGACAAAAATGCTTCTATTTGTAGAATAAAACTTGTCCATCTAAAGTACTTTATATGTATAAATATAAAATGTTTTAAAAATGCGCGGTTCATTTCGCCAACAAGATCATTTTTGTAGTGCAAGCTAAGTTGCATTTGGTAAGGGTACTTCTGATTAGAAGGTAATTTTGTAAAAGAAGAAATTGAAATTGTTAAAAAAAAAGTTTAAAATTAAAGTGAAATGTTGAATAAAGTTAAAATGTTTTGAAAAAATTAAAATTTAAAAATTACACCGTTAAACTGAAACTAAATTATAAGTAAAAAAGAGAAAAATGATTTAAATTTAAAGAAATAAATGTCTTTTACAAAATTACCTCCCCTCCTATTATTGATTATTTTAATTTATAAAAAAAAACACAAATGTGCTTTTGTTTTTATAAAAAATTTGAAAAATTCAAACAATAATCAATAAAAGAAGTAGCAAGTTTTTTAATTTCTTAAAAAACCTGGTATGCCTTTTACAGGCTGGTTCGGATCTCAAGAGATCCCTGGTATGTACAATGGCAAAAAGCCATCACCACCAGGACCGAATAATGTTTTGTTAAATTATAACCGCAATTAAGCACTATATTGTCCAACGTAGAAATTTGTATTTCCGGTTGTTGAGGTTCCTCCTTTTCAATGTCCTTGAAGAGATTTACTTAGTGCTGAAAAAGAGAAAGTAATTACAAATTAATTAATTTTTTAATGTTTTCCATAAAAAAAACTATTTTTTAACTATTTTTTAAATATAATTTTTAAAAAACTTACATTTAAAAATAAATGTTGAAAGTGATGGGAAAAATTATTTCTGTAATACAGCTTTACGTCCGTTTGCCTTAATAAGGCTTTGCCGTAATACAGCTTTACGTCCGTTTTGCCTTAATAAGGCTTTGCTGTAATACAGCTTCACGTCCGTCTGCCTTAATAAGGCTTTGCTGTAATACAGCTTTACGTCCGTCTGCCTTAATAAGGCTTTGCTGTAATACAGCTTTACGTCCGTTTGCCGTAATACAGCTTTACGTCCGTTTTGCCTTAATAAGGCTTTGCTGTAATACAGCTTTACGTCCGTTTTGCCTTAATAAGGCTTTGCTGTAATACAGCTTTACGTCCGTCTGCCTTAATAAGGCTTTGCTGTGATACAGCTTTACGTCCGTCTGCCTTAATAAGGCTTTGCTGTAAAACAGCTTTACGTCCGTCTGCCTTAATAAGGCTTTGCTGTAATACAGCTTTACGTCCGTTTTGCCTTAATAAGGCTTTGCTGTAATACAGCTTTACGTCCGTTTTGCCTTAATAAGGCTTTGCTGTAATACAGCTTTACGTCCGTCTGCCTTAATAAGGCTTTGCTGTAATACAGCTTTACGTCCGTCTGCCTTAATAAGGCTTTGCTGTAATACAGCTTTACGTCCGTCTGCCTTAATAAGGCTTTGCTGTAATACAGCTTTACGTCCGTCTGCCTTAATAAGGCTTTGCTGTGATACAGCTTTACGTCCGTCTGCCTTAATAAGGCTTTGCTGTAAAACAGCTTTACGTCCGTCTGCCTTAATAAGGCTTTGCTGTAATACAGCTTTACGTCCGTTTTGCCTTAATAAGGCTTTGCTGTAATACAGCTTTACGTCCGTTTTGCCTTAATAAGGCTTTGCTGTAATACAGCTTTACGTCCGTCTGCCTTAATAAGGCTTTGCCGTAATACAGCTTTACGTCCGTTTTGCCTTAATAAGGCTTTGCTGTAATACAGCTTTACGTCCGTCTGCCTTAATAAGGCTTTGCTGTAATACAGCTTTACGTCCGTCTGCCTTAATAAGGCTTTGCTGTGATACAGCTTTACGTCCGTCTGCCTTAATAAGGCTTTGCTGTAAAACAGCTTTACGTCCGTCTGCCTTAATAAGGCTTTGCTGTAATACAGCTTTACGTCCGTTTTGCCTTAATAAGGCTTTGCTGTAATACAGCTTTACGTCCGTCTGCCTTAATAAGGCTTTGCTGTAATACAGCTTTACGTCCGTTTTGCCTTAATAAGGCTTTGCTGTAATACAGCTTTACGTCCGTCTGCCTTAATAAGGCTTTGCTGTAATACAGCTTTACGTCCGTTTGCCTTAATAAGGCTTTGCCGTAATACAGCTTTACGTCCGTTTTGCCTTAATAAGGCTTTGCTGTAAAACAGCTTTACGTCCGTCTGCCTTAATAAGGCTTTGCTGTAATACAGCTTTACGTCCGTTTTGCCTTAATAAGGCTTTGCTGTAATACAGCTTTACGTCCGTCTGCCTTAATAAGGCTTTGCTGTAATACAGCTTTACGTCCGTCTGCCTTAATAAGGCTTTGCTGTGATACAGCTTTACGTCCGTCTGCCTTAATAAGGCTTTGCTGTAATACAGCTTTACGTCCGTTTGCCTTAATAAGGCTTTGCTGTAATACAGCTTTACGTCCGTTTGCCTTAATAAGGCTTTGCCGTAATACAGCTTTACGTCCGTTTTGCCTTAATAAGGCTTTGCTGTAATACAGCTTTACGTCCGTCTGCCTTAATAAGGCTTTGCTGTAATACAGCTTTACGTCCGTTTTGCCTTAATAAGGCTTTGCTGTAATACAGCTTTACGTCCGTCTGCCTTAATAAGGCTTTGCTGTAATACAGCTTTACGTCCGTTTTGCCTTAATAAGGCTTTGCTGTAATACAGCTTTACGTCCGTCTGCCTTAATAAGGCTTTGCTGTAATACAGCTTTACGTCCGTCTGCCTTAATAAGGCTTTGCTGTGATACAGCTTTACGTCCGTCTGCCTTAATAAGGCTTTGCTGTAAAACAGCTTTACGTCCGTCTGCCTTAATAAGGCTTTGCTGTAATACAGCTTTACGTCCGTTTGCCTTAATAAGGCTTTGCTGTAATACAGCTTAAGTTGGTCTGCCTTAACAAGGCTTTGGTACTATTGCTTACCTGTAACACAGTTGAGCATGAAGTGCCAGTCTCGTCTCGGGCGCCTGCTTATATACCCGTGTCCCCACCACTTCGAGCGTCCCCACCAGTGCGCGCTTGTACTACTAGCGCCGTGGTGATGTACAAACTATTTCAAGCATATTTTCGGTAACTCGTACCACGAGTCGATAATGCAGAAAGTGAAATTACCTATAGTTGTGTCAAATTTCAAAATAAAGAATTTGTTGGTAAAGCAGTTTTGTTTTGTTTACGATAATCTGTGCAGAATGGAATATACAAACGTGTTGTATAATTAATTAAGATAAGTATTGTTTTTTAATGAATAAATAAATAAGTAAATAAATAGTTTAATTATTTTAATGCGAATTAATTTTTTTTTCAGGTTTAAATTATAGGTGCAATATATGACAGTAAGGAGAAGAAGAAAATTAAATTGTGCATTGAGGTTAGTTTTAGTTTTACTTTTAATATTATAAATATATATAATAACATATAGTAAATAACAAATAATTAATTTATTAATTATAAATAACAATATTAAAAAAAAAATTTATTGAAATTTATGTTTATCAATATAAATCTTGATAATCACACAAATTAATATTAAAGGTATATTGAAATTGTTTTTATTTTTTAGGTTAAAAATTCCAACCATACGTCAAGTCATAATAAATTTGACACATACCATAAGGGAACGAGCGACACCAGTTCGGAAAATTAATTAGGATAAATATTGTCTTGGAATTTTATTTTGAGGTTAGTTTTAATGTTTAATTATTGTTTATATAGTAATAAATAGGTATATTTTTTTCTCTTATTTTTAACTCTATATGTAGGCTTCTCATGGAAACATTGTTTTATTGAAAATTTTTTTTTAAATTTAAAATTAACCTTAGAAGAATAGAAAATGTTGACAAAGAAACCAAAGAAATTACAGTTCCTCTACGGATGACTTGTCTAAACAGATAATGATTCGCTGCTTTTTTGACAAGATGGTTACTAAAATATTATTTTGAATAATTTAGCCCATTTGCTGAAAAACAATTTCTTGGATAAACTCATTTTATTAAGTAAACGTTTGTGTAAAGCCACATTATATCGAATGACATTTATATGGATTTAACGTTTGACATAATTTGTAATTTTGATCAAATTACATTTTGGACTTTTTTAACGTTTTAAAAAAATGCGCGGTTCATATCATTTTTGTAGCGCAAGCGCAGTTGCGTTTGGTGAGGGTACCTGGCAGCTCTTCGATTTACATCGGTTGTGTTCGGTCCGCCTGCTTGGATACTCTGGTTGACTGGTGTACTGGTTTGGTTGAAGGCGAGTAAAGGCAAATTTTTCTCTTAAGAATACTGTTTAATCCACTCCTCCTCCTCAATATAAAAGCAACTAAACAAGACTTATTTATAATCGAGAGAAAAAGAAGTCTTCTATTTTCACAAAAATAAGTTAACCAGTACATCCATGTCCAAAGTTTAAATATGACAATTGTTTTCGATTTGTTGTGCTAGTGAAATGGTGCATCGACTTCCTGTGCATGGCGAAGAGCCGTAAGCGTCATTCTTCGTGTTAGGCAGTCCTATATATCAGTGTGTGTCCGGTTTTGTGTTTTTTTCCCCTATATATATATTTATTTGATCTCATTTCCCGCGAAATTAAACGACCAACGAGTGTGCCGTCCAAAAAATCAGCTACAAATTTGTGCAATTCACGCCCCTTTTAAAAAATGATGAAAATGGAAACAGATAATAAACACGAGGACTCAAGCAATTTGCAGGTGCGCAAACCAACTAATATAATTTTTCCTTCTCAATTCTCTCTCCTATACCCGCCATCTTATGTTTCGTTACAATACAGAAAATTTGTTGTAAAAATTTTTATTTTTCTTCTTTGGGGAGGGAATGGAAAAATTTTCATACAAATCATTATGGATTTCCTGATGAAATTTATATTGAATAAACAAGAGTTGTTTTTGGAGTAGTTTTGAATTTTAAATTTGCAAAAAAAATTGTTTTAGGAGGTTATGACTGTGGTGTTTTGAACACATGACGATATCTATATCTAGTGAATAGAAATCAGAACATTTATTTTAGCTGAAAATTTTGCAATAATATGACTGATAGATGGACAATGACTAAACGTCAACGTTCAGTTTCTGATATGCTCTTGGTGTTATATTTAGCGGTACATGCGCCACAAATATTAGTCTCGGCTGAGATTAAGAACAGAGTTAAGATAACATTTTCTTTTCCATAATTATTGAAATAATTTATTTAAAATAAAAAATGAAAAATGTGAGAAATCTTTGCAAATGGTTAAATTTCATAATTGTGTGAATTTCCGATCGTTTATCTATCCTTTAGTTTTCTTTTCAATGCGTATTATTGATTATACATTTTCTTGTTATACTGATTTCTCTGTTTCTCATAAAACTTTCGACCGTTTCGACAAAAGCTTTGGATTTGAGAATGATTACCTACCTCATTTTACCCGGAATTACAAATTTACCTATTTTTGTATCTTTTCACAAATGTTTTCGTAACGAATTCGATTAGTTTCCGATCTGTAAATTTTAATTCTTTGGATTTAAATTTAATTAATTTAGACAAATTTATGAGTTTACAGGAAAATGTATTTGTGGGGAAATATGTAAATTTATCAGATTGTGTAGTGTAAACTGATTTCAAACGTGAGAGATGGTGTTTGATTATTAATTAAATAGAATGTTTGTTGAGGAGAATTTTAATTTTTTTTTTCATTTCAATTTAGTTCATAAATTGTGGGTAAATTAAATTTGTTTGTAAATTAGTAGATTGGTGTTAATTTTTAGCTTTCGGGTTGAAATTTTGTTGACCTCCTTTGACAACAGTAATATAATTATCAGCTTTACCGTTAGCTTTTTTTTTAAAAATTAGACTGTCAATTTCCAGCTCTCGATAAAATATTTTTAGTCTTTGATATTTTTTTTTTTTTTGCTTTAATGACACACGAACAAATATCTGGAATATGTCATTATCACTCTCGTCGACAACTAATTACCTAGTTTTTTTTCCTTTCAGTATTGTTTTTCTCTCGATTTCCCTTTTTTTTCATTGTTGACGCTTTGTTGTTTTTTTTCTTAAATTTTCCCATCCCCCCATAATAGTGAAATGTCTATTTAAAAGTAGGCCAGATATCGGATTCTGTATGGACGTATCAGTTTTATTAAATTCACCTCGTGCTTTTAAAAAAACGGTTTTTCTTTTCTACTTTTTTCTTGAATTGGGTTGAAGTAACGAGTTCAAAGCTCCGTTTTGTTGTCGAGTTAGTTTAGCATTTTGCAAATAACGTTATAAGCAGGGTTTTTAGAGTTAATGAGAATTTTAGTTAAAAATACTAAAAAAAAAATTGAATTTTGAAGAACCCGTGTGGAAATCTGCCCAAGTTAGCCCAGTTAAAAACTGGGAGCCAGCTGGGCCCCACCTGGGCTTCCCATTTTCATAAAAATATTAACATTATAATAGAAAAAGTCTGAAAATTAAATATAACTATTCACAATAAATCATTCTACAATTAATTCATAATAATAATAATCATTATTATTTTAAACAATTTATTATTGTCAATAATTATAAACTTTTATTGTACTACACTAACAGACATTTAGTTTTATTGAAATTTTAAAGTTGTTCCAGCTGAATTTATTTATTTAATAATTAACTCATCAAGGTATAACGGTTTTTAATACATTTTAATAATTGTTTAAACAAATAATTGTTGTTATTTAATAACTTTTGATACACATAACTTAGAAACTTGCAATTTTTTTTCCTAATTTTGCAATTAACTAATAGGAACGACATAAAATAAAGAAAATTTATGGTTTTAACAATTCAGAAATTGTTTAAACAAATGATTGTTGTTATTTATTAACTTTTGATACACATAACTTAGAAACTTGCAATTTTTTTCCTAATTTTGCAATTAAGTAATACGAACAACATAAAATAAAGATAATTTATGGTTTTAACAATTAAGAAATTGTTTAAACAAATTATTGTTGTTATTTATTAACTTTTGATACACATAACTTAGAAACTTGCAGTTTTTTCCTAATTTTGCAATTAACTAATGTAAATAGTAAATCATTCGGATGTTTTATGATTTTAATTTTAACAATTTATCAAATGTTTAAACAAATAATTGTTGTTATTTACTAACTCTTGACACATAGCATCTAGAAGAATGAAGTTTTTTCTTATTTTGCAATTAGTTAATCAGAGTAGTAGTAATTGTAAAATTAGAAAGAAACTGCAAGTTTCTGGATTGTTTGTATTAAAAGTTAATAAACAATAACAATTATTTGTTTAAACAATTTCTGAACTGTTTAAATCATAAAATACTGTTATTTCATACTTTTCAGATTAGTTAAATATAAAATTAAAAAGAAACTGCATTTTTTTAGGTGCTTTGTGTCAAAAATTAGTAAATAACAACAATCATTTGTTTAAACAATTTTTGAATTGTTAAAACCTTAAATTATTTTTATTTCATGTGGTTCGAATTAGTTAATTGCAAAATTAGAAAAAAACTGCATCTTTCTGGAAGCTAGTGTCAGGAGTTACTAATTAACAACAATTATTTATTTAAACAATAACGACTGCAATATAACATTAGTAAAATTTATTATATATAATAACAAAAATCGTTTACAGTGAAAATTATTAAATAGTTTAGTTTTTCTTTAACATTTAATAATAAAACTTTGATGTAATTATGGTCATCTTCGTACATGAATTGACAATTGACAAACATGTTAACATTTTACGGAAGCATTTTAGAGTTTGTCTATTGACCCACTCACGGTGGGTTCCGGTCAGGCGAAATAATATTATAAGTGGGCGTGAGCTGGGTCCTACCTGGGCTTCCCAGTTTTTGAGGACCCACATCAATAATTATATAAGCAAAAATTTCTAAGTCCAAACCTAAAAATTTTTTTTTCAACAAAAAATTAATGTTTATAATGACTAAGATTAAGAAAAAACGTGTTTTTAACAAAAATGTATTCACAATATTTTTTTTTATGTAATGTCCACATAATTAATTAGTAAAAATTTCTAAGTCCAAACAATTAAAAAAAAATTTTTTTTTAGACCAACAAATTAATGTTTATAATGATTGTAAACAATAAAAAACACATTTTTAATAAAAATGTATTGATATATTTTTTTCATAATAATATAAATATTATTTTAAGAATATTTATCGTTTATTATTACATTATTAATATTGTTATTATTATTATTAAACTATTTATTTGTCACGGTGTATTCGTATCAGTAAATGCTTTATTGAATCATTACAGCAGATCAACAAGTCACTGACAATAAAACGTCGGTGTTCAGTAGTTAGTCTCCGTAGTATAGTGGTTAGGGCGTTAGTCTAGTAGTCCGTAGGTCGTAGGTTCAATCCCCGCGTGCGTTAAATTTTATTTGTTTCTTAGGTTTGCGTTTATTCCGATTTTTCTGCATTGTATTCGTATAAGTATGCAATTTAGTGATTATATATACCGTTTAATAATTTAATTAACAAATTTCTAATTTTTTTATAAATTTTTAATTTATGAATGAAAGGATATATATTAATTCCCATATATATGCTAACATTATTTATGAATTTGCTTTTGGTCACAATTTCATTAAAAAAAGTAAAAATCGTTAAATAATAACGTTATTTATTTATAATTCGACTTATTTGTTATTAATAAACAATTTATTCATTAATTTGAATGAAAACTAAATCTATGGGCCCCAGCTGGATTTTTCCTAGGTGGGCTGTGGCTGGATTCACCGTTACAAGCCAAGGAATCGCCCACCTGGGCCATCCCTGCTGGGACCCACCTAGAACCTGGGAAGCCCACCTGGGACCCACCGTGGGCCCACCTCACTTTTCCACACGGGAAGTTAGAAATAATTGCAGAAATTCAATTATTTTCAAAAATAATAAAATTCTTCGCAGAAATTCAATTATGTATATGTTAAAAAATTGAAACAAATTTTAATTCTCTTTATAAATAATAAAATTCTTCTTCAAAATTCAATTATTTTGAAAAATTTTAATAAAATTCTTGCCAATATTTCAATTATTTTCAGAAATTTTCCCCAATTCAATTATTTTCAATAAATGATAAAAATTTCAACAGGAATTCAATTATTTACAAATTTTTTATATAAATTTCTTCACAATAATTCCATTCTTTTTATAAATAATAAAATTCTTTTTAGATTTTCATAAATATAAAAATTCATCGCAGAATTTCAATTATTTTAATAAATTATTTATTTTTGTATTTAAATAATTGAATTCTCAATTCTAAATTTTTAAAAATTTTCGTCAAAATTTTAATTATTCTTATAGTTAAAAGTTTGAATAAAAGTCTTGGCAAAATTTCAATTATTTTAATAAAATTTTCCAAACGAATTTAATTATTAAAAAAAATTTTAATAAAATTCTACGCAAACATTTAATTATTTCCATAAATAATAAAAATTTCACAGGAATTCAATTATTTTCAAAGTTTTTATCATTTTCTTTGCAACAATTCAATTATTCTCATAATTATAATAACATTTTTTCAGAGATTCAATTATTTTTCTAAATAATAAAATTCGTATTAGGAATTCAATTATTTTCATAAATAATAAAACTCATCGAAGAATTTTAATTATTTTTAATACAATATTTTAATCGAATTCCTTAAATAAATGTAATTATATATTCTGAAAAATTTTATTAAAATTCGTCGAAGGAATTAAATTATTTAAAAATTTTGTTGATAAAATTCTTTATGAGAAATCAATTTTAAGAAACTTACAATTATTCAATAAATTATTTATTTTTGTATTTAAATAATTGAATTCTCGTAGACTTTTCTAATAAAAATTGATTTAAAAACTCATTTTTAAATGAAATATTTAATGAATTCTTAGATATAATAAAATTGAATTTTGAAAAGGTTTTTCAAGTTAAAATCTTTGAAAATCTGAATTTTTAATAAATTTAACTTTAAATTCGATTAAAATTGTATTAAAAATAATTTAAATATGTAATTCTATAATGAGTTTTATTATTAATGCGGAAATAACTGAAATCCTAAAAAGAATTTTATTATTTATGAAAATAATTAAATTACTGCAAAGAAATTTAGGTGTAATAAATTTGTAAATAATTGAATTTCTTTGGAATTTATATTATTTATGAAAATAATTAAATATTTGCGTAGAATTTTATTAGACTCTCCAAATTTGAATTTGTAAAAAAGTTTTACTAATTTGAATTAATGTCTAAATTTTTGCTTTTGAATTAGTAAAGTTTACTAATAAATTAGTAGAAATAACTATTTATTATTAAAATTTACTAATTTAAAAGCAAAAAGTCAGTCACTAATTCAAATTAGTGAACTTTTTTACTAATTCAAATTTAGAGAGTGAAGAAGAATTTTATTTAAAAATTCTAGAAAATAATACTTGAATTGAAATGATAAAAATAATTTTGATGAACTTACTTACTGAATATAAATTTTTACAGAATTAAATATTATATTCTTATTGTATAAAATATATATTACTTTTTTATTATTTTTTTTTACTTTACTCGGTCATTTACATGTTTTACAATAATATTGATGTTTTCGAATAATTTTACAATTAAATTAAATAAACATAAGAGAACACTTTTTTTGTGTATCTAATAATTTTTCGACTTAATCTGAATATTCTTTTGGGTCAGGTAAAAATTGAAAATTTTGTCTGGAAATCAGGGAAAAAGAAAATTAAATTTTTGTGACAACCCTGTATAAGGCTTACGAGAGATAAATATACATAATGTATTGGAGCCATTGAACAAAACTAATGACTCCTCAAGTATTGCCAAGTTGCTCATAAGAGTTTAAGTGTTATGGGAGTTTTAAAACTTCAAATACTGTGGGAATACTCGAAAGCAAAACAGTAAATAACTTACTTTATCGCGATACAATTGAAGTTGTTGAAAAGAGGTGCAATTTACTCTCAAAGAGAATAGTAATAATTTTTTAAGTACGAGAAAAAATTTTAAACAATACTTTTAGGTTTTTGTTGTCTATTTTCTCGCACTTTTTTTCATTTTTGGTTTGGGTTAGTAATCTGATGGAGTATGTTTGCAGTTATTTTCCTATAAAGTTCTGAACGTTGAGATGAACTGATTCCATTTCTGTTTAAGGATTATCTAAACTTATGTCCGTACAGTTTTTGAACCTGATTTTAATTTGACAGTTTTTGCTTTTTTGATTTATTGTATAATTGTTTTTGCTTCCTTTGAAGAAAGCTTTTCTATTTTCACTAAGGAGTTTATTTTTGACATTGTTTTGAATTAATTTGAATATAAAATTGATGATTTATTTTTGGAATGAATAAGTGTTTAAAAATAAATGATTCTTTTTGGAATGAAGTGTTTAAAAATAGATGATTCTTTTTGAAAGTAATTGTTTAAAAATAGATGATTTTTTTTTAAAGTAATTGTTTAAAAATAGATGCGATTCTTTTTGATAAATGAATTGTTCTAAAAATAAATGATTAATTTAGAAATGAATTCTTCTACCATTAACTGATTAATTGAGAAATGAATTGTTCTAAAAATAAATGATTAATTTATGGAAATGAATTGTTTTAAAAATAGGTGAATCATTTCTGAAATGAATTGTGTTAAAAATAAATGCAATTTCTATTGAATTGAAAATACGATCTTGTAAACTGAAACGAGAAACAAAGATGCTTTAACCGTATTTTCTTGGCAATGAGTATAAGGTGCGATCTAGACAAAGCTGCTTAACATTCCGTTAGAGCTTTGTCGTGTGTCTTATTTACGACAAAGCATGGCCTTTCATTTGTAATTAGCAATGTAGTTTTCCAGCCAATGACCCAACAATCATAAAAATTGCAATAAAAAAAAATACTATATGCATAGTATGACATTTGCGTTTTAAATATATACAAATCAGCATTTTCTAAAGCCAGTAGTGTCTTTACTTGTATACTTTTAATATAATGAATATTTTATTACAATAGTTGAATATTATCATTAAATAATAATGTATCTTTAAATATTTGTAAGCCATATTTATGTTTTTTTTATGTTTTATTGTTTCTTTTTGTTTTATTTGTGTATTCTTTTGATCGTTTTATTACAATTCTTGAAAGTATAGTGTGGTCTAGTGGATGACTTTTCGCCATAATTCATAAATTAATTATGATTTATTTTGATCCATTAGATTCTTCCTTAATTAAATTTCCAATTTTTGACATGAATAAATGCCTTAAAAATAATTGAAATGAATTTTAAAATCAACTATAAGGTTATGTTATAAATTTGCCGCACATGTTGCAACACTTGAAGTAAATTGTTTACAATCAATTTAAATCTTTTTCTTGAGAAAAAAAAAGATTTTCTTAAAAAGGGAAAAAATTTTCTATTATTCTTTTACGACTCTCGCCTTCGAATCGTGAAATATTGGCATAAGTTAAGATAGTAAGAGTGCGAGAGTTACACATATGTTACTTTCTGCTGCAGTGCAAATCTCAATAACCATTTATCACGCTTCGCGTAACAGAACAATTTATAATCATACAGGAAATATGCTGCTGCTATATTATACAATATTGTAATAGCTATATATTAAATCATTTTAATCTACTTTTTATTCTATATTTATATTGTATCAAATAAGAGTGAAAATTAGATTCTTTAATTCGATTGTATATATGATGATGTTTACTTGGTCAATAAGTGTAATTTTCTCATTAGATTCTTTTGTAACACTTGGTGGTTTTAACTTTTCGTTTCGTTTGCAAATTATCTCTTTATGAAGATCTTTTGTTTATTATTTTAGCGTCAATGTGAGAAACAATTAAAGTTGTCCCTGAAGTTAGTGTAACTTCCGGGGCATCCTTAAGATAAATTAAAGAAAATCGATTACAATATTTAAAGAAAATTGCATTTTTCTATCAATTTAAATCATTTCGAGTAAAATTCGTCAGGGAAATCAGGGAAAAGTCAGGAATTTTTATTAAAAGTACTGGAAAAAATTAAATTTTTAGAATTTATAAGAAAATTTTGAATTTTTGTGTCTTTTTTGTTTGCCATGAAGTTACCATGAATTCTAATAGAAATTAAAACCTTCAAATTTTTTCTATTTTTGACAAAAATTTTTTTAAAATCATTTAATTATTTCGAAAGTTTTAACACATTTATTTTTTTAAATAACAAAATTCACCAATGAAATTCAATTATTTTTATGAATTTTTAATAAAACTCTTTGCAAAATTGAATTATTTATTCATAAATAACAATATTCATCAAAAGAATTCAATTATTTTCAAAAAAATTTAACGAATATAAAAATAAAAAATAATAAATATATAAATTTAACTGAACGTAAAAAAATTCAGTTATCTTTATAAATAGAAAAATTATTCGCAAAATATTTAATTATTTTTAAAAATTTAAATAAAATTCTTTGCAAAATTTCAATTATTTTCAAAAGTTTTTCGCAATTCAATAATATTTACCTAATATCCATTATTTTCATAAAATTTAACACAAAATTTAATTATTGAAAAAATTTTTCATAAAATTCTACGAAAATATTCAATTATTTTCATAAAGAAAAAAATTTCTTGTAAGAATTCAATTATTTTCATCGCAGAATTTCAAATATTTTTAATACAATTTTAAATAAATTTTTCGAAAAATGCAATTATTCTTAAAAATTTTATTAAAACTGGACGAAAGAATTTAATTTTAAGAAATATTCAATTATTCAATAAAAAATTAAAATTCGTTGCAATAATTTAATTATTTTCATAAATAATTTTTAATTCGTCGTAGAAAATCAATTATTTTCAAAAAATTTTTAAGTCATTCTGCAAAAGAATTCAATTATTTTAGTAAGTAAGAAAATTCTTTTTCAAAATTCAATTATTTTAAGGAATTTTAATAAAATTCTTTTCGAAAATTCAATTATTTTA
Organism: Leptopilina heterotoma; assembly: GCF_015476425.1. Classification (NCBI taxonomy): domain Eukaryota; kingdom Metazoa; phylum Arthropoda; class Insecta; order Hymenoptera; family Figitidae; genus Leptopilina; species Leptopilina heterotoma. Next base: position 791,845 of record NW_025111169.1, read on the forward strand.
AGGAATTTTTATAAAATTCTTTTCGAAAATTCAATTATTTTGATAAATATCAAAATTTATCACAAGAAATCAATTGTTTTGGAAATTAATAAAATACTTTGCAGAAATTAAATTATTTTCAAAATTTTTGAAAAATTCTTGTCTGGAGTTAAGTTATTTTTAATAGCGAACTTCTACTCAAGAAATCAATTATTTTCAAAAATTTCAAATTTCAATAAAATTCTTGACAAAACTTCAATTATTTAAACAAAATTTTATAAAATTCTATGCATGAATGCAATTATTTTCATAAATTAATTATTTATATTCTTCTCATAAATTCAATTATTTTTAAAAATTTTAATAAGATTTTTCAAAAGTTTTCAATTATTTTTAAAAAAATCTGATAAAATTCTTTAATTTAATAAATTTTTTAAAAATTTTAACTAAATTCCTTAAAAGAAATTATAATTATTTTCAAATGTTGTTATTAAAATTCTTCATAAAAATTGAATTTTAAGAAACATTCAATTATTCAATAAATTATTTATTTTTGTATTTAAATAATTGAATTCTTGTAGAATTTTCTAATAAAAATTTATTTAAAAAAGAATTTCGGTTAAAATTTTAGATAATAACTGAATACTTAACGCATTATAGCGTGAATTTTTAGAAATAATTGAATTTTGAATGGTTTTAAATTAAAATCTTGGAAAATCTGAATTTTTTATACTTTTAAATTAAAAATTCTGTGAAACTAATTTTGTCGAAAAATTTTATTTGAATTTCTTTTTGAAATTATTAGAAGTTTTTATTTTCTAATATCTATTTTTAAATGAAGAATTTTCGAATAATCGAAATTTCGTAAAATTAGAATATTTTTTAAGGTCAGGGAAAAAGTGAAATTTCTGTCTGGAAATCAGGGAAAAACAAAGTTAAGTTTTTGTGGCAACCCTGATTAAAGAATTTGAATAAAAATTACAATGTTCAGCGTCAACATAAATGTTTTTTTTCGCAAAAATTAAAGAAATAAAACAATTTTTTTTAGGTTTGAGTTTAAAAAAAAGTGTATTAAATTTATTTTTAACTATCAAGGTGAAATTAGTGACATTTTCATCTCCAAAAACCCCAAAAATATAGATTTCAACTCTGAGCGTCGACGCTAACTTCAGGGACGTTTATATTAAATGAAATTCGGCGAAGTAGATTCGAAACAATAGAAAATATTTATTCATGCATCTTATGGTAGACATTTCGAGGAATTAATATTATAAATTTAACAATGAAGAGGGGGAAAAAAAATTCTATCGATTGGTTTCGGAATGAAAGAACCAGATTTTTATAGTGAAACACGTCAAAAGTATTATAGCTTCAAGGTTTTGATTTGTTGGCTTCTTGTTCTTTCTTATTATCGTGGATGCCCTTCTCTTGTCTCTTTTTTTTTGCTTAAAAGCCTCGTGAAATGACCTTATTTCTTGAATGGGGGATTTTTTTTTGTTTCCAAGTTTCACACCGAATGTTTTGTCAAAAAAAAAAGAATATGGTGCGTGCAAGAAAGAGAATAAATTCTGTACTGCAATATTTTCTCCCACGACTTGCAATTCGCCTACACTCGCTTTGCCTCTTATTTATAGCGATTATTATATTATACAAGTTGCTTTATATACAACAGGACTCGGTCATTTTTAATTAATAAATTGTGAATAAATAATTTTTTTTTGTTAATATTTTCTCCCACTTTTGTGTATTGATGATTAATTGTAGAGAAAATTGACGTAATTCCGTTTAAGAGTTGTGATGCTTAATCTTCTGTTTAGTTTCGATCCACCTACACTGGAAAATAAATCTTGGTTTCAGCTCTCTGAAGTTAGGTTCGACGATAAATGTCGAGAAGGATTTTCTTTCTGTGAAGCCTAAAATTTTAAATAATTTTTTTAAGGGTGAGTTGAAACTGTGGATAGGTTTTTCTAAAGGTGTCAAATTGAGACAAACGAATCAATCAAATGTTGCATCGCAACACTTTTGATTCGCTTTTTGTCTCAATTTGATAATCAGCAAAAGCTGTGAATTCGAAGTGAAAGAAAACAGTAAAATTAGGATTATTTTTGTCACTAAAAACCACAAAAACTTTAAAAACCCCAAGGAATAGTTTTCGACACTAACTTCAGGGACATTATGATGGTGTAGTATTTTTTAACACACAAAGAGATTTCAGAAACAATGGTGAATCACAATCATTAGAATTTTAAATAAGTTGGAAGTTAGAATAATTAGTTATTGGGCTTTTATTTTCCTCTTCTCTTGAATTTTTGGGATTAGATTTTTAATAAAAATGATGACTTGCAAAAATTGAGTATAAGGGGGAAAAAATGTATTCACTTTATTCAGTGTCCGATGAATGACTTTTCAAAGATCTGCTTTGATCGTCAGGAGTTTTGTTTCCTGTTTAAAACATGATTTTTTTTTTGTTATACTCGAGCATTGTTATCGAAAGTTTGGAACTCTTGGCTTCTTCACGCTTTCTACTGTCGAGATTAAAGCCGTTCTTGGCATCTTCTCTCAGTGTTATTGACTTTCTGGCAGGTAGATTACAAAAGTATCTTGCTTTCGTGCGGGTAAGTGGTCTAAACGCAAAATGAAACCTACCTTGACAAGTGTTATTATTTTTTTGAGTGGAAATATTTTTCGGAAATTTTTTATTATTTTTATCGATTTTTATTTACTTACAAGGAAATTTGATATAAATTTTTATTTTTTTTTTTTTGCATTGTTTACTGTGAATTATTGCCTTTAGGTTGGGAAAGGTTATTCGAAATTACGATTTCTGTAATTTAAAACTATTTTTTTATTTTGTTGTGGGGATTTTTTTTATTGTGTGTATTTTTGTTGTTGTGTTTTTTTTAACACTATAAATGTATTTTTAAAGGAACACAAATTTCATCAAGTGATCGAGTAGTCAAGGTTTCTGTCTTAAGGTTAGAATTCGTCCTCTGAATATAAGTTTCCAAATATTTAATGTTGTCAAGGTTTTTCCATTGATCGATCAGGAAGAAGAAACGGTTTGAAATGAAGAAGGAAGTTCAGGATCTCTTCGACTTGGTATTTTTTTTTCTCTATTTTATTCCGCAATTAATTTCTTTATACAAGTGTATTAATTATTCTCCTCGGTATTTTCAAAATCAGATTTTGGAAAAATGTTTACGAATTATTATTGAAGTGAAATTAATAATTCGGAAAATATTTTTGAGTTCTTGATTTTCTCTAAAATAGAACCTTTAATTTCGCTTCTTTTATTCATTTTGGGAATTAAAAAACCGTTTTTAATCTAAAAGCACTGGAACAACTGTTTACTTTTTTCGATCTCGTGAAAAAAAAAGTTGCGTTTTCGATGCTCAGAGTCGACGCCAACTTCAGGAATGTAAAAACAGTAATCTCAAGTTAGCGTCGACGCTAAATGCAAGTAAAAAGGGTAAAAAGTAAAGGATTCGATGAATAGATGAAGTTGACGACAATAGAAAAAAATACTTTTTTTTATTCCTTGTTTGAAGATTAACGATATGCTAATAAATGCTTCTAATTGAGTTATCAGGAATTAACAGATCCAGACTACAAATTGTATAAGCTTTGTTAAAGAGGGTCATGAATATCACTGTGTGTTTAAATTAAAAATTATAATATCGTAAATGACGTGGCTTGTTCCTCTCTTTTTCGGCTCATTTTTTTTTTGTATATCAAAATCCACTTTCACTAAATTAGTATAATTGGCCTCAAAGTGGGTCTTAATTTACATGAATGCTCGCACATCAAATGTTTCCTTTTGATTTTTTTGAAAAGTTCCTGAAGTTCTAATCTCGATATATTGAAATGATATTTATTTCGTAATAAGAACATGGCTTGTAAAAAAAACGACGTGTACATTATATTCTCTGACACATTCGTCACTCATAATCCTTCTTGATGTGTTATCGCTTTTTGTTATTTTGACTAAAAGATCATTAGCACCATTCAACGTAATCAATGATCCTAGCAGATAAAGAGAAACTATAAATTTTCGTCACCATGTTACATTATTCACAATAGGTTAGTTGCTCCATTATATGTTTCTTTTGTCGGATTAATGTGGTCGTGATTTATGGAATAAGAGACGGAGAGAAAGACTCTCTTCTCATTTTTGTAGATTCTTTGGTTGGATTTTGCGAAATTGGGTTAGTTTTCGTTATTTTATAAATTTTATAAATTTTATAAATTTTATTTATTTATTCTTTTTCTAAGGATGGCAAATTGATATCTGCAGAAAAACTATAACTTTACTTTCTACCCTTAGTAACAATAACTAAATGGGTAATGCTAATGCAAAAAGGAAATTCGATATTTTCCATTTAGGTTTTTAATTACCCCGTGTAATTATCCTGTGATTTTATCTTCATCAAGTGATTGGTGATGATAAAAAAAAAATACTAAATAAACGTATTTGAAACCTGTTTCTATAATGATGGATTACATTTAATAGAGACAGAGACTACACTGTTAAGAGGATAATTTTTTTCATCTCTTGTAGTTCAACATCAACTACAACATTGAGAGGGGGGAAGTGACATTTGAATTTCTTGTGAATTTATTTTATTTATTTTTGTTGAGAAGAAGTTCCCACAGTATTGAGCCAATAGTTGTAAAACTATTTTATGATCATTTTGTATATACCTACTACACACAACAACATTCGAATATTAAAGTTTGCGGAGAGTTTCCATTACACTTTCTATAATAATATATATCGGAGCTCTATTACATAAAACACCTATTTTTATATGCAGGTTATCTCAAAAATTAGAAATCTTTTTTAATTAGAAGGCGATTATAGTTTATGCCTTTGCAAACAATTATAGGTTTTAGAGAAAATTATATTCTAACGTTGTTGGGAATTATATTTATAGAAACCGTTAGAGGGATTAAGGTCGGATTTTTATGTTTTATCCCACAAAGTGCATGGGTTTTATTAGTCAATTTAATTTAATCATGTGTTAATTATAGCATAGTGATGATATGTTATGCAATAATAATAATAAAAATAGTAACAATTATTATATTTTAGGGTTGCCACAGGTCAGGACAACCAAACTAATTTTTTGGTTGAAAAAATTATCCGAAAAATGTCTGGTTAAAACTGTATGGAAAGCAATGCATTTATTTGCAATTGAGTCATAGTCGAAATTCGGTTGTATCGTGACAAATATTTCTGGAAAACTATTAAAATGTTAGTATTATATTAGAATTGTTATCTTGGTTTTAGAATGATTGATAATGGAATTCTGAATTGAATTTTAAAAATAACTTTTAAAGTTCACTTGATGTGAAATAAATAACTATGAATATACATGTTGAAAAGGAGGAATATTGTTGGTTATGTAAGGAAAAGGAGGACAAAACCAGAAAATCACACGATCATTCACAATGACTCTTGCAATGAGTCAAGTGATTTCGGTGATTGCCTAAGAAAGCGTGCGCGCACCGTTATAATATCCCTTTGAAAGAACATCCACGAAAGTGAAAGAGCACCAAACGTTATATTGGAAAGAGCAAACTTGTTTCCTGGCTGAACTTTACTTATAGATTAATCTCCAGTAAATAGCATTTCTATATATACCTACGTGCGATGTGAAAATATTTTTTAAAAAATAATTTATACCTTGGACAAATATTAAACATAGTAATCGATTTCACACCGTTTATTCGCCAGCAAGGATTCTACAATTATTAACTTAATACTTCTGTTCTTTTTAATATTCTTTTGTTAGTTTGTTTTCATTTATTTTTTAATATTTTTTACTTCTATTTTTATCTCTTTTTTATTTGTTGTATTTTTTTATTATTTGTTAATAGTTTTTTAGGTCTTTTAATATTTTATTTTTTTTTTTTTGTTAATTTTTATTCGCTTTGTACAAGAACGAATTTTCATGGTGTTGTTTTTCTTGTTTTCTTTCTTCAAGCGCCGCGCATCATTAGGCGTCACACACTCACTGGAAAATATTGTTAACATCAAAGATATAGTTATTTTTAAATCACATTGTCATTGAAATTTTTAACACTTATTTAATTTTAACTTTTAACTAATGGTTTCCTTTTATTATATGAAGGTTTCTTTTTTCAATTTTTCTTGGAATCGATATGTTTGTAAATTCTCTTTTATAGAAAGCCTTGAATATTGAGAAATATGCATAGAAATAATGTTTAAAGAGGAGAATTTTATGTTAAAATTATTGAAGAGATTGGAAATTTTCATTTACTGATAAAGGAGAAAATAGAAATAGTATTAGATGGTGTGATGAACTTTAATGATAATGATGATAATAAAAAAGATAATAATAGTAACAAAGATAATAATAATAATAATAAAATAATAATGGTAATAATGTTAATAACAATAGCAAGTGACGTGCTCTGAAGAAAGGGATCTAAAAAAAAATTGAACCAAATTTTTGCGGAACCAAATAAATGCATTGCTGTATACTTAACTAATCAATTTTAGGTTAAAAAAAACCCCGGATCATCTTTTTAACTCGCTAGGTGAATAAAAAAAGTGAAATTAGTAACATTTTCATCTCTAAAAACCCAAAATAATAGTTTTTGACGTTGAGAGTAGAGGCTAACTTTAGGGATATTAAAATTCGGTCAAAAATAGTTAATGTTTTAGTCAAGAATGGATTGAAAGTAAGATTTACTTTTTAGAGTGTTAAACCTATAAATATTTATTTCACAATAGTCAAGTAATTGATTTATTCATTAATCGATAATTATTCGTATAAATTTTTTCGACAGATTTATATAGATGAAATATTAATTTTTGTGGGAATGTGGCTCGGCCAACTTTTAAAACATATTATTCTTTATCTGAACGGTGATAATTTATTGCTCTATTTGTCAGTGATTAACAAGACAAACTTTATGCAACGGACCTTGTTTTAAATCACTTTACATTAATTTTCCTTAGAGGTGTACGTGCGATTGCAATTTAAATGGATTAAATAATATCGCGTTAAAATCATTATAAAGCAACTCTATTTTCTATGCAGAAAAATTTGGTGACAATTCAATTAAAATTGTTTTGAATAGTAGAATACTTTTAAATAGTATATATACTTTTAATGGTGGAATATTTTAAATAGGAAATTTTTAATGGTATAGTACGGTTTTAGTATAGAATTATTATATTTTTAATGGTTTAATATTTTTAATAGTACAGTATATAAGAAAGCGTTGAAGGTTAGATTTACGTAAGAAAAGATTGAAATTAGTATGGATTAATTTTTTTTCTATGCGACGAAAATTGGATTCTAAATTCAAAACCGAATTAATCGTAATTGTTTTGAAAAAATTATGCTTTGATGGTTTATTTTAATTCTTGATATGGAATAAGGAAGAATCTGATGGATAGTCAAAACAAAAGTTAGTCTAATGTCACCATTTTATATTTTATTAACATACAAGAATAAATTATGAAACTGAAACTGGCAATCAGTTAATTTATTGAAATTTTATGTTTTGGTTTTGGTGAAAGCTTGCACAGTTTTCTTAAAAGTATCAAATTGGTACCAAAAATTTAGTATATTTTGTGATTTGATACACATTTTTGGTATCAATTTGTTGCAATTTGATGCTAAATAAACAATTCGTTAATTTATAATTTTGAAAGTTAGCGTGGTCTTCATGAAGTTTTTTGGCTTTGAAGTTTGACAAAAATGACACTTTTTTAATTTTTGACCGTTTTTTTGGAAAATGGTAGAAATTTTTGTCGTGATATAAAGATTCGATGGTCTGTTTGATTCTTCCTTAAACTGTTGCATTATTAATACATTTCGCTGTTAAAATAATAACCCATAATTTTATTTGTGCGCGAGTATAAAATTTTTAATAGTATAATATTTTTAATATTATAAAATTTTTAATCGTACAGCATTTATAGTACCTACAATATTTTTAAATATAGTATACGTTATTACAGCAAGTATTTAGAACATTCAGAAATTAAAACGGTAAATCTTATTTTTAAATTCTGCATACATGTCGTGTTGTTTTAAAAATAGAGTATATATATAAATTTCCAGAAATCCATTTGGAATAATAGAGTGTAATGGATATATAATTTCAAGTAGTGGAATAAGATACTATGTACACGGGTTTTTCTTCTAACGACGTTAAAGTATAATTACAGAAATTGTTTTAGGTTTGTAGAATTATTTTTTAATGAAATTATTTAGCATACCCGGTAATAATTAAAGTCTGAAAGTAATTACAGTTGTGGAATTAGAAAAAAAAAATGATAGAAGATATTTTATACGGGAACGTTTTATAAAAAATATGGGACGGGTAATTAAAATTTAAAAATTTAATAATTAAATTAAGAAAGAAAGAAAATTTCTAGGTCGGAGATAAAATATGTAGTATATACGATGTATAAGCGATCTATAAAAATATAATTATGAAAATGGATATAAAATTGGATATTAATTAAGTTGTGATGGGTAAATATTGATTTTTGAAAAAAAGTGTCTAAGTAACAAAAAAAAAGGAGATTATAAAAAGTTTGAGTAGAGAAAAAATGAGATTTTTATAAATACATCCGCGAGAAGAGTTTTGTTACTGTTATTTTCGTCGAATCAACATTGATATGGCACTTTTCTGTTGGAAACTATTAACGGACTTGCCATTAAGGGGACATTCCAGTTCAAAACAGGCAAAAAGAAGGCTTTTTTATTGTATATTATTAAAATAACTATGACATTTATTTAAAAAATTTCTTTTACATGTAATAAATAATTTATTTAAGAATTTGTAAAAAAAAAATTTTTCATTTTTATTTCAAAATGGCGGCGATATACGCCATTTTCGAAAATGCCCATTTTCGGTGGTACGATCGATTCCAAACTTTCTAAAACAGATAAAACCAAACACGAAGTGACATTCTCTTCGTTAGATATTTATTTAGGGGTGGAACCTCAAAAAAGTGGAATTTTCTTCCCCCCCTTTTTTTTATAAGAGAAATTCTGAATAAAAACACTTTTTTTTTTAATATTTTGGGGAAAAAGTACTCTAAAAAAAGGGGGGGAAGAAAATTCCACTTTTTTGAGGTTCCACCCCTAAAGAAATATCTAACGAAGAGAATGTGACTTCGTTTTTGGTTTTATCTGTTTTAGAAAGTTTGGAATCGATCGTACCACCGAAAATGGGCATTTTCGAAAATGGCGTATATCGCCGCCATTTTGAAATAAAAATGAAAAATTTTTTTTTTTACAAATTCTTAAATAAATTATTTATTACATGTAAAAGATATTTTTTAAATAAATGTCATAGTTATTTTAATAATATACACTAAAAAAGCCTTCTTTTTGCCTGTTTTGAACTGGAATGTCCCCTTAACAGTATTTATCCGGTGAAAGAAGTTTCCTCATTTATTTCTACATGCTTGCTTTCCTCTTTGCCACGGACTTCTTTTAGATTGACTGCACTTTGTCTTCTTTTTACTATTAAAGCCCCAAGAAACCGTTACCTAATTTTACTTTGCTCGCTCCGTTTCGGCTGGAATTAAGCGTGAACTTGTTTCTTGCTATGGACTGAAACTTTCCACACTGGTCTCGACAAGTTGACAATCTTAATTCGATATATTGACATATTCACCTGTGTGTGCCTAATCATATTGGAATTTAATTTCTGATTTATTGACGATTTTGCAATATTAGTTTCGTTATTTTATTGAACTTTCAAAATTGGGTCACACTTCTTTTGACTGACTTTTATTGTTTAGTAGTTACGACTATTTTATCAAAAACAAAAAAAGAAATCAATCCGTTTTTTCATTCAAATTTTTCTCGATGAAAAAACGTAGGTACTTGATTTACGCCAACAAAAAATAAAATAAAACAAAGAAATTACGATCAAAAAATCTTTGAATCAAACAATAAACTTTTTCCAGATGTAAAATTGGTTTTTGCGTAAAAAAAATCAACCCCCAGTTTAGAATTTTTAAATATTCTTAAAAGAATAGTATTTTTTTTGTATGTGTATTTTTTTTTTTTAATTTACAGTTTGATTTTTGTGAGTATTGTTTTCTTTATTTGTAAATTATAGTTTCTCTTATTGAGCATTTGAAAGGGCAATACTAAAATAGAATGTTAAAGGAAAAATTAAACAGTGTCATTTGTTAAAAAAAAAAAGATAATGTGTATGTATTGAGAAATGAGTCACACACAAGAAACAAACACTCACACAATTTGTTTCACCTCTCTGAGTCACATTTTATTCGTTTACACCTCAGGCAAATAAAAGCAAAATTAAATCGATGAATTGCATGTCTTTTTAATCTAACACGTATACTGATAATATGTAATTTATAAATGTATTTGAAAACCTGAAATAAAGAAATAAATTTTCTTTATTTCACAAAAAAAGAAGAAAAAAAAAACTTTATCTCCATTAAATGTTTGAGGAAAAAAAGTTCATTGTATTTAAACAGATAAAAAGTTAGCGAATTTGGAATTTTTACCGAGACAATTCGATTAAAATTGTATCGGATCATTAAACTCATTTTCTTTTTTATTTATCAAAATTGTGATATGGAAAAAAATTTTGTTTGATTCAAAGGATTCAAAGAATATTGATATAAAACATGAAGATATCGACAACTCCGCGTCTTCATGTTTTATAATATTATTTTCATTATTTCTATTCAATTATTATTTTCTAGAATTTTTAACCAAAATTCATCTTTAAATCAATTACCAATTATTTTTAATAATTTTCGAAAAAGTTCTTTGTCAATTTTCAAATCCATTTGTTTACAATTAAATTTTACGAAATTCATCCAAATATTCAATTATTATCAAAAATTTTAACTGAAATTCATTTTTAAAATCAATTTTTATCAGAAAATTCAACGAGAATTCAATTATTTAAATATAAAAAGATAATTTATTGAATAATTGAATATTATTTAAAATTATAATCTCGTAAAGACTTTCATCAACAAATTTTTAAATACATAATTGAATTTTGTTGACGAATTTTAATAAAATTTTTAACAATAATTACATTTTTCGATAAACTCGATTAAAATTGTATTAAAAATAATTGAAAATCTCACACGACTTTTATTATCTATTTATAAAAATAATTGAATTATTGCGAAGAAGTTTATAAAAAATTTGTAAATAATTGAATTTCTGGAAAATTTTTAATATTTATAAAAGTAATTAAATATTTAAGTAAAATTTTATCAGAAAATTTTTTAAATAATTGAATTCTTTTAGAAAATTCTTGAAAATAATATCGAATTGTGGAGAAGAATTTTATTATTTATAAAGATACCTAATTACAATTTTTAAAAGAATTTCTTTTTAATTTTGAACATCATCTACATTATTAACTGAAATTAATTTTTAAATCAATTTTTATTAGAAAATTCTTCGCGAGAATTTAATTATTTAAATATAAAAATAAATAATTTATTGAATAATTCAATGTTTCTTAAAATTAAATTCTCATGAAGAATTTTATCAACAAATTTTTAAAAAATTGAATTTTTTCCACGAATTTTGATAAAATTTTTAAGAATATTACATTTTTTTGAGAAATTTGATTAAAATTGTATTAAAAATAATTAAAATTCTTCGATGAGTTCTATTATTTATGAAAATAATTGTATTAAAATAATTTAAATGAAATAATTGAATTTAAATTTAAATTTAAATTAAATAATTGAATTTTTGCCATCATTTGTAACTTCTCAAAAATTCAATTTTTTAAAAGTGTGTTTTACTAAAATTAAATTCATAATTCAATTATAATCTAAAATTTTAACTGAAATTAATTATTAATTTAATTTTTATTAGAAAATGCTATGAGTATTCAATTATATAAATACAAAAAAATAATTTATTGAAATAGTTGAAATTCTGCGATGAGTTTTAATATTTATGAAAATCTAAAGAGAATTTTATTATTAATGAAAATAATAGATTTATTGTGAAGAAATTTATAAAAAATTTGTAAATAATTGAATTCCTGTTGAAATTTTTATCATTTTTGAAAAAAAATTAAATGTTTGCGTAGAATTTTCTTAAAATTTTTTGAAAATAATTAAATTTCTGAGAAGAATTTTATTGTTATTGAAAATAATTGAATTTCTGCAATTATATTTGTAACTCCTTCAAAATTCAATTTTCATTTAGTCTTTTTAACTATCTAAAATTTTAACTAAAATTCATTTTCAAATCAATTTTTATTAAAAAATTCTATACCAGAATTAAATTATTTAAATACAAAAATAAAAAATTTATTGAATAATAATTGAATATGTTTTTTAAAATTAAAGTCTGATAAAGAATTTTATCAACAAATTTTTAAATAATTGAATTCTTTTGACGAATTTTAATAAAATTTTTAAAAATAATTACTTTTTTCCAGAAAATTAATTAAAGTTGTATAAAAAATAATTGAAATTCTGCGATGAGTTTTATGCGTTTGCGTAGAATTTTATTAAAATTTTTTTTAAACAATTGAATTCTTTTGGAAAATTTAATTAAAACAGAAGATATTGAAAATCATTAAATTGAGGGAATTTTTTGAAAATAATTGAAATTTTGCCAATATTTTTTTGCAAAATTTTTGAAAATAATTGACTTTTTGAGAAGAATTTATTTTATTATTTCTTAATTTAATTGAAACTTTGACGAGAATTTTGTTTAATTATTTAAACATAATTGAATTTCTGGGAAGAATTTTATACTTTGTAAATAATTGAATTTTTTCAATCATTTGTATCAAAAATTCAATTTCTTTCAGATGAATTTGAATCATTAAAATTTTTCAAAAATCTAAGTTCTTTAAAATTTCAAATTAAATTCATTCATAAAATTGAAATTTTCTAAAATTTCAAATTAAAACCTTTTGAAGTTCATCAAAGTATGATAATTGTAAACGCAACTCTTTTAAAATTCAATTAATTTTGAAACATTTAAGTAAAATAAAATTATTCATTAAATAATTTATGAGTTAAATAATTAAATAATTTTATGGTAGTTGTTCAAAAATTAAGTTGTTTAAAAAGAAATAATTTTGTCAGAAACAGGAAAAATTGAATGTTCTGTATTAGAATTCGTGGTAATTTCCTAATTTATGAGGCAAACAAAAATGACACCAAAATTCAGAATTTTTTTATTCTCATTGTACTTAGCGAAAAGAAGAATAGTACCTGTTTTTTTTAGAATTTACAGAAACAAAAAAAAATTACAAATTGTGTCTGACAGATTTGAGTTATTTATGAACTTGGAAATGAGTTATTTGACACGTGAAGCAAAGCTTTTAGAATATAAATTAGAATTTTGCTGGAAGTTTTGAAATTTATGAATTTTGCAAATAATTTAATTTCATTTCGCAAAATGGATATATTCTCTTCTTGTCTCGAAACTTAATTGTTGAATGTACGTCTAATAAGTTTAATGATTCTTAGGAAAGTTTTGAAAAATGTCTCGAGAGAGAATAAATTATTATTGTTTCTCAATTGCATATTGTATGTACTGTTTTGAAAAGTAAATAGTAAACTGCATTTACGCGCCCACTATACAAAGAAACAAAAGAGTGTATATAGCTTGAGGTCAAGAACCCCTCATCTCGTTCTACACTGAGAAGTCACCATGTGACGGGCGGTTTGTAACTCTGTGGCATTGTAGGTAAAACTCTGAGAGTGCTTCAGTTATTATTACTTCTTTGACATTGTTTTTGAAAACAAATTTTTTTTTGTTTTTTCCAAAAAAAAAATTTAAAAACAAAAAAAAAGTGAAAATTTTCAAAAAAAAAGTGGATAAGAAGTAAAGATGTGGGATGTCTGATTATTATACCTTGGAAATCATTTGACAGAATCGACAGAATTATAATCAGACTTATGAAATTTCTTGCTTCGAACAATTATTTAACATAAAAGATTTATTTCGCGAATTGTAATTTTGTAAAATTTTAAATTTTAGAATTTTTGTCTCTTTGAATTAGAAATTGCATATGAATATATTTGAAAAGAAGAATCAGGATTGCCACAAAAATTTTAATTTATTTTTCCCTGATTTCTAGACAAAATTTAAATTTTTTTCCTAAACCTAAATAAAATTCTGATTTACTCTAAAATTTTTCAAAATTATTTCCATAATTTAAATTCAATTATTGTTGTTTGCTTTTTTGTTTTTTAACTTTTTAAAATATTTTCAACCTGTTTTAAAATTAATGTATTAAAAATCACCGAATTGTTGCAAAGAAATTTATCTAAAAATTTTGATAATAATAGAATTCCTTTGAAGAATTTTATTATTTAGGAAAATGAAATCCAGGAAAATAATTGATTTCTCGCAAAGAGTTTTGTTAAAATTTTTGAAAATTCTAATTAAATTCTTTTTGAAGAATTTCTTTGAATTTTTTTACATAATGGAATTGCTTTAATAATTTAAAATTAAAATTTCGAAAATAATTGAATTTTCTGAACAATTTCTTTCAAATTTTTAAAATAATTTTGAAGAATTTCTTTGGATTTTCTTTTAATTAATGGAGTTTGGTTAATAATTTTAAATAAAAATTTCAAAAATGATTGAATTTTATTAACAATTTCTTTCAAGTTTTTAAAATAATCGTGATGGTTAATAATTGAAATTAAACATTTAATTATTGAATTTTATTAAAATTTTAGAAATTAATTGAATTCTTTTGAAGACTATTATAACGAATTAAGGAAAAAATGGAATTCTTTCGTGAAACTTTTTTGAAAGTATAATTGAATTTTTGCAAACAACTTTACTATTTAAAAATATAATTAAATTGTTTTTAAGAATTTATTAAAATTTTAGAAAATATTTGAATATTTTGGGAAAATACTATTAAAAATTAGTTCAAAAAAATTGAATTCTTTCGTGAAATTTTATTTAAATTGTATTAAAAATAATTGAATTTTTGGAAAGAATTTATTTTACTGTTTATAAAAATGTAATAGACTTTTTTGAATTCTTTTGTGAATTTTTTTTTTAAAATAATTGAATTTTTGTAAAGATTTTACTATTTAAAAGAATAATTGAATTGTTTCGAAAAGTTTTTCAAAATTATAGAAAATAATTGAATTTTTTCGAAAAATATTATTAAAAATTTTTTTAAAATTGTATTTTGTCATAAAATTTTCGAAAATAATTGAATATTTTCGAAAAATATTATTAAAAAGTAATTTAAAAAAAATTGAATTGTTTCATGAAAACTTTATGTAAATTGTAATTAAAAATAATTGAATTTTTGCAAAGAATTTTACTGTTTATAAAAATGTAATAGAATTTTTTCCAAGAATTTATTGAAATTTTAGAAAAAAAAATTGAATTCTTTCGTGAAATTTTTTTTTAAGTAATTGAATTTTTGTAAAGATATTATTATTCAAAAAAAAAAAATAATTGAATTCTTGAGAAGAATGTTATTATTTATGAAAATAATTGAATTTTTTCGAAAAATATTGTTAAAAAATTTTTAAAAATTGAATTCTATCATGAAATTTTATTAAAATTTTAGGAAAAAATTGAATTCTTTCGTAGAATTTTTTTAAAGATAATTGAATTCTTTCGTGATTTTTTTTTTGAAAAAAATTGAATTTTTGTAAAGATTTTACTATTTAAAAAAAAATAATTGAATTCTTGAAAAGAATGTTAATTGAATTCTTGCGAAAATTTTTTGAAATTAATAAACAAGAATAATTAATTAATAAATTAGTTAATAAATTAATTTTTTTAAAATTTGAATCTGAAATTATTCAAATATTCATATTTAAAAATAAAAAATTTTGTAATTTGCATAATATGTAATAATAAATTGAATATCACGTTCCGGGCGTAATATTTGCTAGTTTTCAAAATTTTTTAAAGTTCTTTGTAAATTTTCAAATCCATTTGAAAATTTGACTAAAATATAATTCGTAGTAAATCTTTTCTGTAGAATATTAATTCAGAATAAAAAATTTCGAAAGACTGAGATAATTCTGTTACAAGTGATTTTTAAGGATCCCCCAAAATATCGAGAGGAAGAAAAAGGAGGAACTTTTGGTTCTTTGATTATTCTTTTCACGCACACTAAGAAGTAATAATTGTTTTATTGATAGACTTTCTTGTTAGAAGCTGATAGGTATCTTTCTCGTTCGGCTTGACCGTTCGTTAAGCAGCTGTTATTCTTGAATCCTTTCAAGAGAGAAAAAGCAGGCCCTCCTTGAAATACATATTCTATTGTGCCTTTTGATTGCTGGAAGTCTCTGTTACTTGAAGCAAAAAGATTTCCATCTCAGTTACTTGTGGTTTTGTGTGTATAAGAGAAAACTCGACTGTTTTTCATTTCGAACATTCGCATTGAATTTTTATTATGGAACTGAAAAAAAAGATCATAAGGAAAATTTCGGTAAAAAGGAATTAAAATTATTTAGGTATGGGGCATTTTTGTATTCAAAGTTTAAAATATCGAAAATTAAATTCTTTACAACAAAAATTTAATTTGTCTTTAGAAAAAAAATTGTACGAAATTATGGCGTTGGACTAATTTTTCCTTCTATTGTCTCTTGAATCCTTCTTTAATTTTCTTTTCCATTTTTTTTTTTAGTTTTCTATTTTTTTTATTTATTCTTTATTTATTTGGAATTTTTTTTTCTACTTTAACTTTTGAATGAATTGAATGAATTTCTAATGAGTATTAAAATTTTTGCAGAATCCGATGACAATGTTAAATGACACGACCAGAAAGAAAGAATTACCAACAGGAACTTCTTTTCAGTTTGGTCAAGAGAGAGAAGCTTGTATGAAACTTTTTGAAAGATGGAGTGAACCAGAACAAGTGCACTTTGTGGAGCAACTTTTAGCGAGAATGTGTCACTATCAACATGGTCACATAAACGCTTATTTGAAACCCATGTTGCAACGAGACTTCATATCCCTTTTGCCAAGTAAATTATTTTTATGCTTTTTTTCGTTATTTTAATTAGGGAATATTTTTTTTCATTTTTATAGAATTCTCTAAATTTGAATTAGTAAAATTTGACTAATTATGCTAATTATACTGAAATAGAAATTAGTAGAAATTAGTACTGATTGCAAAAAATAACCAAATCATTACAAATAGAACTGAATGTACTGATTGAATTTGTAAAAATTGGACTAATTTGAATTTAGAAAGAATTTAATTTTACAGTCAATTTATACAATTGAAAATGATGATTAAAATTTTGTTGTTATTGTTTTTTTGCAGAGAAAGGATTAGACCATGTAGCAGAAAGCATTCTCTCGTATTTAGACGCCGATTCACTATGTGCCGCAGAACTTGTTTGCAAAGAATGGTTTAGAGTCATTAGTGAAGGAATGCTCTGGAAAAAATTAATAGAACGCAAAGTCCGAACAGATTCTGTATGGCGAGGACTTGCAGAAAGGAGAGGATGGTTAATAATTTCCTTTTAATTTTGATGTCGTGTGTGCTGGTGGAGATAATAATACATGGGGTATTTGCAATCTGAGAGTGGAACTGTTGTAAATTTTCACGTATTTAAACAAATTTCTTTGAAAAATTTGCCGCAATTATTCATGCGTGAACGTCGCATGTTTAGATCGTTAACTGATCGTCAATGTTGAGAGATTTTTTAAACTCTTTTTTCTTTTTTAGAAAGAGAAATTATTCTTTGGGGAAATAATTTGGGGAAATCAAATCATAATTTGGAGAATGAAAAGGACAATTTAAAGAATCAAAAGAGCAATTTAAAGAATTAAGAACAATTTGGAGAATCAAAAGAACAATTTTTATTTCTGACAATAATTTCTTTTTAAATAACTTAATTCTCAAGAATTAAGAATTAAATTAATTATTTTTAAGCAATAACTTTATTCTCAACTTTATTATAGTTCTTCAAAGAACTAATTAATATTATTAAAAATTACTTAAAACTAGTATTTAATGAATAACTTTACTTAAATATTTCAAAATTTATTAAATTTAAAAAGAGTTGCGTTTACAATTTTCATAAATAAATGAAATTCAAAAGGTTTCAATGTAAAATTTTGGAAAATATAAATTTTGAATCAATTTAATTAGAAATTTTAAAAAACTTAGATCCAAAATTCAATTATTATCAAAAATTTTAATAAAATTCTTGGAAAAATTGTAATTATTTTCAAAAATGTTCCTCAAATCATTGATTTTTAATATCTACTACTTTAACAAAATTTTTCGAAAGCATACAATTATTTAAAAAAAAGTTTGATAAAATTTTACGCAAAAATTCAATTATTTTCATAAATGTTAAAAATTTTACAGGAATTCAATTATTTACAAAGTTTTCATAAATTTTATCGCAGTGATTCAATTATTTTTATAAATAATTGAACTTCTCCCTAAATTTCAATTATTTTGAATACAATTTTAATTGAATTCCGTAAGAACTTAATTATTTAAAATTTTATTGATAAAAATCTTTATTTTTAAAAGTAATTGAAATTTTGCTAAGAATTTTATTAAAATTATTGAAAATAATTTAATTCTTTCGAGAAATTATATTTAAATTATTATATTGGTAATAATTCAATTCCTGTGAAGAATTTTATTAGAATTTTGAAAATAATTGAATTCTTGCACATTTTTTTCAAGAATTTAATTAAAATTATATTGAAAATAAATTAAATTCTTTGGAGAAATTTAATTGAAATTACACTGAGAATAATTGAACTCTTACAATGAATTTTATCAAAACTTTTGGAAATAATTAAATTCTTTCCAGAAATTTTATTGAAATTGCATTGAAAGTAATTGAATAATTCTAAAAAAAAATTGTATCATTTATGAAAATAATTAAATTCTTCCAAGAATTTTATTAAAACTTTTGAAATTCATTGAATTCTTTCGAAGGATTTAGTTAAAATTATATTGAAAATAATTGAATTCTTGTGAAAAATTTTATTACTTGTAAAAATAATTGAATTCTTGCTTAGGATTAGAAAATTTATTTAAAAATGGATTTCAGTTTAAAATTTAAAATTATAATTAAATATTGAAAGCATTAGAGCGTGATTTTTTTTTAGAAATAATTGGATTTTAAAAAGGTTTCAAATTAAAATCTTTGAAAATCTGAATTTTCCATATTTTTAACTAACAAATTTTGTGGAATTAATTTTCTTGAAAAAGTTTAATTACGGAATTTTTAAAAAATTATTTGAAGTTTTTATTTTCTAATATTTAATTGAAAAATTTACGAATAATTGAAATTTTGTAAAATTGAATTTTCAAAAATTTTAATAAAATTCTTGGTAAAATTTTAATTATTTTCAAAAATTTTCCTCAATTAAATGATTTTCAATATCTACTATTTTAATAAAATTTTCTAAAAGAATTCAATTATTTAAAAAAAATTTAATAAAGTTCTACGCAAACATTTAATTATTTTATAAATTAAAATTTTTTTAGAAATTCAATTATTTTCATAAATAATAAAACTCGTCGTAGAATTTTAATTATTTTTAATACGATATTTTAATCGAATTTCTTGCTAAACTTTCCATAAAAATTTTATTAAAATTCGTCAAAAGAATTCAATTATTTAAAAATTTGTTGATAAAATTCTTTATGGGAATTCAATTTGAAGAAGCATTCAAGTATTCATTAAATTATTTATTTTTGTATTTAAATAATGAATATCTCGTAGATTTTCTTAATAAAAATTTATTTAAAAATGAATTTCACGTAAAATTTTAGATAATTGATTATTAAAAGCATAAATTTTTAGAAATAATTGAATTTTGAAAAGGTTTTAAATTAAAATTTTTAGAAATTTGAATTTTTTATACTTTTAACTAACAATTTTGTAGAATTAATTTTTTTTTTAAAGTTTAATCGAATGTTTTTAAATTATTTCAAGTTTTTATTTTCTAATATACAATTGAAGAAATTTCGAGTACGATGAAATTTCGTAAAATTGAATTGTAAAAAAATGTATTTAAAAATTCTCAAAGAACTTTTTCAAAAATTATTAAAAATAATTGATTTATAGAAGAATTTTAATTAAAAATTACAGAAAATAATAATTAAATTGAAATGATGAAAATAGTTTTGAAGAAGTTACAGTAACAATATTCTTAAAATATAAAATAATGATTTTATCATTCGGTCATTTTTAATTATTATAAAAAATGAAGAAATGGATTACTCCGAGTCGAAGACTCGGAGTGATCGATTTCTTCATGTTTTATAATATAATAATATTCTAATAAGTTGTTGAATTTCAAAAAGGTTTAAATTTGGATGTTTTGAAAAATTTTAATTCCTCCGGAAAAAAAATAATTAAATATTTATTTATTTACTTTTTTTTATTTATTTATTTATTAATTTTGAGAGTGAATGAGAATATTCTTTATGGTCAGGGAAAAAGTCAAAATTTTGTCTGGAAATCAGGTAAATGTCAGGGGAAAAACAAAATTAAATTTTTGTTGCAAGCCTAATTTTCTACGTTATGAAAAGTATTGGGGGGATTAATGCACTTGAATTTTGTATTTGCCGTATTCAATTAGGTTACGTTAACTCAGGATTTTCCCATTCTCGGCAAATGTGACGTTTTTAAAGTGAGTAATAATTGTAATTCGTCAAATTGAAATATTACCCAGTTTAAAAGCAGTACTTCTCGCTTTAGAAGCCGAGAATGGAAAAGTCCTG
The DNA here is from genome assembly GCF_015476425.1 of Leptopilina heterotoma. Lineage (NCBI taxonomy): Eukaryota > Metazoa > Arthropoda > Insecta > Hymenoptera > Figitidae > Leptopilina > Leptopilina heterotoma. The sequence goes on from NW_025111169.1 coordinate 812,557, forward strand.
CTTTCAGTGCGTTAAAATAGCCTAATTGAATACGACAATTTTACAAAGTTTGACACAAATCGTACCTACGAATACAAAATTCAGGATTAAAATTGAAATTCAAAATTCAGAATTTCAGACTCGCTTTTAAAGTCTTTTGAACAGTTTGAAAACTTTCGCGGTTATTTGAAACGAAAAGGAAAAATGCAAATACCCTATTTTTATTCATACCCAACCAGCAATTTAATATTCATTAAAATTAATTAAATACCACAAGAATTAATATTAGTGAAATTAACACACTTGATACTTTTTTTCTCCATTTAATTAAATTGTTTGTTTGAATTTACAGGATACAATATTTGTTTAAACCAAGGCCAGGTGAAAGCCATCCGAACCATGCTTTTTATAGAAATCTTTTTCCAAAAATCGTCAAAGATATAGATAGCATAGATAATAATTGGAGAATGGGACGTCACAATCTTCAGCGAATAAACTGCCGTAGTGAAAATTCGAAAGGAGTCTATTGTTTGCAATATGACGATCAGAAAATTGTTTCTGGTCTTAGGGACAATACAATAAAAATATGGGACAGAAATACATTGCAGTGCATTAAGGTGCTCACTGGACATACGGGCTCGGTTTTGTGCCTACAATATGACGACAAAGCAATTATTTCTGGCTCTTCGGATAGTACCGTTAGAGTTTGGGACGCAAACACTGGTGAAATGGTCAATACGCTCATTCATCATTGCGAGGCTGTTTTGCATCTTAGATTTAACAATGGAATGATGGTCACGTGCTCGAAGGTTTGTCATTCTTTTACTACTTCATTATCATATTTCTATTTTCTATTTTCTATTCTCTTTAGTCGAGGAGGAAAAATAGACTCTCTTCTGAGAAGTGTTTCTATCTTGGAGGAACTCTTGGAAGAAAGACTATTTTATTTTCTTCTTTTTATGTGAATTTTAACGAAATAAGTTTAATTGTTCTTTAAAGAAAACAATTGTTTCTTTTGTGATTCTCTCGTGTAGATAATATAATTTTTTAATGAGAAAATTTCTTATTTTATTTGAGGGAAAAAAGGAACATTTTTTTTTTGTATTAAGGAGAACACCAGGCTTCGTACTCATCTACTAAAATCTACTATTTGCTACTTTTTTTACGTTATGCTAGTATTTGGATACTTTTTTTAGATTTCAGCTACTAAAAGCTACTATTTCTGTTTTTTTGAGAATTTCCACTATTTTAAATTCGCTAATACTATAGAAATCAAAAAACTATTCTCAAAAATTATAATCAAATTCTTTAAAATGATTAAATTATTTTCAAAAAAATTTCGAAATTGAATTATTTTCAATATCTAGTATTTTCATAAAATTTCGCAAAAGAATTCAATTATTTTAAAAAAAAATTGATAAAATTTATCCAAGATTCAATTATTTTTATAAATAATCAAATTTCCACAAGAATTCAATATTAATTAAGAATAACATTTTCAAAAAAATTTCGAAAAAATCAATTATTGAACAAAATTTTTATACAATTCTTTATAATAATTCAATTACTTTCACTAATAATAATAACATTTTTCATGGAAATTCAATTTTTTTAAAAAAATTTTCCATAAAATTCTAAGCAAGAATTCAATTATTTTCATAAATAATAAAACTCATAAAAAAATTTCAATTATTTTTAAAACTATTTTAAATTAATTAATCGAAAAATTCAATTATTTTTGCAAATAAAGTTTTCAACAAGAATTCAATTATTTAAAATAAAATTTTCATAATATTTATTACATTTCGAAAAAATTAATTATTTAAAACAATGTTTATAAAATTCCTATGAAGAATTCAATTATTTTCTAAAATAACAACATTTTTCACAGAAATTCAATTCTTTTTAAACATTTTATTAAAATTTTTCAGAATAATTCAATTATTTTCATAAATAATAAAATTCTTCTTAGGAATTCAATTATTTTTGAAACATTTTTGCATCTATTCTATTATTTTTATAAATTATAAAATTCATCGCAGGATTTCAATTATTTTTAATACAATTTGGAAGAATTCAATTATTTACAAAAATATTAGAATTTTGCATAGAAATTCAATTATTTTCCAATATTTTAATAAAATGGTTCGAAAGAAATCAATTATTTTAAATACAATTTTAAGTAAATTATTTTGAAATAATCCAATTATTCTGTTAGATTTTAATCAAATTCTTGGAAAGAATTCAATTTTTTACAGAAATAATTTTTGGAAAGAATTCAATTATATTGATAAATAACAAAATTATTCACAAAAATTCAATTTTTTGAGGCATTTTAATAAAATTCTTTGCGAAATTCAATTATTTTCATAAATAACAATATTCGTCACAAGAATTCGATTATTTCTAAAAGTAATAAATTTTTTCTTGGAAATTCAATTATTTAAAAAAATTCTAATAAAATCGTTCGCAAGAATTTAATTATTTTCAAAAAAATTTAATAAAATACCACTCAGAAATTCAATTATTTTCAATTTTTTATTAAATTGTTAGAAAGAAATCAATTATTTTTAATACAATTTTAATTAAACTTTTTTGGAATAATTCAATTATTCTTTTAGATTGTAATTTAATTTTCCCCAAGAATTCAATTATTTACATAAATAATCCTTTGAAAGAATTCAATTACGTCTATAAATAACAAAATTATTTCCGAAAATTCAATTATTTTGACGCATTTTAATAAAATTCTTTGCAAATTTCATTTATTTTCAAAAATTACAATATTTATCACAAGAATTCAATTATTTTTAAAAATAATAAATGGTTTTCTTGGAAATACAATTATTTAAAAAAATTCTAATAAAATCCCACACAGACATTAAATTATTCTAAAAAATTTTAATATAATTCTTTGTAAAATTTAATTATTTCTTAAAACTTTTCACAATTCAATTATTTTCAATATCTACTATTTTCATAAAATTTCCAAACAGATTGCAATTATTTAAAAAATTTTTATGAAAATCTTTGTAAAAATTCAATTCTTTTCATGGATAAGTAAAATTTCTCAGAAATTCAATTATTTAAATTATTTACATAAAATTAGTCGAATGAAATCAATTATTTAAAAAAATGTTTATTTAATTCTTCGCAAGAATTAAATTATTTTTATAACATTAAAATTTTTTCATGAATAATAAAATTCGTTGAAGAAAATTCAATTTATTAACAGGATAAGAAGGAAGTAAATATTTTTTAGAAAATTAGAAAAAAGTCAGGACAATATAGTATAGAATGGAATTTTTGTCAGTTTTTTGAAGTGTCTAAAACGAGTTTTTTTATCGTCAAGTTTAATTTTTCGATAGCTACTTTTTTACTACCTAGGTTTATTTTAGTTTAAAAGCTAGTTTTTGCTACAATTTTAAAATTAATTATCGAGTGCGTAGTCTGGAGTCCGTGATATTGACTTTAAAGTGTATTTTTCTAGGGGCGTTTGAAGACAGAAGTTTTTTTAAATTTTTAAATTTTACTGTTTCATCTATTTTTACGATTATTTAGAAAAATGCTGAAAATGAAGATAATTAAAAATACATAAACGAGAAGTTGTTTGAATTTTTGAAGAGAATATTTACTATTTTGTACGTTTCTTGATTTTTTTTTTTTGTAATATTGTTGTCCTTTTTTGCAGGATCGTTCAATAGCGGTTTGGGACATGACGTCGCAGACAGAGATCGCATTGAGACGTGTATTGGTTGGTCATCGGGCAGCCGTTAACGTTGTGGATTTCGACGAGAAATATATAGTGTCGGCAAGTGGTGACAGGACTATCAAAGTGTGGAATACGTCCACATGTGAATTTGTTCGAACGCTAAATGGACATAAGCGTGGAATAGCGTGTTTACAGTATAGAGATCGATTAGTGGTTAGTGGTAGCAGTGATAACACCATTAGACTTTGGGACATTGAATGTGGTGCGTGCTTGCGAGTCCTCGAGGGTCATGAGGAACTCGTTAGATGTATTAGGTTCGATAGCAAGCACATTGTCAGTGGCGCATACGATGGGTCAGTCTCTTTCTTTCAATTAGAAATTATTAAAAAAACTTCTTCTTCTTCTTATTTTTATAAATTGATAAATTTTACTATTACTAATACTTTGCTTTCTTTTTTACAGTAAAATTAAAGTCTGGGATTTGGTGGCTGCACTGGATCCTAGAGCTGTCGCTAGCACGTTATGTCTTCGAACTTTAGTGGTAATTTATTTCTTGTCCTTTAATTTTGAAATTTGGTAATTTATTTTTTGTCCTTTAATTTTGAAATTTGGTAAATTATTTTTTGTCCATTAATTTTGAGATTTGAATTATTTTCTTAAGTGGACGTCGAGCTTTGGTGCGATTTTTCCATTGAAGCCCCAAATAAAAATCGCGTATGGTTTGACATCCCCTCAAAGCTATTTTTTGAAATTAGTTTTCTAATACTTTTGAAAATAGAGTTTTTTTTGTTGTTTTTTAAAAGAATAACATTTTCTTCTGACTCTTTTTTTGACAGGAACACACTGGTCGCGTATTTCGACTTCAGTTTGACGAGTTCCAGATTGTCTCGTCCTCTCACGATGACACGATTCTCATCTGGGATTTCTTGAATTTCAATCAAGATAATTCATCAAACAGTGACACGGCGCCCCTTATTTCAAATGACACTCTTAATCTTTCCGACATTAGATCTCCCTCTCGTGAGTATATTTTACTCTTTGGTTTTGTTCAAACTTTCTGTGTATTTGTGATGCGTCGTGACGCGTTACATATTTAATATTTGTTTTAACTTGATTTTTTCTCTTTTCTTCTACCAGCAGCATTCGAGTGACGTTTCAACTCAATGTTTTATTTTCATTGTGATATAAATGTGAGTACAATTTTCGGTTAAATTATTCAGAAGATTATTTATTTTATTTAATAATGGAATTAACAGGCCTTGAATAATATGTGTTTTTAGATATTTTGTCGACCTTTTTTTTAAAATTGCAATTTTTTCGACTGATTTTAATAAAATGCGACAGTTTCGATTTTGTTTTCACAAATTAGGAGAAAATAAATTAGGAAAATAAATAGAAATATTGTTATAAAATGACAATTAACTTGATTTTCAAAGAGTGAAAAATAACTAAAATCAAATCTTTTCCTTTAAAGTGTCTTACATTTTTTCTACAAGTTGTTCGAATTATCAAAATTTCGTAAAATTGAATTGAAAAGAATTGAATTTTGAATTCTATTTTATGGATTTTATGTGAACTTTTTTTATTAATTCAATTTTTGAAGTAGTTTTTTTTAATTACATTCTTAATTCTTCTGAAAATTATGAAAAATAATTGATTTTGAAAAAAATGTTTGTGTTAAAAATTCTAGAAAATAATTGAATACTGAAAGAGTGTAAGTCGAAATTTTTGTAAATAATTAAATTTCGGAAGGTTTTAAATTGAAATTTTTGAAGTTTAGAGTTTTGAATAATTTTAATTAGAAAAATTCTAAATAACTTATTTTTTGAGATCTTAAATAACTTATTATTCAAAAAATTTTAATTCAAATTTGTTTTTGAAATTAATTAAATTTTAGTAATTTTTTTGGAATTTTTGAATATATTTATTTCAAAAATTGTCAAATATCGATAATTTCATCAAATTCAATTGAAAGCCATTGAATTTTAAACTATTTTAATTTTTAAATGAACTTAGTTTTTTGAATAGTTATTGTATTTTTGAAGAGATCTTCTTCTTCAAATCATTAAAAAAATAATTAATTTAGAAGAAATTTTAGTTTAAAAACCTAAAAAAAATAATTGAATTTTAGAAAATAGTTACAATAGCAATTTTTAGAAATAATTAAATTTCAGAAGGTTTCAATAATATTTAAATAATCATTTAAAAAACTTAATAAACTTTAAAAGACTCTTAGTCAAAATTCTAGAAAATACTTAAATGTCGAAAGAATTACAGTTTCTTTTGGAAATAATAGAATTTCAAATGATTTTACCAAGATTGAAATTTTTTGTTTGAATTTTGAATAATTTTAATTACAAAAATTCTAAAAAAAACTTAGTTCTTCGAAAAATTTGAATTCTAATTTTTTGGAAATTAATCACAATTACGCAAAATTCAATTGTTTTCAATTGAATTTTAAATTATTTTAATTTTTAGGTAAAATTTGTTTTTTTCTGAATAATTGAATTCTGCAAGAACTTTCTTGAAATTATTACAAAATAATTTATTTAGAAGAAATTTTAGTAAAAATCCTAAAAAAGTACTTGAATTTTGGAAAATAGTTACAGTAGCAATTTTTAAAAAATAATTAAATTTCAGAAAGATTCAACTTAAAAACTTTTGAACATTTCAATTGATGACAAAGTTTAATAATATTAAGATATTTATTTGAAAAACTTTTTAAGCTTCAGAATAATTTTAGTTAAAAATTCTAGAAAATAATTAAATCTCGAATGAATTACAGTTACAATTTTTAGAAGTAATAAAATTTCAGAAGGTTTGAAATTAAGATTTTAACAAATTTCAATTTCTGTGGAAAAATAAATATCAAGAAGTTAGTATTTAAATATTTATTTAACAAGATTGTGAAAGTTTTGAATCATTGAATTAAAAAATTATGAAAAATTAGATTTTTGAGTAGTTTTAATTAATTTTTTTTATGAAGATAATTGAATTCCCGAAATTAATTAATTGAAAAATTGTCAAACAATTGAAAATTTCGTTCATTTATTCATTTCATTTACCTATTGAAATAAATTTTATATTCTGAAGAATTTTATTACAATTTTTTTTGAAAATAATCGTGTTTGTGATGGAAAGTGTGAAAAATATTTGAATTTTACAAAAGTTTAGAATTAATGTTATTGTTAGAATAAGAAAAAGAGGGAAATAAATTCTTTGTCTACAAAGTATGTGAGAACTTTCCTGGACATTCAGAATAAAATAATCGACTTTTTCAATTTTTTTCATACTTTGAATCGTCTCAAACTTTTTTTTGCTTCTTAAAGTCAATCCAAGGCCTGAATTAATAATAAATAGAATTATTAAATAATAGCTTCAATTTATCAATTAAGATAAAATATTTAATCTCTTTTCCTCTTTGTTCATTTCAGACAACTGGTTAGTGAGTGAATCGAACATGTTCACCAAAATGTGTACAGAGGACGAAGAACCAGTGACTATTGTGAACTTTATTAAATCAGGCACAATGTAGAGAAGAAAAAGAAGAAGAAGAAGAAGAAAAAAACACTTGACTGACGACTGTAATTATTTTTTATTTGCCTTGAAAAGCAAAATAAACAAAAACCGGACTGTTTAACACGACTTTTGACAAACAACATCTTTCGTTTGCCCTGAAAAGCAAAAGAAGTAATTACAGGACTGTAAAATATTTTTGACGAAGTTACGAAAAAAAAAGAAAATTCTTTCGAGCGCAGGCACGCCAATAAAAGAGAGAAACAGCCTGATAATGGACAATATAGTGAAAATACATATTAAGTACATCCCATGGATGTAGACTGTTGACATTTCGCTTTGGCCATTATACTGGAATTCTTCTGCAACCTATGACACAATAGGAGCTGACCATTTTCCTATTAAGAAAAAAAAAGACTTAAAATTACGCAACAAAAAGAAAACAAAACAAAAAAAAAAATGGGAACGTTTTTAGGGAGGCTGGTTACACTTAAATAAGATTTTAGATGTATAATAGTAAATTAAAGATTTTTTATGTAATTAATTTATAGTAAGAAACATCGTGAAAAAAAGTGTCGTTCGTTTGGAGTACTTATTTTCAGTGTGAGTGGGAAAAAAAAACAAAAAACTTTTAATGCATGGAAGCATTGCAATTAGTTTATTATGTATCTGTGTATTGATTCTAGGCAAAATCAATTGTTTCTTTGACAAAAAGACTAAATTTGTCATGTGCGCTAATTGTTTAAATGTTGAATTTCACTATGTTGGTCGCGAATTTTCGGAAATTTTAATTACATTGAAAAAAATTATATATATATAATACTTTTGCACAGCCTTGTTAAACAAACGCTGAACATAGGAGAGACATGCTCTTTGTTTGTCAATTTTGTAAATAGCTTAAACATTTAATTGATAATAATCATTTTGAAATTTAATATTTTACATATATAGTGAAACTGTTATTTATCTATAATACATACATTTTAATAGTAGTTAAAATATTCTTTAAAAAAAAAACAATTCGCCACTAAATCTTTTTTGGATTTTAATTTTTTTTTTCATTTAATTGAATTATTTATTTTTTAAACAAAAAAAAAATTATAAATTATAATCTAATTTGTATATTGTATATATATTTTAAAGAAAAAATGTGTAGAGATGATGCATCTTAGGGCTTGAAAAAAAGAAATGTAAACATAATCGACGAAGAGCATTATGAATTATTACAATAAGAGTAATCAGTTTTTTCGAGGCTATGTAAAGTAATCAAAGAGTGTGCAAATTTAAATTTTTGTTTTTTTAGGCTGCGTCTACAATAGAAAAAATAATGTGTAGAAAATTGTGTAATGTATAGTGTAATTGACCCGGACAGTTGGCAATGCCAAAAACAATACACATTACACTACAAATTACACATTTTTCCGCACATTATTTTTTTCTATTGTAGCAGCCTAAATGAAATTTTCAAATTTGATGTGTAAAAAAAGAAAATTTGCAACTCTCTTTACTTGTCCTTTATCGAATGACGCTGCTGATGTTAATTTTTTTTTCTTCATTGTTCTGATTAATTAACGCCAGTTATGAATAATTTATCGTTCTGCAAACTGAAAGTATGAACGATTTCAAAATTTTAGACAAACAAAAAAAAAAAGAAAATGATAAATTAAATGTATGTGTCAGTGATATTCGTGTAAGCAACTTGTGTTTTTAATCCGAAAGTAGCGATTTATTCATGACACTCGTGCCAATGGCACAAACTGAGGTATTACATAAATACTGCTAATTATTTACATCTTTAACTTGAAATGTGAATGGAAAATAAATAAATGAATGTTTTTGAGTGATAGAGGTTCATAGACATAAGATAATATGTACTCTTTAAAATATAGAAATGACATAAGTGAATTCCAAATAATTTGTTACTTTTTTGTTGTTATTTCATTATTTGTTATTTAATTGTTCTACACTTCATACGAATAATTGGATTTTATTAAAAAATATTAATAATCGTTGTATTTCCGTAATTTGTTCGCAGTTTGAAGTTAGTAGTTGTTTGCTTTTTTGTTTCTCAACTTTTTTTATAATTTTTTTTTTCAAATATTTTCGATTTTAAAATTAATGTAGGTATTGAAAATCATTGAATTGTTGCAAAGAATTTTATCAAAAAATTTGATAATAGAATTCCTTTGAAGAATTTTATTATTTAGGAAAATAACTGAATTCTCGCGAAGAATTTTATTACAATTTTTAAAAATTCTAATTAAATTCTTTTGAAAAATTTCTTTGAATTCTTTTTAAACTAATGGAGTTTTTTTTTAATAATTTTAATTGAAAATTTTGAAAACAATTGAATTTTATAAAGAATAATTTTATTAAAATAATTTCCTTGCAAGAATTCAATTATTTTCAATACAATTATTGTATTGAAAATAATTGAATTCTTGCAAGGAATTTTACTATTTATAAGAATAATTGAATTGTTCCGAAGAATTTATTAATATTTTAGAAAATAAATTAATTTTATGTAAATATTTGAAAATTTAAATTCATTCGAGGAATTCTATTAAAATTGTTTTGAAAAGAATTGAATTTCTGCAAAGGATTTTATTATTTATAAAAATAATTGAAATGTTTCGAAGAATTTATTAAAATTTTGGGAAATAATAAAATTGTTGTGAAGAATTTTATAGAAATATTTGAAAATAATGAAATTTTTTCGAGAAATTCAATTAAAATTGTTTCGAAAACAATTGAATTTCTTTATAAGAATTTTATTAAAATTAAATATTCAAAATAATTGAATTCATCAGAAGAATTATATTATTTTTTGAAAATAATTGAATTCTTTCAATTTTTTTTTAAAGAATTTAAAATTCTTGTAAAAATTGAATTTTATGGAAATTTTTGAAAATATGTAATTAAATTCTTTCGTGTAATTTTATTTAAATATTTGAATTCATCCGAGGAATTCAATTAAAATTGTTTTGTAAATAATTGAATTCCTGCAAAAAATTTTACTATTTACAAAAATAATTGAATTTTTGCGAAGAATTTTATTATTTATAAAAATAATTGAATTACTTCGAAGGATTTATGAAAATTTTAGAAAATAATTGAATTTATTCGAAATGTATTAAATTTTTTTTTTTAAATTGATTTCTTCCGAAAAATTCAAGTAAAATTTTTTTGAAAATAATTGAAATCCTACAAAGAGTTTTACTATTTATAATAATTATTAAATTGTTTTCAAGGATTTATTAAAATTAAAAAAAAATAATTGAATTCTGTCGCGAAATTTTATTAAAATTTTAAATTAAAATTCAATTTGAATTCTTCCGAAGAATATTATTATATATAAAAAAATGATTTAATTTTTGCGAAAACTTTATATTAGAATTTTTGCAAATATGAACAACAATAATTAATTTTGTACTTAATAATTGAATTTTTTAAATTTTGATTATGAAATTATTTAAAAATTTATATTTGAAAATAAAAAATTTCGTAATTTCCATAATAATGTTATTTAAATACATAAAATATTCAGTTAGAATTACTTTTGGTTCTGTAAAATAATAAAAATGTTTAATTCAAGGCATTTAAGGAAAAAAGGATTATAAACATAACCTTAAATTTCGTGTCGCGATAGGTCCCTTCTTTCTTTAATTAATAAGATTTTTATAGGCAATTTTTTTAATGTTTACTTATTTCAAAACAAAATTTAATATTTACTAATTGTACTCTTTTCTAATTTAACCGTTTTTGCTTATTTAATTCTTGTTTATTTATTTACTTAATTTACTTATATTTGATCTATTTGATTGATTTGATTAGAATCATTAGAATGAATTAAATACGCTTGAATGAATTGAATACGCAATTGTAAAATAATTCAAGGGCAGTATTACTCAGTCGGTAAAAGACTTATTATTAAAATTCCGATAAAAGATAATAGAAGTTTATTTTTCCAAAGAAACTTTATAGTTTACCTACGACTAATTCGATAGTTTATTCAAATGTCAACATTAATAAATAAATAATTATTGTCAGAGTTAAATTTGCAAAAACAAATTTGAAATTTGGCGCGTAATCACTGACCAATGGCTGTTGTTGTTTTTGCAGTTGCGCGAATATTTGCCGATTGGTTGGCTGTAATGTGATGATAACAAAAGAAATAAAAAGCAAATGGCGTTGTTGTTCTCTTCTTCTGTTCCTCTAGTTCATGTTGTGAAAGCTGCGAAATGGCGGTGAAGCAGGTGAGTTTCTAAATCAAAATAAAATCACGTATGCAGTTTAATGATTAAATAGTGACGGGAAAATTATCAGTTTTAATGTCATTGAAAAATCGGAGATTAATTCTTCATTGAATGTTACGATTTAAATGATTTAATGTACATGGTGTAGATTTTTTTCAACGGTCTTTGAGAGCAAGTGTTGATTGTTAAACACTGTGTGTTGATTCTCATATAGGTATACATGTTTTAACGAGACTTGCTTAGACGCAATGTCAGTCACAACATTCTGAATTAAAATATTTAATTTGAAGTGATATTGGTAAATGGAGTAATTTAATTGGAGATGAGAATATTGTGTGGAATATTGATAGAAATTTGTTTTGGTCGTGAACATTTTCTTTGGTTCGTTTTGATAAATTCCCATACACACAATACACACAGAAGCCGATAATAGACAACGTGTAGACAACTGCCGGATCGGTATATTTTCCCTTTCGATAAAATTTATACGCGTGATCATTTTTTTTATATTTGCTCACTGAAACAGTTATAATTTCACAAGCACTGTGATATGATATAAATTTTTGTTTATTTATCAGTTTATTAGTACAGGAGTTAGTGATTAATTTTAATTGAAATTTACTGCGGAAAATAAATTTTAGAAAAAGTTATATATTTCGTCTTGCATGCTAGAGGAATAATCTCAATTTTTTATAAATAATTTGTCTCTATTTTGCTTTTTTGTTCAGCAATGCACTTTTGTAGGTGATTATTATTTCGAGTTGATAGATTTTTATTCGTCCAAGTGTTTATAACCTCTTTGCTCCGATACATCGTTTGCTTTCAAAAGATTAAATACTGATTCCATTAGTGTTGATTGAAATGTTATCAGTTGATTGATAAAAATATATCTTTACAATTAAAAATTGAATTATAAATTAAATAAGTTAAATTTTAGTTAATTATTTTCTATGTTTTTCTTTTGTAACAAATAATTGTTGAGTGTAATTTTACTTATTTTTAATCCCGATAATTTTATTATTACAATAATTAGAATGATTTCGAGCTAATTAAGAATGATTTTCAGCTGAGGAATTCATAAATGTCAAGTCTATAATACAGCTGCGATGTTTATTTGGAAATTGTAAAAATTGATGACAATGAAAATAAATCCTCGTGTTGATCGATTTTGCATTAAAAAATTAAGAGCCTAAATCGTTCCATTAAAAATGGATCACATACAGGAAGTACGACAATTAGAATTACTTTGTAAGCAGCTTTATGAGTCTCAAGACTCGGCGCATCGTGCTGAAGCTGAAAAAGCTCTTGTTGGTTTCCAAAATGCTCCTGATACACTCACAAAATGTCAGTTACTATTGGATCGCGGAGATTCGGCTTATGCCCAATTATTGGCAGCTACCACCTTGACAAAATTGGTTTCAAGGTCCGCTTTAGGACTCAGTCTACAACAAAGACTTGATATAAGTAAGTTTTATTTTTTTATATTTTTAAAGGCTTATTGCTTCCAGTATATTGTTAAAAAATAACGTGATTTGGGAAATAAAAAAGTATTTTTTGAAAAATTAGGAAAAATTTGTATAAATTGATGTTATCTAATTGTTGCATTGTTTTATTTTTGCAAACAGGAAACTATGTTTTAAATTATCTAGCAACGCAGCCAAAGTTGCCAAATTTTGTAATACAAGCGTTGGTCACTCTTTTTGCACGGATATCAAAATTAGGATGGTTTGATTCAGATAAAGATGATTATATATTCAGAAATGTTGTCAATGATGTGACAAAGTTTCTTCAGGTTTGTTTCTTGTTCAATGCTTTTCTTTGTTATAATATTTGTTTAAGGGAGGTATTTTTTAAGAATTTATTTATTGATTTATTTTTCTTTTTCTTTTTTCATTTTTATTTCCTTGTATTTAGTCTTTTTTTCCTTTTATTTATTCATTTTTGCATTTATTTTTCCTTTTATTTATTTATTTTTCCTTTTACTTTTTGATTTTTCCTTTCACTTATTCTTTTTTCTTTTCATTTATTCATTTATCCTTTTATTTATTTATTCTTCCTTTTATTTATTTATTCTTCCTTTTATTTATTCATTTTTCCTTTTATTTATTTATTTTTCATTTTATTTATTATTTTTCTTTCATTTACACATTTTCCATTTTTTTGGTTCATTTTTCCTTTTATTTATTGATTTTTCCTTTCTTTTATTCATTTATCCTCTATTTTTTAATTTTTCCTTACACTCATTAATTTTTCCTTTTATTTATTTTTTTCTTCCATTTATTCATTTTCTCCTTAAATTACTAATTTTTTCATTTATCAGGGTTGCCAAAGGTCTGGGAAATCAGGGAAAAGTTGGGGATTTTTATTAAAAGTACTGGAAAAAAATTAAATTTTTAGAATTCATAAGAAAAATTTTTAATTTTGGCCCATTTTTTGTTTGCCTCGTAAACTCGTTTGAATTTTAAAAGAGTGGCGTTTGCAATTTTCATAAATAAATAAACTTCAAATGGTTTTAATTTGAGAATTTCAATTTTGAATGAATTTAATTAGAAATTTTACAAAAACTTAATTTTTTGAATAATTTTAATTCAAATTCTTTTGGAATTAGTTAAATTTTTGAATGTACATTTAATTTTTAATTAATAATTATTAAAAATAATGGATTTATAGAAGAATTTTAATTAAAAACACTAAAAAGAATTGAATTTTCGAGAAGTTACTAATGAATGCAGAAATTCAATTACTTTCAAAAGTAATAAAATTCTTCGCAGAAAGTCAATAATAAATTTTAAAAAATTCTATACAAAATTTGTATTATCTTCATAAATAATAAAATTGTTCTCCGTAATTCAATTATTTTCAAAAAATTTAATAATATTCATGGCAAAATTTCAATTATTTTTAAAACTCTTTCTCAATTATATTATTTTCAATATATCTACTATTTTAATAAAATTTTCCAACAGAATTCAATTAATTAAAAAAAAATGTTAATAACAATTTTGCATGTATTCAATTATTCACAAACATTTTAAATTATTTTAAAAAATTTTATTAGAATTAGTCAAAGGAATTCAATTATTTAAAAATTTTTTGGTAAAATTGTTTATGAGAATTTAATTTTAAGAAACATTTAATTATTCAATAAATTATTTATTTTTGTATTTAAATAATTGAATTTTCGTAGAATTGTCTAATAAAATTTGATTTAAAAATGAATTTTAGATAATAATTGAATATTAAAAGCATTTATCATGAATTTTATTTAGGAATAATTGAATTTTGAGAAGGTTTCAATTTAATATCTTTAAAAATTTGAAAAATCTCCAAATAATCAAAATTTCATAAAGTGGGTCAGGCTTAGCCAAACGGATCGGATAAATTAAAAAAATTTTGTTTTTAATGAAATATCTTTTATTCTCATCTTTATGTGATGAAAATAATGTCATAAAAAATTTAAAGCAAAAAAAAATTTTTTGTTATAGTTATTTAACAATTAAAGTTTTTAACAATATTAAATGAAAATATTTTTTTCTTGAGTTCTTTTTAACCGATTTTAAAAACAAAATAGGCGTTTTTTTCGTCTTGAAGCGTAGAATTTAAAAATATATTTTGTTTAAAAATTTTTTTATTTTTTATTGTTTTTTAAATTATTTATTTATAATATTATAATAAAAAACAGTCTTCTTCACGCTATACGTAAAATTAGAAAATACTATCGTATTCTGCATACATTTTTGAATAAGAAACAATTGAGAAAAAAATGGCCCGCTAACAGAAATAACAATATTAAATTATTTTTGTCGCCATGTAAGTCGTTTTGATGGTGTTCACTGCCATCGCAGCGCAGACAAACATTAAAAAAAACAAAAGAACCTCAAATTTAAACTTGATGTATAACGCGAAAACAGCGCAGCGGCAGCGAACACCATCAAAACGGCTTACACGGCGACAAAAATAATTTAATATTGTTATTTCTGTTAGCGGAACATTTTTTTTCTCAATTGTTTCTTACTCAAAAATGTATGCAGAATACGATAGTATTTTTTAATTTTACGTATAGCGTGAGGAAGACTGTTTTTTATTATAATATTATAAATAAATAATTTAAAAAACAATAAAAAATAAAAAAATTTTTAAACAAAATATATTTTTAAATTCTACGCTTCAAGACGAAAAAAACGCCTATTTTGTTTTTAAAATCGGTTAAAAAGAACTCAAGAAAAAAATATTTTCATTTAATATTGTTAAAAACTTTAATTGTTAATAACTATAACAAAAAATTTTTTTTTGCTTTAAATTTTTTATGACATTATTTTCATCACATAAAGATGAGAATAAAAGATATTTCATTAAAAACAAAATTTTTTAAATTTATCCGATCCGTTTGGCTAAGCCTGACCCAAGTTGAATTGTAAACAAATGGATTTGACAAAATTCTCAAAGAACTTTTTCAAAAAATATTAAAAATAATTTGATAATTCATTTCTTTCGATGAATTGAAACAATTTTTTTGAAAATAATTACATTTTTCGAGGATTTTATTCAAAATTGTTTTAAAAATAATTGAAATCCTGTGAAAAAATTTTATTATTTATGAAAATAATTGAATTTTTGCAATGAATTTTATTAGATTTTTTTTAAATAAATGAATTCGTTTGAGAAATTTTATTAAAATAGTAGATTAAACAAATTTTTTTGAAAATAATTACATTTTTCGAGGATTTTATTCAAAATTGTATTAAAAATAATTGAAATCATGTGAAGAATTTTATTATTTATGAAAATAATTGAATTCTTGCAATGAATTTTATTATATTTTTTTTAAACAATTGAATTCGTTTGAGATATTTTATTAAAATAGTAGATTTTAAAAATATTTGAATTTCAATAAAAAATTTCATTATTTGTGAAAAGTAATTGAATCCTTGTAAAAAATTTGCAAATCTTTTTGAAAATAAATACATTTTTCGAGGAATTTATTTAAAATTTGTTTATATATAATTGAAATTATGTGAATAATTTTATTATTTATGAAAATAATTCAATTCTTACAACTAATTTTAGTACATTTTTTCAAATAAAATTGAATTCTTCTAAAAATAATTGAATTCTTTTGAAGCATTTTCTTAAAATTTTTGTAAATTTAATTATATTTGAAAATTTAAATTATAACAAAACATAAAGATATCGATGACTCCGAGTCGAAGACTCCGAGTGATCAATATCTTCATGTTTTGTAAATTAATAAAAAAAAAATCAAAATTTTGTCTGGAAATCAGGGAAAAAGAAAATTAAATTTTTGTGGCACCCTGTTTATTTATTTATTTTTTTCTTTTATTTACTTATTTTTTCTTTCATTTATTCATTTTTCCCTTTATTTAAATTCATTTACAATTCGTTTAATTAATGAATTGACATTGCAGGGTTCTGTCGAGCACTGTATGATTGGAGTACAATTACTCTCTCAATTAACTTGCGAAATGAATCAAATATCGGAAGCTGATGCGAACAGGTCACTGACGAAGCACAGGAAAATAGCGAGCAGCTTTCGAGATACGCAACTTTTTGAAATATTTAGATTGTCCTGCTCCTTATTGGGCACTGCTCGTGAAAATTGTAAAAGTTTAAATTTTAATGATGAAGCTCAGGTAAGATGAAAGTAACGTCTGTTTTCTTTTTTGTTTTGAGGTTTTTGTTTCATTGTCATGAGGGTTTTTGCTAAAAAAAAAGAATTCGTCTTTTTACCCTCATGCTAAGAAAACAAAACCACAATGTAGAATAATTACTTAATTCCTATTCTTCTATTTCTGAATATTAAGGAATAGGAAATTAAGGATAGAAATTGAGTAATTTAAATGATATTGTCTTATTAATAAATTCATTTATTAATTAATACTTTACAGCATGGATTAATGACTCAATTACTGAGACTCGCGCAAAATTGTTTAACATTCGATTTTATTGGAACGTCAACGGATGAAAGTTCAGATGATTTATGCACTGTACAAATACCATCGAGTTGGCGACCCGCATTTTTGGATTTTACGACTTTAAAATTATTTTTCGATTTATACCACAGTTTACCGAATACACTGTCATCGTTGGCGCTCTCATGCCTAGTGCAAATTGCCTCGGTGAGACGAAGTTTATTTTCCAATAGTGAGAGGGCAAAATTTTTAACACACTTGGTTAATGGAGTGAAGCACATTTTGAGAAATCCACAAGGTCTCAGCGATCCGGGGAATTATCATGAATTTTGCCGACTACTGGCACGTTTGAAGAGTAACTATCAACTTGGTGAATTGGTTCTTGTGGAAAATTATCCCGAGGCAATTGAATTGATTGCTAAATTTACTGTTCAAAGTTTACAAATGTGGCAATTTGCGCCGAACAGTGTACACTATCTACTCAGTCTTTGGCAGAGAATGGTCGCTTCTGTTCCCTATGTGAAATCATCGGAACCACATTTATTGGAAACTTATACACCGGAAGTTTCAAATGCATACATAACGTCGAGATTGAAATCTGTTGCTGTTGTCGTTAGAGAGGGTTTGGAGGATCCTTTGGACGATTTGGGAATGGTTCAACAACAATTGGAGCAATTGTCCGTTATTGGAAGATGTGAATACCAAAAAACTTGTACGCTTTTGGTTCAACTTTTTGATCAGACTGCTAGAACTTATCAGGAATTAATGACACAATCGGTGACGCCAACTCAGCAAATTGATATCACCGTTCAGGAGGGTCAACTAACATGGCTCGTTTATATTATTGGTGAGAAATTATTAAATATTTGATTTTATGTTTATTAAATTTTCTCGAAGGGCTCGAACTAGGTCCGTAAATCCCGTAAAGGTCCGTAAATTTGCTTAAAGTCCGTAAAAGTCAGTTTTTTTTAAAAAAAAAAGGTCCGTAAAGTTCGTAATTTGATTGAGAAAAGACGAAAAGTTCGTAAATTGTACGAAATTAATTTAGAGAATTTTAGAGAAAATACAAATGATTGCAGAAATTCAATTATTTTCAAAAGTAATAAAAATCTTCGCAAAAATTCAATTATGTTCAAAAATTTTAAAAAAATTACCATTAAAACGTCAATTATCATTTGAAATAATTAAATTCTTCTCCAAAATTCAATTATTTTCAAAAATTGAAATAAAATTCTTGGCACAATTGCAATTATTTTCAAAAATTTTCCTCAATTTAATGATTTTTAATTAGATTAGATTTTTTATTAGATTTTTAATCTTCTACTTTAATAAAATTTTCCAAAAGAATTCAATTATTTAAAAAAAACTTTAATAAAATTCTACGCAAACCTTTAATTATTTTCATAAAAGAATAAAATTTTTCACAAGAATTCAATTATTTAAAATTTTTTTATAAAATTTCTTCGCAATCAACAATCAATCATTCAATTATTTTCATAAATAATAAAATTCTTACAGGAATTCAATTATTTTCATAAATAAAAAAAGTCATTGCAGAATTCCGATTATTTTTATACAATTTTAATCAAATTCTTCAATTCTTCAATTATTTAACAATTTATTGATAAAATCCTTTATTTTAGAAAATAATTGAAATTTTGCTAATAATCTTATTAAAATTTTTGAAAATAATTGGATTCTTTCGAGACATTATATTAAATTTATATTGAAAATAAACTCAATTCCTGTGAAGAATTATATTAGAATTTTCAAAATAATTGAATTCTTGCACATTTTTTGTAAGAATTTAATTAAAATTATATTGAAAATAATTAAATTCTTTGGAGAAATTTAATTGCAATTGCACTGAGAATAATTGAACTCTTATAAAGAATTTTATCAAAACTTTTGGAAATAATTGAATTCTTTCAAGAACTTTTATGAAAATCTTTAAAAATAATTGAATTCCATCAAGAAATTTTATTTGAAATTGTATTGGAAATAATTGAATAATTGCAAAAAAATTGTGTTATTTATGAAAATAATTGAATTCTTTCATGAATTTTATTAAAATTTTTGAAAGTAGTTGCATTCTTTCGAAGGACTTAGTTAAAATTGTATTGAAAATAATTAAATTAATTATAATTGAATATAATTGAATATTAAAAGCATTAGAGCGTGAATTTTTTTTAGAAATAATTGAATTTTGAAAAGGTTTTAAATTAAAATCTTTGAAAATCTGAATTTTTCATATTTTTAACTAACTATTCTGTGGAATTCATTTTGAAAATCTGAATTTTTCATATTTTTAACTAACAATTCTGTGGAATTCATTTTTTTGAGATAGTTTAATTATAGATTTTTTTTATAATTATTTGAAGTCTTCATTTTATAATATATAAATTTAATTGAAGAATTTACGAATAATTGAAATTTTGTAAAATTAAATTGTAAACAAATGAATTTCAAAATACTCAAACAACTTTTTCAAAAATTATTAAAAATAATGCATTTATAGAAGAATTTTAGTTTTAAACACTAAACAAAAATTTAACTGGAAAAGTTACAAATTATTGCAAAAATTCAATTATTTTCAAGAGTAATAATATTATTCGCAAAAATTAATTACTGTACAAAAATAATAAGATTCTTATTTTTGTATTTTAATAATTAAATTTTCGTTTAATTTTCGCAATTTTAGATAAATTAAAATTAATTTAATTGGAATATTAAAAGCAATAGAGCGTGAATTTTTAGAAATCATTGAATTTTGAAATTAATTTTTTTGAAAAAGTGTAATGGAATTTTTTTTATGTTATTTTAAGTTTTTATTTGAAGAATAGAAGAATTGAAGAATTTATGAATAATTGAAATTTCAAAATTGAAAATTGTTAACAAATGGTTTTGAAAAGAACTTTTTCGATAATTATTAAAAATAATCGATTTAAAGAAGAATTTTAGTTAAAAATTCTTTCCGACAATTAATTAAAATAATGAAATTAATTAATTTTAATTTAGTTAAATTTCTTTCCGAGTCTTCGACTCGAAGTTATCGGTATCTTCATGTTAAAACATGAAGTTATGAAAAATTTAATATGCAGTTTTAAGTAAAATGTTCTCTTATTTGACTCGGACTGGTTATATTTTTGTGTCAGTAATTGGTCCGTAATTTTTCATATTTGGTCCGTAAAGTCCGTATTTTTAAATACTTTCACTGTGTTCGAGCCCTTTAATTGTGAAATTTTATTTACGATTATCAAATTTTCTGATTTATTTAATATTTAATTTTCAGGCAGTGCCATTGGAGGACGGGTTTCCTTCAATAGTAATGAGGAGCATGATGCGATGGATGGTGAATTAGTCTGCCGAGTTCTTCAATTAATGAATCTCACCGATTCCAGATTAGCTCAGGGCGGTTGTGAGAAACTCGAATTAGCTATGCTCAGTTTCTTCGAACAATTTCGTAAAATATATGTCAGTGATCAAATATTAAAGAATTCAAAAGTGTACAGAAGATTGTCGGACGTCTTGGGACTCAGTGACGAGGCCATGGTTCTCAGTGTACTTATTAGAAAAATGTAAAGTATTCAAATTTTAACACAAGTTCTTATTTTTTTTTGTTTTTTTTTTGCATTTGTCACACTTTCCGGTAAAAAGGAAGGATTAGAATTTATTTAATTATTTAAAGTTGATAATTTTTCTTTGTCCTTTTTCAGAATTACTAATTTGAAATACTGGGGAAGAAGTGAACAAATTATTTCCAAGACTCTGCAACTTTTGAATGATTTATCAGTAGGGTATAGTTGTGTCAGAAAGCTTGTGAAACTCGAGGAAGTGCAGTTCATGTTGAACAATCATACGGTACGATTTTGAAGTAATAATTTGAAGTATTTGTAGAAAGAAGAAGGTGATTTTATTCTAATCGTTTTTTTTTTCTTTCAGAGTGAACATTTTCCATTCTTGGGAAACAATGTAGCTGTTACTGAAATGCGTTGTAGATCAATGTTTTATGCATCCTTGGGTAGATTATTAATGGTTGAATTGGGCGAAGATGAAGAAAGATTCCATACGTTTATGCTGCCTCTTACAGGTAAATTGTTACAATTTTTTTTCTATCAATTTATTTATTTGTTTGTTTCTATCAATTTACTTATCTGTTTATTTCTACCAAATTATCTATTTGTTTATTTATTTCTATCAACTTATTATACTTTATTATTTATTTTTCTCAATTTATTATCCTTTATTATTCAATCAATCTATTTCTATCAGTTCTGCCGTATAAAATTGAAATACCGTGGCAAATTTTTATTTAGATTATACAGGCTTCACACTCATCTACTAAAACCTACTATTTACTACTTTTTTACAATTTATTACTATTTGGATTATTTTAATAGAAATAATAGAAAAAATTATTAAAAAAATTTTATTATAAGATTTCAATTATTTTTACAAATAGTAAAATTCTTCACAGGATTAAAATTATTTTGTATACAATTTTAAATGAATTCCTCGAGAAGTGCAATTGTTCTTAAAAATTTTATTAAAATTTTTCAAAATAATTCAATTATTTTCAAAAAATTTGATACAGTAATTCTTTATAAGAATTCAATTTTCAGAAATAAGTATTTAAAACATTTATTTATCAAAATTTAATCAAGTTCTGATTGTTATTTAATTTAGAAATTATTAAAAATCGTATTTTTGAATAATGAAAAATTTGTAAAATAATTGAATTTTAGACAATTTTAGAATTGATGATCGACAAGTTTTAAAACTTTTAAATGAACGAAATACTATTTCTTGAAAATATTTCATAGATTACTGATTACAATAAACATTAAAAACTTAAATTTTACATTTAGAAACGATACAATTAATTTTTTTGCAGTGACGCAAAATTATTGTAATTAAAATGTAATTTGAACAAAAAATAAATAAATTTCGTTCATTTGAACGTTCAGAATATTAGGAATATTAGAATGGAAGTTATTTCTAGTAAAACTAGAAAAAAAATTGTTAAATTTAAACCTGAGTAAAAAATAGTTGCGGTATTTTAGTTTTGCAGGACAGAATTTCCTGTATACAATAAATATTCTTGTCAAGTTGTCGTCAAATAATTTGTAAAAATCGTGAATATATATTAAATTGAGTGTAAAATAATTTACAGCTGCCTTGGAAAGTTTAGGACAGTTAATGGGTGCGGCTAATACTCCAGTATTTGATGCAGAAGAAGCTAAAAAAGCACTTATCGGTATTGCAAGAGATCTCAAAGGACTTGCCTACGCCTTTAATACTAAATCCTCCTACATGATGCTTTTCGACTGGATGTATCCTTTTTCTCTCGTTTATTAGAGAAAATTTTTCCTTTCTTTTTGAGAGAGGCAGTATTTTTTCACTAGTTTGGAAAAAATACTATTTCTGAGCTTTGCGACAAAACTTAACATTAATAGAGTTTTAAAGTTTAGAGTTAAAAAAAGAAGAGTCTTTACTCTTTTTTATCGTTAATAATTTTTTTTAATTTTAATTTTTAATCGTTAATAATTAAATTCACTTTTTGGGCTAAGTATTTAATAAAAAGCGTTTTGATTTCAAAGCGAAAATTAGCAAAGAAAAAAAAGGAAAAACTAAACCAGAGACATTTTTTGCAGTTAAGGTTAAAGGGAAGAGGGATCGGAATAATTAAGACTTGAAATATTTTTCTTAACACTTCGCGCAGTTATCCAAATTACACACCAATTTTGTTACATGCAGTAGAACTCTGGCATCACGAACCTCAAGTAACAACTCCCGTCCTCAAGTTATTTGCTGAATTAGTACAAAATCGAAGTCAACGATTACAATTCGATGCCTCGTCGCCGAATGGAATTTTACTTTTCCGCGAAGCAAGCAAAGTGATATGTAGTTATGGAAATCATATACTAAATGTCGAAGTACCGAAGGACCAAATATATCCTCTCAAGCTCAAGGGAATTAGTATATGCTTCAATATGTTGAAATTAGCATTGTGTGGAAGTTACGTGAATTTCGGTGTGTTTAGGTTATACGGAGATGAAACTTTGGATAATGCTCTTAATACATTTGTGAAATTACTTCTTAGTATACCACAAAGTGACCTCTTGGTAAGTCCAATTTTTCCCCCTAAAAAAATACTGTAAATTATTCATATAATCATTAAAAAAAGGTATACAATTTTTCCCTTTTTTCAGGATTATCCAAAATTATCAACAACTTATTACGTTTTACTGGAGTGTTTAGCGCAGGATCATATGGCTTTTCTATCGACATTAGAACCTCGGGTCTTTTTGTACATTCTTTCGAGCATCAGCGAAGGCCTCACAGCTCTAGGTGCGCTAAAAGACTCCTATACAGGTCTGTGCGGCTGGTTTATACATTATCTCTATTCTCTGAATCCTCATTATCGTGCCCTTTCATGAATTTCGTATTTAAGCAGAAAAGCACACATCATTTTTTTTACAAAATAATTATATCAATTTCATGTCATCAGTAGTTTTAGTAATTTTTTACCATTCTCATAAAAAATGAGAAGGTATTTTCAATTATGATGACTAAAAAAATATTTAAATAACAATTACTATGTTATTAGTGAATTGTTTCTATTTTTTATCACGTGTTGTGTGTTGTTTTTTTCATCATTGCTTGAAACTTGAAATTTATTTTAAGAATTTTAACTTACAATTGTTTTGTAATTTTAACTTTAAATTATTTGAAGAATTTTAACTTATTCAGGGTTGTCACAGGTCAGGGAGAAATTCGAAAGGTATTAATTTAAAATTTTATAAAATTTCAATTCAAATTAATTTAATTAGAATTTAAAATTATTAAAAACTCTTGAAAAATTTTAATAATTTAAATTCTTCTGAAATTAGTTACATTTTTTTAATATACATTTAATTCGTTATTAAAAATAATAAATTTATACAAGAATGGCAAAATTTAAATTATTTTTAAAAATTTTAATAAAATTCTTGACAAAATTTTAATTATTTTCAAAAATTTTCCTCAATTCAATGATTTTCACTATTTACTTTTTTAATAAACGTTTCCAAAAGAATTCAATTACTTAATTATTTTGATAAATAATATAAATTTCACAAGAATTCAATTATTTTCATAAATAATAAAACTCGTTTGCAGAATTTCCATTATTTTTTTAAATACAATTTTAATCGAGTTCCTCGAAAAATGTAATTTGAATTTTTCATAATTTTAACTAACAATTCTGTAGAATTAATTTTCTTGAAAAAGTTTAATTGAATTTTTATAGAAATTATTTAAAGCTTTTCTTTTCTAATGTATTTAAGAATTTCTGATTAATCGAAATTTCGTAAAATTGAATTGTAAA
This sequence comes from Leptopilina heterotoma, assembly GCF_015476425.1. NCBI lineage: Eukaryota > Metazoa > Arthropoda > Insecta > Hymenoptera > Figitidae > Leptopilina > Leptopilina heterotoma. The sequence continues at coordinate 837,319 of NW_025111169.1, forward strand.
CAAACAGATTTGAAAATTCTCAAAGAACTTTTTCAAAAATTATTTTTAAAAATTGATTTAAAGAAGAATTGTAGTTGAAAACGCAAAAAAATTCTTTTCAAAAATTTAAATAAAATTTTGGCAAATTTTCAATTATTTTCAAAAAATTTTCTCAATTCTATGATTTTTAATATCTACTACTTTAACAAAATTTTCCAAAATTTATTTTAAAAAAAAATTTAATAAAATTCTACTCAATCATTTAATTATTTGCATAAATAGTACAAATTTTACAGGAATTCAATTATTTACAAATTTTTTATATATTTCTTCGCAATAATTTAATTATTTTCAACATAAATAATAAATTTTTTCCAGGGATTCAATTATTTTCATAAATAATAAAACTTTTTGTAGAATTTCAATTATTTTTAATGCAGTTTTAATCGAATTTCTCGAAAAATGTAATTATTCTTAAAAATTTTATTAAAATCGTCGAAAGAATTCAATTATTTAAAATTTTCTTCATGAAATAAATCATGAGAATTCAATTTTAAGAAATTTTCAATTATTCAATAAATTTTTTATTTTTCTATTTAAATAATTGAATTCTCATAAAATTTTCTAATAAAAATTAATTTCAGTTAACATTTTAAATAATAATTGAATGTTCAAAGCATTATACCGTGAATTTTTTTTAGAAATAATTGAATTTTGAAAAAAATTCAAGTTTCGAATTAAAAATCATTGAAAATTTTATTTTTTCATATTTTTAACTAACAATTCTATAGTATTAATTTTTTTGAAAAAATTTAATTTTTTTTTTTTTTTGAAATTATTTAAAGTTTTTATTTTCTTATAATATATTTAATTTAATTTAATTGAAGAATTTCCGAATAATCGATTTATTATTTATGAAAATAAGTGAATTATTTATAGAACTTTTATTAAAGTAGAAGATATTGAGAATAATTGAATTTCTGTGAAGAATTTTATTATTTATAGAAATAATTGAATTCTTGAAATGAATTTTATTACATTTTTTGTCAAAAATAATTGAATTCTTTTAAAAAAGGTTCCAAAACTTTTTGAAAATAATTACATTTTTCGAGAAATTCATGAAAAATTGTATTAAAAATAATTGTAATTCTGTAAAAAATTTTACAGTAATGATTTTCATTAGTAATGAAAATAATTGAATTCCTACAACGTATTTCATTACATTTTTTTAAATAATTGAATTGATGTGAAAAATTTTATTACTTGTAAAAATACTTGAATTCTTGCGAAGGATTATATTAGAATTTTTGTAAATAATTTAATTTTTTCTGAAAAATGTTATGGAGATTAAAATTATTATAAAACACGAAGAAATTGATTACTCCGAGTCGAAGACTCGGAGTGATCGATATCTTCATGTTTTATAATAATATTTTTATAAGTTGTTAATTTCAAAAAGATTTGAATTTGAAATTTTAAAGAACCTTAATTTCCATGGAAAAGTAATAATGATAAAGTATTTATTTAGAAAAGCAGTTATTGATGTTTTCGAATAATTTTACAATATTAAAGAAAATTCGTAAATGAATCCAATAGAATATTTTTTAATCTAATTATTTTTTTAGAGTTAATTAGAATATTCTTTAGCTTCAGGGAAAAAGTTAAATTTATGTCTGGAAATCAGGGAAAAGTCAGGAAAAAATAAAATAAAATTTTGTGGCAACCCTCTTATTATTGTTTTAAAATTACTTTAAAATTCTGAACTCATAATTGTTTTGAAAATTGAACTTGAAATTACTTTAAAATTTAATTTTGTTTATAATGTAGTTTTGAGGAATAATTGTCTTGATAAACAGGCACAAGAGGATTGGAGTGTATAGAGTCTAGACCCTAGATAATACGAATAATAATTCATTTTTGCAGTTTTCATCATGTGACAGTACAAATATCTCATGCTTGTAAGCACTTCATTTTTTCATCAATAATACTTTGGTATTGAAATGATAGTGTTCCTTGAGTACTTAATTTTACTGAATGATTTAAAGAAGAGAAGATATTTCTTTGACAAAATTTAGGGGTCTAGCACGCATATAGTCAGCCGCACAGCTGAAAAAATAACTAATAAAATTATTAACCATTTTTCTACATTAACAATGTTGATGTTACATTTTTTACGTTTCTTTTTCGATTACTGTTAATTATCTCTTTGTTAATGTTTCTTTGTTAAAGCCTCCATGTTAAAGTTACTTTCTTGAAGTTTCTTTGTTGAATTTTCTTTGCTAAAAATATTTTGTTAAAGATATTTTGTTAAAGTTTCTTTGTTAAAGTTTCTTTGTTAAAGTTACTTTGTTAAAGTTTCTTTGTCAAAATTGTCTCTGTTAGAAAAAAATTGTTTCTCTTTCATTTATTACATTCTGTTAGTTACGTTTCATTATGACGCTTTTCATATTTTACATAATTTCACATTTTATAATCTATTAATTAAATTCTTTTCGTTGACTACTTTCGTTATATTAATTTAGCTTTAATATTTTCGTTACATTTATAGTTTGCATGATTATTTTCTATTTTTCAAAGGCATTTAAAAAAAAAGTAAGTACGTTTTGCTTATTTGCTTCTTGTCAAATTTCAAAAAATTAAAATCTGTTTCTTTTCATTGTTTTATGTGGATTTACTAGTTTCTTTTGTTTATTGTTAACTATTCGTTTGGTTGTTGATTAATAAAATGTTGCTTTTTTCAGACACTATGGTTTGTACTGGTTGTTGCTCTACTTTAGATCATATAGTTACATATTTGTTCAAACAGCTTTATCAGAAAGGTATGTAAGGCAACTAAAAATTTTTATTATTATATTAATAATATTATTTAATATTAATATTATTGTTTCTATTAATTACTATTACAACTAAGCAACTATTTTCGAAAATTAATATAATTTTGTTTTCTATTCAATAATTCTTGTTTGGTATTTAATTCTTTAATTCTTTAATTTTTATCAAATTCTTTATTTTGCCAGAAGCTTTATTTTTGAAATAATTTTTTGCAGCCGGAGTTTATCCAGGTAAAAAAAATTCTGTAGTACAAGGAAGTGGAGAACTCTTTTTACAAGTACTGAAACAACATCCTGAGATTCTTCAACAAATACTGAGTACTGTTCTCAATGTGATAATGTTTGAAGATTGTAGAAATCAATGGAGTATGTCAAGGCCTCTTTTAGGTTTAATACTTTTAAATGAAGAGGTAAATATTTCTTAATTGTTGCTCTAAATTAAATCCAGATGCCTTTGAAAATATTGAAAAGATTAAGTTTAATTTTAAATTCTTTCTATTTCTATAACAATAATTGAAATTTACAGATTTGAAATTGAATTTATTTTAAATAATTTAATTCTTCAAAAACAATAAAAAAATTAATTTTTGAATAATTTTATTTAAAAATTCAAAAAATAAATGATTTTTATGAAAATTGCGCTTTCAATTTTTATAAATAGTATACATAATAACAAGCAAATGTTACGCACAAAACGCAGTATTTAATTTTTGATTATTATGTAAATTACAAAATTTTTTATTTTCAAATGTCAACTTCAATTTTTCAATACTTTCAAAATCAAAATTAAAAAAAAATTCTTCTTGAATTGTTATTCAATTATTTTCAATACAATTGAAATAAAATTTCTCGAAAGAATTGAATTATTTAATAAAATTATGTATAACAATTGAATTATTTTCAATACAATGTTAATTGAATTCGTCGGAAAAATAACGAAACAACACTAAAAGTTATTTTTTCATCTAAAAATTCCTCTAAAGAATTTAAATTTTTTTCGAAACAATTGAATTTGTATTTTTACAAGTTTTATTACTTTTTTTTATTATTTTCATAAATAGTAAAATATATCGGAACTATTCAATTCAATACAATTTCAATAAAATTTCTTGATAGAATTCAATTATCTTTAGAGATTTTCATAAAGTTTCGTAAAAGAATCCAATTATTTTCAAAAGTTATGATAAAATTCTTTATAAGAGTTCAATTATTTTCAATATAGTTTTAACTAAATCCTTCAAAAGATTTCAATTACTTTCAAAAATGTTAATAAAATTCATGACAGAATTCAATTATTTTCATAAATAATACAATTTTTTTTGGAATTATTCAATTATTTTCAATACAAATTCAATAAAATTTCTTGATGGAATTCAATTATTGTAAGAAAATTCTACGCAAACATTTAATTATTTTCATAAAGAATAAAATTATTATTAGGAATTCAATATTATTTTTAAAAATTTTAATGAAATTCTTAGCAAATATTCAGTTATTATCATAAATAATAAAACTCATCGCAGAATTTCAATTACATATTTTTAATATAATTTTAATCAATTGACTCGAAAAATGTAATTATTCTTAAAATTTTTTTTTAAATTCGTCAAAAGAATTCAATTATTTAAAAATTTATTGAGAAAATTCTTTATTTTTGAAAATAAATGAAATTTTGCCAATAATTTTACTAAAATTTTTGAAAATAATTAAATTCTTTCGAGAAATTATATTACAATTATATTGGAAATAATTCGTTTCCTGTGAAGAATTTTATTAGAATTTTGAAAATAATTATTGAATTCTTGCACCTTTTAGCAAAAAATAAAAAATTATCAAAATTCCGAAAAACCGAATTTCTTAAAATTCGACATTTTTTCTTCTCTTTTATGGCATGTAGCTTCATTATTTTTGGGCTCTTCAAAAACAATTTACTTATTTAATAGTCTCCACCCTTTGGTACAAAATAAAAAATTATTAAAAATTATGAAAATTTCGAAAAACCGAATGTCCTAAAATTCAACATTTTTTCTTCTCTTTTATGGCATTTAGCTTCATTATTTTTGGGCTCTTAAAAGATTTTTTACTTATTTAATAGTCTCCACCCTTTGGTACAAAATAAAAAATTATTAAAAATTATGAAAATTTCGAAAAACCGAATTTCTTAAAATGCAACATTTTTTTTCTCTTTTATAGATTTAAAAATTCTCAAAGAGATTTTTCACAAATTTATTAAAAATAGTTGATAATTGATATCTTTCGATGAATTTCAAAAAAAAATTTTGAAAATAATTACATTTTTCGAGGATTTTATTCAAAATTGTATTAAAAATAATTGAAATCAAGTGAAGAATTTTATTATTTATGAAAATAATTCAATTCTTACAACGAATTTTATTAGATTTTTTAAAAATTATTTGAAGTTTTTATTTTCTAATATATATTTAATATTGAAAAATTTACGAATAATTGAAATTTTGTAAAATTGAATTATAAATAAATAGATTTGAAATTTCTAAGAGAACTTTTTCAAAAATTATTAAAAATAATTCATTTAAAGAAGAGTTTCAGTTAAAATTCGTAGAAAATAATAATTACATAGAATTTGCTTTTTCTAAATAAAAACTAATTTTGAACTAAATTATTAAATAAACAATTAGTGAATTATTAAAATATTAATAATGAAATATTCTTTTATTACAGTATTTCAATCAGTTGAGAGAGAATATTATAAGAAGTCAGCCAGTTGATAAACAGGGAGCAATGGCTCAATGGTTTGAAAATTTAATGGATGGAATCGAGAGAAATTTACTCACAAAAAATAGAGACAGGTAAATTAGATTATTATTTTCTCTTGCCACTAATAAATTCATTTAATTAATTTCTTTTCTCTTTTTTCTAGGTTTACACAAAATTTATCAATGTTCCGAAGGGAAATAAATGACTCCTTGAAGGGGCCAAATATGACTGCTGTCAATTCAGGAATGGTAGCTGCCCCAGTCAGCATGGATAATTGGGAATAAAAAAGGACTAGGCATTTGCGTTTTAAAGCGGGGAGTGTTGATTTGAGGGATGGGTCAATTTTAGCAGAGAAAAAAAAGAAAAACATGATTTTTAATAAAATTTTTTGAGAGCAGTCATTTTTTAAAATACCAAAATTCAGGAAAAAAGATTGAAAATGCAAGAAAAAAAAAGAATTTTATACACATCAGTGATAAGATTAAATACAATAATATAAATTAATAAAATTGAAATAAAAATGGATGTGTAAATTTTTTGAAAATATAAATGAGAAAATGAATTTCAAATAAGAGTATAAATTTATGATAAAAATATGTAGATGTAGTGTTTTGTAATAAGTATGGAAAAAAAATGAAACATGATATTTTTAATCATTGCTGCTTTTAATACTTTAATCCTTTTTTTTTAGAAAAAAAATCGTATTTGAAAAAAAAGCCTTTAAACATTCATATCGTGGTTGTCTCAATGAGAGAAAGATAATGAATCGAAAATGGGCTTAACCCTTTGTATAGCATTCCCTGCAATGCAAAGCCTTCTCCTTCTTATTTCTTTTAGGCCCATTTCCGGTCAAGAAAAAGGTGTATTTTGTGCTTTAAAATGAATTGCACTCTATATGGTCAAGGGACTTTTTTCTTTCTTGACCAACGAGAGTATTATTCTTCTTAAATCATTATTTGTTTACGATACAATGACCTAGTAGTGATATTATTTTTTTTTTCTCTTCTTTTTTAAGTTCTTGCCTGCCAAATGCTTGTATGCGAGTGCGCGCGAGAGTGATGCTATGACTTATGATATTCTGAAAATGTTTTTAGGCGAATATGAAATAAAAAAAAAGTGAATTCAAAGATTTTACATAAAGACTGGCTTGACTGACTCTTCCTCCTCCACTGATGATGCGAGCAGGATTGCCACAGGTCAGGGAAAAGTCAGGGATTTTTATTTAAGTAACTGGAAAAAACTGAATTTTGGAGAAGTTACAAATAATTGCAGAAATTCAATTATTTTCAAAAGTAATAAAATTCTTCGCAAAAATTCAATTATGTTCAAAAATTAAAAAAAATTCTCGTCAAAATTCAATTATCTTTAAAAATAATTAAATTCTTCTCCAAATTTTAATTATTTTCAAAAATTTTAATAAAATTCTTTGCAAAATTTCGATTATTTTCAAAAAATTTTTCTCAATTCAATGATTTTCAATATCTACAGTTTTAATAAAATTTTTCAAAAGAATTCAATTATTTAAAAAAAAAAATTTTGATTAAATTCTAAGCAAACTTCGCAATAATTCAATTATTTTCATGAATAATAAAATTCAACATACAAATTCAATTATTTCTAAAAATTAACTATAATAATCTCTGCAAGAATTCAATTATTTTCATAAATAGTAAAACTCACCGCAGTATTTCAATGATTTTTAATACAATTTTAAATAAATTCCTCGAAAAATGCAACTATTTTTAAAAATTTTAATAAAATTTGAAAGAATTCAATTTTTTAAAAAAATTTTAATGAAATCCTTTATAATAATTAAATTGTTTTCAATATTATTTTAATAAAATTTTTTGAAAGAATTGAACTATTTTCATAAATAATATACAATTTTAAAAGAAATTGAATTATTTAAAACACAATTTTCATAAAATTTTTTTGAAAAAATGATTTCTTCAAAAAGATTTTTTTTTAATTCTTCTCAAGAATGCAAATATTTATTTAATATAATTAATTATTAATTTCAAAAATTTTATAAAATTCTTCACAAAAATTCAACTATTTAAAAAACATTAAAAAAATGTTCTTCTCAAGAATCAATTATTTTCATAAATAAATAAAATTCTTCCCAAGAATTCAATTATTTCTATAAATAATAAAATTCGTTTCAAAAATTCAATTATTTTCATAAATAATAAAATTCTTCTCAGTAATACAATTATTTTTTAAAAATTTTAATAAAATTCGTTGCAAGAATTCAATTACTTTCATTAAAAATATATAAAATTCTTCTCAGAAATTCAATTATTTTCATAAATAATCAATTTTCTCAAAAATACAATTATTTTAAAAGAATTTTATAAAATTCTTCACAAGAATTCAACTACTTAAAAAAAATTTTATAAAATTCTTCTCAGCAATTCACTTATTTTCACTTTATAATTTAATTAAAATTTTTCGAAAGAATTCCAATTATATGAAAAGATTTTTTTTAAATTCTTCACAAGAATTTAATCATTTTCATAAATTAATCGAATTCGATAAAAAAAAAATAAATAAATAAGTAAGTAAATGTAAATAGAAATAGAAATGAAATAAAAATAGTAAATAGTAAAAAATAAAAAATAACAAAAAAAAAAAAAAATAGTAAAAAAAAAGTAATAGAATGTTTTTTTTGAGTATCTAATAATTTTTAGAGTGAATCAGAATATTTTTTATGGTCAGGGAAAAGTGAAAATTTTGTCTGGAAATCAGGGAAAAATAAAATTAAATATTTGTGGCAACCCTGGCGAGTCTAATATTTTTCTTTTATATTGAATATATTTTGAGTATTTAAATTTTGCCGCCAAATTTAAAGCGACACCTATCGATACAAACGAGAACTAATTTCGATTGAATATGGCGCGAAGCATGCGAGTTGTCATTGTTGTCCTTGCGCTTGTGATCGTTTTGTCATCAAAAAACAAAATTTACCGAATATTTACCTAATTTCCAAACATAATCAAAGGATTAATGTTTTCCTAACGATGTTTAAAAGCATTCTCCTCGAGAAGCTTCAGAGAGAGAGAATTTCAAAGTTTATGTCAAGAAAGTGATTGTTTATATTATTTGAGAAAAAGTGAGGTTAACCGGTTAAGATTCAGGTGCGAACTGCGAAAATGGAGAAAGTGAATGAAATAAACAAAACAGGATGCAAAGAACTTTTGGTATGGCGTATGTTTCTTGCAATTGTATTAAGTATTATCTTTCAATTCTTCCTGATGAGCATCATTATTCTCGTGACAAATTTAAATCCCATTAATCCATTTGCATGGATGCTAAACACGTGGAACGTGATATTCAGTTTTCGAATGTGGTGGTACTTTTTACTTTTGGCAACGGTTACATTCCTCCAGGGATTTATGTGCAGTAAAGACTATTTAAATCCACCGAAATATATGTCGAATCGATTTTTTATATTCTGCAGTATGCTGGGGCCGAGGAATGTTTTATTGTGTACATTGTATATTATTGTTGGAGGGATTTTGACATGGTTGCATTTATCGCTTAAGGGTGGACCTTACAGTTCTCTTACGAAAAATTGCAACACCACTGATGGCTTATGTCTTGTGGAGGAATATTTCTTTTTACTTCTTGGTGAGTTGTGGTTTCTGTACTTTAATAATTTATTTATATTTTTCAATTGTGTTAGAAAAATAATATTCAGGCTTTGTAATCGTCTATACTAAATTCTTACTATTTACAACTTTTTTCAGGATTTGATAATTTAAAAATTGTTTAAATTGTTTAAAATTTAATTCAGAAATGGTTTAAATTCTGTAAATATTAATTTATAAATTATTTCTTTCAGGTGGTTTTTGGAGCGGATTGTATTTCTTCACAAAATATAATATTTACGCCGTACAATTTCTCCAGTTCTCGATAATTCCACAGACGAAATTTTCGCAGATCAAGAGAGCGATACATGAATTATTGCCGGGTGCGATGTCGAGTGCTGTTTGGCCAGCTCTCTATTTCACGGGTTTTTACTGTCTATTCGGAGCGTACAGTCGATCGTTTCTCATGTACCTGATTCCATTTTCCCTCGAGGACGAACCACTGGACAAAATATCGAGACTTCTGAATTTATCGTTAATTTTCTACTTGTGGTTGTATGGCTCTTTGTTTGTCATAATGGCAAATACAATGCATTTGATGTTTCAAGCCTCGCTCACCGAATGGATTCCCTTCGACATTGAGCGTCACAGTGTCTTTAATAATGAAAAACTCAGCATCACACTTGCCGAAGTTTTGGCCATGGAGGACATACCGATTATTCGACAATTGGGATATTTGGACCTTGTGACCCTGGCGCAGAAGGATAAATCAAGAAGGGGATTGCTCTTCACTCTCAGCAAACCCGGCGGTCATCCTTATAATTGGAATCAAATTATTGAAAATTGCCTCTCGACTATCGCCGAATATACAGTGGAATTGAATTCTATTTTTTCGGTGAAGGAAGAAAAACAATTGGAAAGTGAATTGAATCCTAGTGGTGTTTATCAAAAACCTTATCAATATCATATGAGAAGTTTGGCAGCGTCGACAACGAAATCAATGGAAACTCCACCCGAAGCTACTAGTGATCAATTCTTCATTCGACTGTACAAGAATTACAAACAAAATGTAATCGACTATCTTTTCTCGAAGCCATTAATTTGTTTTATATTCGGCGAGCAATTGGATAGTAAAGCACGTCATGTTTTGTCGAAAAGTCAACCGATTGTTTGGGCTGAGGACGCAATTTCATCGCTAGCCGCTGTTTCCTTGACCGAAGATCCCTATGGGATTGTTCTTAAAGATTTGCCGAAAATTATCGAAACTCTCTTGAGTATAAAGCAGGCTCTTGATAAATTGCAAAAGGCGAGTGTTCTTATGAGAAAACCCGTGAGTAGTGACAAAGTATTGAGACAATGTTTAACATCTTTACGTAGTGCTACGCGCCGAAGTATTTATCGAATTGTCACCACTTTTAAAGATTTTATCGATGATTTGAAACTCGCTCCTGAAATTGTCGATCAATTGCATCCGTTTTTTACATATCGGGAATAATTTCTTTTTTTTTGGGAGGGGAATACTTTGAAAGTGTGACAGACTTGATGATATTTAGTTAATAAGTAAACATTAATGATATTTTTCTAAGAAAAAAGTGATATTTTGTAAAATCTTTGTTTACTGTTCTTAATATCAAAATTCAAGTGTATAGAATTTTTGCATCGAAATAGAATTTAAGTGGGGGAAATATTGGTAGAATATTTTTTTTTCCTACTTTTTGTTAAAAAAACGGTTTGATTTTAGTTTACAAAAAAATTATGAAATTGTATGATTTTTTCTTGTTTATGTAAGTAGTTTTATTTAGTTTTCCGTTGATAAAAAACAAAATGTTTTCACTTTTCAGAATAAAATTGATGAAAATCTCAAAATTTACACTTTTTAATTCTGGAATTTATTTTTCTCACAAATAATTTTATTAAAATTTCAGAAAGTAATTGAATTCTTTTGAAAATTTTATAACGAATTAAGAAAGAAATTGAATTTTTTTGAAAATAATAATTTTTGCAAAAAATTTTACTAATTAAAAAGGATTTTTAAAAATTTTTTTAAATTATTGAATTGTTTCAAAGAATTTTTAAAAATGTTAGAAAATAATTGAATGTTTCGAAAAATATTATTAAAAATTGAATTCTTTCGTGAAATAGTTTTGAATATAATTAAATTTTTGATAAGACATAAGAATTTTACTATTTATAAAATATTAAATTGTTTCAAAGTTTTATAAAAATTAAATTCTTTCGTGAAATAGATTTGAATATAATTGAATTTTTAATAAGAATTTTACTATTTTAAACAATAATTGAATTGTTTCAAAGAATTTTAAAAAATTTTAAAAAATAATTAAATTTTTCGAAAAAATTATTAAAAATTGAATTTTTGATAAGAATTTTACTATTTAAAAAATAATTGAATTGTTTCAAAGAATATTATTAAAAATTGAATTCTTTCGTGAAATAGTTTTGAATATAATTGAATTTTTGATAAGAATTTTACTCTTTAAAAAAATAATTAAATTGTATCAAAGATTTTTTAAAAATATTAGAAAATATTTGAATTTATGGAAAAATATTAAAAATTGAATTCTTTCGTGAAATAGTTTTGAATATAATTGAATTTTTGATAAGAATTTTACTCTTTAAAAAAATAATTCAATTTTTTCAAAGAATTTTTAAAAGTTTTAGAGAATAATTAAATGTTTCGAAAAATATTATTAAAAATTAAATTCTTTCGTGAAATAGTTGTGAATATAATTAAATTTTTGATAAGAATTTTACTACTTAACAAAATATTGAATTGTTCCAAAGAATTGTTAAAAATTGAATTCTTTCGTGAAATAGTTTTGAGTATAATTGAATTTTTCATAAGAATTTTACTCTTTAAAAAATAATTCAATTTTTTCAAAGAATTTTTAAAAATTTTAGAAAATAATTGTATTTTTCCAAAAATATTATTAAAAATTGAATTTTTGATAAGAATTTTACGTCTTGAAACAATATTTGAATTGTTACAAAGAATTTTTTAAAATTTTAGAAAATAATTGAATTTTTCGAAAAATATTATTAAAAATTGAATTTTTGATAAGAATTTTACTATTTAAAAAATAATTGAATTGTTTCAAAGAATTTTTAAAAATTTTAGAAAATAATTTAACTTTTCAAAAAATATTATTAAAAATTGAATTCTTTCGTGAATTAGTTTTGAATATAATTGAATTTTTGATAAGAATGTTATTATTTTAAAAAATATTTAATTTTTTCAAAGAATTTATAAAAATTTTAGAAAGTAATTGAATTTTTTTTGAAATATTTTATAACGAATTAAAAAAAATTAAAGTCTTTCGTGAATTTTGTTGTTGTTGAAAGTAATTGAATTTTTGCAAAGATTTTATAACGAACTAAGAAAAAAATTGAATTCTTTAATAAAATTTTCTTGAAAATAATTGAATTTTTGCAAAACTATTTAAAAAGATAATATTGAATTGTTTCGAAGGATTTATTAAAATTTTTAAAAATAATTGTATTCGTTCGTGAAATTTTAATAAAATATTGTTTAAAAATAATTGAATTTTTGCAAAAAATTTTACTATTTATAAAAATAATTGAATTCTTACAAATAATATTATTGTTTATTAAAATAATTGAATTCTTGTGAAGAATTTTATTAAAATTTCTGAAATTAATAAACAAGAATAATTAATTAGTAAATTAGTTAATAATTGAAAATTTGTTAAAGTTTGAATCTGAAATTATTCAAAAATTCATATTTGAAAATAAAAAATTTTGTAATAATAATAAATTAAATATCACGTACCACGTAACATTTGCTAGTTGTTTGATATTTTTAAACATTTTAAACAAAAAGCGTGACGAATATAATAAAAATGTCTGAAATCTATATTTATTTCGTAACATTCGCCATCGGCGTCAAATTCAAATCTATTAATTTCAACTTCCGGTGGTAGATGTCTCTTCGAAGGCGCGAATTTCAAATCAAAATGTTTATTTTGATAGAAATTCTTGACAAAATTTCCAAATTTAAAAAGTGATTATTTAAAAATTTTTCATACCACCAGAAATAAGTGTGAGATATTATTGAAAGTGAAGGAATTTAAAAATTATTACCCTAATTTAATGTTGTTCACGGTTAATTGTTTCTTGTTATGGTAGCACTGCCGATACTGGCGCAATGCACGCACAACGATGGCAATTGGTAACTTTCTAAATTTTGCAACACTGTAAACACTTTGGTAAAGTAAACTTGATTGTCATTGTTGTAAATTCTTTTTAGTTTATTTATTACTATAATTATTGCATATTTTTTCACACCGATTTTGATTTTTAAACATTTCGCTCTTCAGAACAGGTAAAAAACAACATATATTTATTTTGTTTTGCATGCATTCGAGGTTAAGCGTGACTGACGCTATATAAATGCAACAATGCAGTTTCTTCCAATTGACATTTGCAAATGAATAAATAATACCAATAGTACTATATTCTTTTGTCGAGATTTTATATTGAAGAATATTTAGATCTTGACAAGAATGTCTATAGATTGGTTCTATTGTTGTTTGTGTACACAAACTTTTTTCACGCATAAAAAAAAGCATGTAGATTTCTGGTTAGACATAACCTCAAATACTTGCTGATACTTTATTCTCTTATTCTCTCCTAAATTGTATAATTTATAACTGTTGCAGTTTTATATAAATTATAAAATTACAAATTCTATTGGAAATTTATTTCCGTCGAACGAAAAATGGATTTTTTCGAAAGTGTTATAAATTCCAATATAGATTTTGGAAAATTTTATAAAAAATGGTTTTTAGTTTGTTTAACTGAAAATGAACGTTTCCAGAAGTTAAAAAATTTGAAATGTTTATTTAATACTTATTTTTAATGACAATCCTTTTTTATTAGTATCCCAATTATGGATGCAAAAGAATTAGATAGTTCTTCGACACATGCGATTGTTCAAATGTCAGAGAATGATGCTCTTGGAAAAAGCATTCGTCTCGTCCCCTGTTTATGGATCGCAAAAACCGATGACAAGTGGGTATGTTTATACCCACAAAAAAAAGATAGCTCTCAAGTGGAAACTATGGTCAAAGAAAGTGTTCCACCACGCGCCGATTTTGACCGTTACGATATTAAAATTGTAAAGGAAGCAAGTACGTTTATTGTGTCTTTAGAGACTTATTTATTAGCTCTTTATTATCTATTAATAATTAGTAATCTATTAATATTTATAAATAAAGCCATTTTTTAATGATCCACAAGTTTTGAACGTTCAAATGAACGAAATATTTTTTATAAAAAATATTTTCATAAATTACTGATTGCAATGAAAATTAAAAACTAATTTTACATTTAGAAACTTGACAATTAATTTTTTTTATAGAGACGCAAAATTATTGGAATAAAAATTTATTTTTAACAAGAAAAAAAAAAATTTCTTTCATTTGAACGTTCAGAACTTCGAGATAATAATTCTTAATTAATGTTAATTAATTAATTTAATAAACTAATTTTTTTCCTTATTAAAATTGCAGAAAGTTTTGAAGAAGGCGAAAGGAAATTAAATCGTATTTTTGATATTGACAATGCCGAAACATCTTCAGATTATTTTGCCAATGAAAATAATTCAAGAAAAAGGTTTCGTAATTCTGAATACGAAGAATCGAATGAACCATTTTACGGTGAAGGTATATTTCTTTTTTTTAACAAAAACTATATTATTATTAATAATATTATTATTAAAAACAATATTATTTTCTATTAATTCGTAGACAACTCGGTATATAATCTTAATAGTCCGATGAGGATTACACCAGACTTTTCATCAACTAAAGAAACAGCAGAGAAAACTGATAACAATGCAACTGGTGATTTTCGATTATTAATTATTATAATTATAATTAGAACTTTTATTAATAATTAATTTTTTTATAGAGATGCAAAATTATTGCAATAAAAATTTATTTATTTTAATTTTATTTTAATTTAACTCTTGTATTTTTTTAGATTCTTGGGAAGAATTTTTGGATAAAAAACTGCAAGCAATTGAGGCGAGAATAATAACGAAACTTGAATCAGTGAAGCGGAGTATTTCCCACGAGATTAATAAGAAGACAGAGGATATTTTGAATCATTTGACATCAAATACTGAAGCTTCTATTTTGGAAAATAATGATACAAATAATGCAATTGGAATTAAATTTCCCATTGAAAATATGGAACAATTTGTCAAATTATCGCAAACTATTTCTCAAGACAGTGAAAAGGAGAAGCATATGGTAAGAATAATTAAAAATCGTTATTTTTTAAATTTATTTATTAGAAGAATTTTATTTTTTTAAGGTTTGAATAATTAAAATACTTAATTGTTCAATTTGTATTAATAATTATTGTATTCTGGTAGGTTTGCAGTTTGACGTTAGTTCTTTTTATTTGCTTTTTTGTTTCCAATTTTTTTAAATAATTTTTCTTGTTTTTATTTTTAAAATTAATGAATTTCGAATTTAATGTTTTGAAGATTATAAAAAATAAGAAATATTAAATTAAACAAAATTATTTTGAATTGAAAATCATAATTAAATTTGGAAATTTTATTTGTTACTCATTCAGAGAATAAGTTTTTATGAAACATATCAGCGAGAAAAATTTAGAAATTACATTTTACATAATTTTGTGTTAATAAGTGGATTTTTAAAAAATTTCAAATGACATTTTTGTTAAAAAAAATTTTTATCCTAATTTTTTTTAACATATTTGTAATCTCGACTCTGTAATAATTTAATTCTTGCATAGAATTTTATTTAAATCTTTGAAAAGAATTGAATTTTTTCGAAGAATTTTATTACTAACTTTTGAAAATAATTCTTTCAGGAAATTTAATTAAAATTGTACTGAAATTAACTGAATTCTTCTTAAGAATTTTATGAACATTGTTGAAAATAATTGAATTCTTTTAAGAAATTTTATTAAAATTTTTGAAAATAATTCAATTATTTCGAAGAAAATTAAAATTCTTTCAAGGAAATTAGTTAAAATTATATTAAAAATAATTGAATTCCTGTGAAACACTTCATTATTCTTTGAATTAATAAAAATACAATAACATTTGTAAAAATACAAATATGTACAAAATAATTTCATTGTTTCAAAGAAAAATAATTTTTTTACCTAAAACTTAGTTAAAATTGTATTAAGATTGAATGAATTCTTATAAAGAATTGTATCAACATTTTTCAAAATTATTAAATTATATAGACGAATTAAAATCTTTTAAATAATGAAATTTTTTCGAGGAATTACATTTAAATTTTATTAAAAATAATTAAATTCTTATGAAGAATTATATTATTTGTGAAAATAATTGAATTCTTGCGAAGAATCTTTTTATTAATGAAAATAATTGAATTCTTGTGAAAAATTGTATTACTAATGAAAATAATTGAAGTATTTCAAAGAATTTTATTGATATTTTAGAAAATAATAAATAATACGTAATAAAATTGGCTAATTTTTAATAATTTTATTGTTTTTAGATTGGAATAATTAAAATACGCAATTGTTTAATTTTCAATAATTTTATTTATTACATTTCTATTTTGGTGAAGTCCATTTTTGTCTAACTAAAAATTTTTCTTTGCAGAAAGTGTTTTTGTATAGAGCACAAAGAGGTTGCAGTAATTTAAAGGGAAGTCTTTCGAAAATGCTGTCATCGACAATGACAAAAGCTATACAATTAAAATTTAGTGGCCAGGGTCGAAAAGTTAAAGGAAAAGGAAAGGAGAATTTCAGTGCGACACCTCTCTTTCATTGCATTGACGGTAAATTTAATTATTCTAATTTATAATTATTTTAGAATTAAATTCGTTTTTCCATTTCTTTTATGGATTTATACATTTTTTATCTCATATTTTTCACATATTTGATTTAGACGTGTTGAGTAATGTTTTTCCGGAAGTTGGAAAGTCGGAAATTCTTTCGGCAACAACAAGATGGTTCTCCGGAGCTGCCGACAGAGAAGGCGGTAAAAAATTGAGATCCATGGATTCGCAAATTCTTCCAAAATCCGAACAAATCGATGATCCCTTGGCAGTCGCTTGGGCATTCACTTAAGATTATTAATTAATATTATATGTATAACACGTTGTATATAATTTAATAAAGTTTATTATTGAACAGAATTTTCGAAATGCCGCTATTCCACGCACAAAGATTATTCAGGGTGTCTACAAATTTCATCGATAATAATAAAATAAATTCAATATTTTTTGGAAGCCGTAAATTATATAAATAAAATAAAGCAATAATTGCATAGCACTATTGCCGTCAATAAAGTATTATTTATTTCCCAAAATAAAGTATAAAGTAAATAAATAATAATTAAATAAAATGAATTTCATTTTAAAAAAAAAAGCTAAATTGGAATATTTTTTTGCAGTAAACTTGTATCAATAATAAAATAAACATTTTCTGATCTTGGAGATGAAACGAATAAGAATTATTATTAATAAAATGAGTAGATACCTTGGCTTTGTGGGGATTTTGTTTTCTACAATTACTTTTACTTGGAAAAAAATGTTTAAGCATTTTTTGTTTTTTTTACACATTTTACTTGAAAAGAATTTCTAATTTTACACTTAAAAGTGATTTTAAACTGGCTGACATTTAATTTTATTGCCCCCGATTATTTTTTACTAATATTTGTCTGTTTTCTTTTTACAGGTAAGAAAAGTTGTTTTTATTTGATGACGGTGTGTGTCCCGACCCATTGATAAGCACTTGAGCAGCAGGAGACATGGTAATTCTAGTCCAGTCTAGTCACTCCTGCGGCACTAGTACTTAGGAACAGGACAGGATGTTGGAATTTCTTCAATAACATGAAGAAAACAAAAGTTGATTTCCGCTTTTTCCCGGAGCATTTCTCCTTTTTGTTCTTTAATGCCGTTTTCATTCACGTTTCTCTGGAAAAAGAAAACAAGAGGTAAATATTTTTTATATTACATAAAAGAGAATATCTATGGATTATTATTATATAATTCCTGTTGTAGAAACTAATTTTTATTAATTTAATTAATTCACTATTACTCTCAATAATAAAAGTGTAGAGTGTATCCTCTTGGGGAAAGAGAAAAAATAAAATTAGTAACTAGTTAAAGAAATTAAGGAAATCCTAATAAAAGTTACTCCTACGCATTTACCAATTTAGAAGATGATATTAAATAATTGACAGAGTGCACTAAGAATCAAGTTGCTCTCTCACGATCTAGAAATGTGGCTCAATTTTAAAAATCCAATCTTTTATTGAATAATGAGATAATAGGAATAAAATGAAGAGCTTTTTTTTTATAAATTTAGGAAGTAGTTTCTTTTAACTTTTTGAGAAAACTTCAATTACTTTGTAAATTATTTTTTGTTTATTTTATACTTTGTAAATTATATATAATTAGTTTGTAAATTATTTTTTATATATTTATAAATTATATTTTACAAATTATATTTTATAAATTATAAATTCCAAAAAATAATTAATTACACTAAATTGCATAGAATTCTTTTATTTTATTTTCTCTTCGTATGAATTAAATTTAGAAATTTTATTTAATTTCAAATATTTTTGTAATTTGGAAATTTTTACTTTAGAGGATAATTTTATCCAGCAAAAAAAAAGAAAATAGTTTCTTTTTTTCATTTTTTCAATAAGTTGAACTACTTTAAATCTTTTAATTTTTAAATTTTAATGAAATTAATTTTAATAATAAAAAAGTTTAATTAAATTAAATAATATTTAAAAATTTTAAAATAAAAAAATTAATAGTTGAAGTAAAGAAAAATTATTCTCAAAAATTTTTTAAATGTTCTTAGAAACAATTCAAAAAATGTTAATAATACTCTTTGAAACCAATTTCAATTATTTTCAAAATTTTCCATAAAATTTTAGGCAATAATTAAATTATTTTTACAAATGTAATAAAATTTTTTACAGAAATTCAATCACTAAAAAAAAATTTTAATAAAATTTGTTGCACGAATTTGAATTACTTATTTTCATAAATAATTCAATTTTTCGTAGGTTTTCAATTACTTTTTAATACAATTTTAAATAAATTCCTCTAAAAATTCAATTATTCTTAGAAATTTTATTAAAACTGTTCGAAAGAATTCAATTATTTTCACAAAATTTGAAAAAATTTATAATTATAACAATTAAATATTATAAGTGTTATGAATTTGAATAAAAAAAATTTGAAAATTAATTTTTAGAAATAATTAAATAATTGAAATCCTGCGATGAATTTTATTATAATTATAAAAATAATTGAATTCTTGCAACGAATTTTATTATAATTTTTTTTTTTAAAGAATTGAATTCCTGAGAAGATTTTTATTATTTCTAAAAATTGAATGTTTTTAAAGAAATTTATAACAATTTTTTTTGAAATAATTAAATTCTTTTGGGAAATTTTATTAAAATAGTAGATATTGAAAATCATTGAATTAAGGAGAATTTTTGGAAATAATTGAATCGTTTAAAAAAAATTACATTAAAATGTTTAGAATTAGTTGAATTTCAAAATGGTTTTACAATGAAATTATTAAAAATTTTATTTCCTGTTGAAAAAATAAATAACAATAAGTATTTAAATATTTATTTAACAAAAATTATTCTTGTTTTGAATAATTGTCTTTTGAGACTATGAACAAAATTAATATTGAAAAATTGTATTTGAAATTTTTTGAAAACAGTTAAATTCTCGTAAATAATTTAAAAAAATTAAATTAATTTCTCAATTATAATCGGAAATTTTATCAGATTTATTTGCAATAAATTTTATATTTTAAAGAATTTTCTTTTTTTTTTTACTTTCAAAAATTATTTTTAAATATAATCCTATTTTTGAAGAATTCGAACTGAAAATTTGGAGAATAATTGAATTTTAGAAAAATTTGTAATTGAAGTTATTATCTGGATAAAAAAAGGTGAATATTTTTTATGGAAATCAGACAAAAGTCTGGAGAATAAAATACAGAATAAAATTTTAGTGATTTTTTGAATCAAATAGAAACGAATTTTTTAGTTTACAAATTGAATTTTTCGTTAGCTACTTTTTTACTATACTTTTTAAATTTTTTCAGTCTTGAAGCTACTTCAGTTCTAAGTCTGAAATAGTTCAGTAAATAAATATTAAATATTAAAAAGAAATATTAAATATCAACAAATGAAAAATATTAAATAGTAAAAAATAAAAAAGTTAAATATTAAATATTGAAAAATAAAGAATAATTTACTAAAAAAAAAATTGATATTTTTGCTTGGGGATATTCTTGATGGCAAGTTACACACAGGATAAGAGTTAGCGAATGACAAACAGTAGCCCTCATTGAACTGACCTCGGGAAGTCATTAAATCAGCCTACCACCAGATTCTCTCTTACATCTTTCTCTCTCTCTCTCTCTCTCTCTCTCGCTCTCTCGCTCTCTGAAACTTCTCTCTTTTTTCCCTTCTTGCCATCTTGGCCAATTTACCGCTTAAAAAGACTATACAGCAGCTTCGCTCTCATTTACACTAAAATTCTCTTTTTATCAAGTGAACCAAATTCCTCTTTTTTTTTTTGCACGAAAAGAAAAAATAATCAAGAAAAATTTTGACTAATTAGAAATTCCCCTTTAATTGAAATTAATTTTGGGGAAATTATATTCGGAGAGAAATGGATAATATTATGTAAGTAATAAGTACACGTGTATAATTAATTACTTATCAATTATGAAATATTAAATTTGCAAAAAATTAGATCCAAGTTCTGTAAATATAAAAATTGTTGTATTAAAAAATATTTTGTTAAAATTTTTTGTAGAAATGCTTTTGAAAATGTTTTGTAAAAATGTTCTGTTAAAATGTTTACATAAAATATTTTGTAAGAATGTTTAATTAAAATGTTTACTTAAAATTTTTTTTTAAAAATGTTTACTTAAAATATTTTAGAAAACGTTTTATAAAAATTTTTACACTTAAAACGTTTTAGAAAATGTTTTGTCAAATTATTTTTTTAAATTCGTCTATAATAACGTGGAAAATAGAAAATTAGTGATCCCTCGCATTGTCGAGAGTAAGATCTCAGAGCTTTTATTTAATTATCCACTAAAACCGTCCGACGTTACTTGACCTAAAAGTCGATTAAATTCTTCATGACTTATAGACATCCAACAGGAAGTTAATTTATAATGAACAAATGAAAAAAAAACTTTACTTCTCTAATTTTTTAATTTCACCACTTGAGTTTTTCATTTTTATTTCATAAATTGCCCGTAAAGTATTCGTTTCAATTTTATTTTATATACAAAAGTGATGCCTCTTCTTAAAATAAAGTATACTGAATTGAAAAGAAAAAAAAAATTCACAAGTGTCTCAACATTTATTTCTTTTTCCCAATGCCATAGGGATGAAAGATGTGTATTAGTTATATATTTCAAGGAAAAGCCTTGAATGCATCTCTTTGTTTTCTACTAAATGATTCTTTATTAGCTTGGATTTAACTATCTCTCTGCAATATAAACACGTTGAGGAATATTACGGAAAATATTTGAAAAATTGCTAATATGAGTTAAGTTATTAGTAATTTGTAGAAAATTAACTATATAATAAATTAAAAGTTAAAAAAAAGGGTGAAAAAATGAATAAAAATTCAGTGTATTTAAATATTATGGAGAAAAATTTGATTCTTGCTTTGTATATAAAAATTGAAGATCAAGAGCAAGAAAACGATGAGCAGACAATTGAGTCTTTCAATCCCATAGCTTATAGTGTGTCAATAGAATCCTTGTCCTGTTTTATATTGCGAATATAAGGTCTGAAGAATTTCAAATGATTCAGTCAATTGGTGACACACCCAAAGCTTTTAATGAATTTGTTGAACTCACAATTTTCCGAATTGGATTTTTTTTCTTTGTTGGAAATTCGATTTAATTTTTTTTTTTTTAATTTAAATTAAATTTTTTATTTGGAGTAAATTTTTATTGATAGGAATAATTTTTACAAAATATTTTTTATTTTATTAATTTTTTATCTTTCTCTTTTTTCTTTTAATTTTTAGTTTTTTTTATTTCAGAAAACACCAAAAGAGGAGGAAAGTTTTGCAACTTTATAATTTTGAAATTTGTCCGCAAGATGGAATTTTCTTTGGGGAAATTTTTCATTCATAACTGGAAGGATATTCGAAATTTGATAATTTTGGTGACCAAATCGGAGTTTTTATATGAAACCTGGCAGAATTTATAACTGGAGGAATTTTTAAGGAAATTATTTTAAAATTTGTGGCCAAATCGAAATTTTTTTGAAAACTTGTAGAATTTATAACTGGAGAAATTTTTAAGAAATTGTGATTTTGAAATTTGTGGAGAAATCGGAGTTTTTATGCAAACTGGAGGAATTTTTAACCCGTTGCCTGTTTGCGACCCAACGTTGGGTCGTGAAAAAAGATGGCCCAGACTGTTTGCGACCCAACGTTGGGTCGTGAAAGTTTTAGCAAAAAATAGAAATTTGTTATTTAAATTATAAAATA
The DNA here is from genome assembly GCF_015476425.1 of Leptopilina heterotoma. NCBI lineage: Eukaryota > Metazoa > Arthropoda > Insecta > Hymenoptera > Figitidae > Leptopilina > Leptopilina heterotoma. The sequence goes on from NW_025111169.1 coordinate 860,023, forward strand.
AATTCTTTTATATCATTATTCACATACTATAGGTATCAATGATACTAGAAAAAGTAATAAATAAATAATTGTTTATTATTTTTAAGTAATATAACAATTTAAAAGATTTTGATGGACATTTTGGAGCACTAAAATGAATATTTTTCCAAACAGTGAAGGGGTTAAAGACTTGTAATTTTGATTTTTGTGACCAAATCGGAGCATTTTTTCTTTAAAAAAAATTTCATTTACATCTGATGGAAGTTTGAAGAACTTAAAATTTGGAATTTGTGATAAAATCTGAGTTTTTATGAAACTTTTGCCAAATAACTGGAAGAATTTTTCAGGAAGTGTAATTTTAAAAATTGTGTCCAAATCGGAGTTTTTATGAAAATTGGCGGAATTTGTAACAAGAGGAATTTTCAAGGACCTGTAATTTTCAAATTTGTAATCACATTGGAATTTTTATGAAACTTGACGGCTTTTTATAACTGGAGGAATTTTTGAAGACTTATAATTTTGATATTTGTGGCCAAATCGCAGTTTTTCGGAGAATTTTCATTTACAACTGAAGGAATTTTCAAGAACTTAACATTTGGAATTTGTCCTCAAATTATATAAAAATAAAATCATCGAGTCGTCAACCGATGCTCAAAACTGCAAAAAAAATTAAGGTATGAAAATTTGAATATATTTCTACAATAAATTCAATTTATAATATAATTTTTTTACGTGATGAAATATAATTGTAACAAAACTTGAAGAACAAAGTAAATAATTTTCGTCTATTTGAACGTTCAGAACTTTAGGGAAATTTTTATTGAAAATATTTGGACACAAAATTGAAAATATTTTTTCTTGAAATTATTTTTGTCTTGAAAATATTTTGTCTTAAAAATATTTCCCCTTTAAAAATATTTTTGTCATGAAAATAATTTTGTTTTGAAAAATTTATTTTAAGTTTTTTTCCCCTCAAATTTACTTATATTGAAAGTGAAATAGATTTTTTATCTGGAAAATATTGATCATCATCATTATTATTATTATTATTATTATTATTAACATGATTTTAATTAGGTAAAAAAAAGTTAATCTAAAGAAGATTATCCAAACCAGGGGATTTTGTAGATCCAGCTGTATATATGTATATAAATGTATCATATGTAAGTGATCTTTTTCCTGTAAAGTTTCTCAGTTTTGCCTGATGGTCATTTCATATCGTATACGGTTGTCGGCCTCACGAGAGTAGATCTCCAATTAACGTTAATTCCAGCTAATGCGCCTCTCCCCCAGGCCTGTGAAACAGCTTGTTTTTTTTAATTTAAAAATGCCTCGTCTGAGTATTCAATCCTTAAAATTAAAAAATGGCAAATATGAAAAATATAATTACGAAAAAAACCGATTTGTTTTTTAAAAAAAGGGATTTTTTTTCGCTTCGTTAATAAAATAATAATTAATGTATTAATAGTAGTTTAATATTTTAATAAAAATAGTCAATATATTAATAATTAAAAAATTCTATTTTTAAGTTTTAATAATTGATTTTGTTTATTAATGATTAATTAATAAGGAATTGATTTTAAGAATTTATTAATTTGAGTGTTAGTATATTTATTTAAAGGTGCGATAGAAAAATAATTATTATTCTGAAATAATTGCAGAGCTTTTTTTGAAAGAAATAATTGCGATACAAATTTAATAATGTATAAAATTTTGAATCAAGAGGGAGGCTAATTTTAAGACTCCTTGACCGAAAAGCGATCTTACATATGGTACTTTTACGCATATTTGCTGCTGTATTACAAGAATTTTATGTCCAGATGTTCTCAATGTTAAACTTGAATAACGCGCTTTCGACTGGAGAAACTAATTGGCTCCTTGTTCCCTTATTTTGTGAAAATTTACTTATTAAACACCAAAAAAATTAATTTTTGCCTGCTCCCTTATTTTATGCACAATTTATTTACTAAAATCAAAAAATTAATTTTTGTCTGCTCTCTTATTTTATGAGAACACCAAAAATTAATTTTTGTTTGCCCTCTTATTTTATGAAAAACCGAAAATTAATTTTTGTTTGTTCTCTTATTTTATGAAAACACTGAAACTTAATTTTTCTTGGTTTTTTATTTCATGAAAATTTATTAACTAAACACCAAAAAATTAATTTTTTGATTATTCCCCAATTTTATGAAAATTTATTTATTAAACAAGAGAAATTAATTTTACTCCGATTTTTTAGGTGTTAAATTCACAATTGGAAAAAATGAGAAAAAATAATTTGTTTTTTCAATTTTACTATAATAATAGTAATAATAATAATAGGTGGAATGTATAAATGATTTTTCAAAGATGCAATGTTACTATCAGTGAAACATTTCATTTGCAAGTCATAACAGTGTTACTGTGCCTTTTCTACTTATTCTCACCACTATCAAGAAGGTCAAAAAGTCACTTGATAGCAGACTCGTGAAGCTTCGAAAAGAAAGTTCATATATTTTCAGAACAACAAATTTTCAATTTATGCAAATGCTTTTCGTATCTTTGGATATTTGTTTTAATATCATCAGGCGACTTTTTTCTCAATTTGATCTATTAAATTATTAATAATAAAAAGTCACATTTTTGTACATTATTTTTTTTGGAAATAATATTCTTGATAATTGATAATTTACTAATTAATTAATTAATTAATTGAGAGGCAATTATTCGTGTTATTTACAAAAGAAAATTGGAATTTCAAAAAAAAAATTATTACTAAAAGGAAAAATTTTCTAATTAATGATAATTATTATTATCGGGTCCAAAAGATATTACATATTAACATATGTTATTAATACTGATGCAATCGTTATTGTGATAAAACTATACTATATTTATACAAATGATATTTCAGTATCAAAAATCTCCTCTTGTTTTTACATACAACAACATATAAATGTAGAGCTGCATTTATTTTAAGAACAGATTGTTTCGCTTTTATATATATTTGCTAAGAAAAACAATATTTCATTCAAGAATAAATTTTCGGTTATAAAAAAAAGAAAAGAGAAAAAAAATTATAAGAAAGAGAAATCGAAAAAAAAATACGAAAAAAGAAATCGAAAAATGAAAATGAAAACGAAAAAGAAAACTAAAAATTCAAAAAGAAGAAAACTTTCAATTTTACAACTCACGTAAAATCTTATCAATAGAAAAGATAAAATCTTTATTGAGATTATTGTGATTGTGAAATTGAGAATATTGTGTGAAATTTTTTACTTTTCATCTCTTTTTTTTTTTGACAGTGATAGGAAAATATAATTTTCAGAAATTATTTACCAAAATAAAAATTATTATTATAAATTTACTGAAATCATAAATAATTGAATTCTATTAATTTTCTTTAATTAATTGAATTATTAATTAATTAAAAAAGATTTGAAATAATTTAAATAAATTGAGTGTTGGATGATTTTAAAAATAGAAATAATTCATTCAAGAAACATTGCATTCTTATTCAAAGCTTTTGATCCAGATGAAAACAGAAGTTGTTTGCTTATTCAAATATTTCAATTCTCTTTAATTAGGAGAATTTAAGAAGATAAAAAATTGGAATATTCAAATAGATGAGGAAAAAAAGTGTAGGATAATTAAAAAGGAGGCTTTCTAAATAAATTAAAAATATCTAAATTAGTAAAATTGAAACAACAAAAACTTTTTTTAATTTTTCATTTCGAATGAAGATAGAGAAAAAATGGGAACTTCTAAGACTTTTTTTAATTAAAAACTTGTTCAAAGTAAATAAATTATTCTTTATTATTATTATTGTTATTACTATTATTATTATTTTTATTATTATTTCTGTTCAATAATTTTTTAATTACTTATAAAAAAAATAAACGTTATCTTCAAATTATAAATTAGAATTTAATAGAAAAAATCACAAAAATTATTAACTTTACAAAATATATTTTGTATTGGATTGGAACAATCGAAATTTTCCATAAATTTCCATGACTAAAGAAAAATTTGCAAATTATTGAAAAATAATTTTTTAAATGTTTAGAATGTTGAAATGAACGACAATATTTTTTTTCTTCTTTCAATTTGTTTTTTTCCATAAAAAATAAATTTGAATATGTTAAAAAATTGATTCTCAACTAAGTAAATGTTTAATTTTTTTTATTTTTCTTCGTATAGTAATTTTGGAAAAATATTTAAATAGGAAGAATTTCGTTCATTTGAAAGTTCAAATTTTTAGGAAAACGAATGATATATTTTCTTAAAGTTTTGAACGTTTAAATGAACGAAAAAAATTTCGTTCAAAATTTTAGGACAACGAAAAATATATTTTCTTGAAGCTTTGAAAGTTCAAATGAACGAAATATTTTTTGTTTGAAATATTTCTGCAAATTTAATTATTGTTCTAAAAGTGAAAAATAATGTAAATTAAACACTTGATTAGTTAAAAATTAATTTTTTCGATATAAGAAACAATTATTTTTTATAAAGTATAGAAAATATAAAATCGAAAAAATGTAATAAAAAAAGTCATTCACTTTAACCTTAAAAATTTTAGGGACAAAAAAATTTGAAATTCACAAAAGTAAACTTTTTTTGAAAATGAATAAACAATGATCTGAAAAACTCAAGTAATTTAATTTTAAACAATTTCGTTTTCTTTCATTTCCGATATTCAAAAAAAAAAACATCAACAAAAGAAAAGATAAACGAAAAAAAGTGTCTTAGAAGTCAACCTGATTTTGAATAATTCAAATGCGATGAGAATTTTAAATTTGAGTCGATATAAAAAATAGAGTTTTGGAATGTCTTTCGTATTTTCTCGAGAGCTATATAAACCACTCTCCCCAAAAAAATACACGTTGCTTTTACCTCTGAATCAGAAGATGAAAAAAGAGATTATGAGGGTCAGAGAAGTGATCGTGACACTGGATCGTTCAGGGAGCCAAAGATTTTTTTTTTTTTTAGTTGAAAGAATAAAAATGAAACCGGAGGTTCTTACCTTTACTCTTCATAATACAAAAGATCACTCTCACTATAAAAAAATCTTGTTTTGCACAATTCAATGCTTTTTGGATCTGTGACAGTTTTTTCTCCGTGTCATCATATCAAAATATGTACGTGACGATTTGTGAACTGACGCTTGTAAGAGAAAAAAAGTTTTTCGCTTATCTCTAAGAAATTCGAAAGTTATTTAATTAATAATTTCCAATTATGAATTACTAATTACTTAATTTTGAATTATTCCTAACATATTATTGTTACAATTGTTATTATTATTGTTATTAATATTATATTGTTTTTATTATTTATTATTAGTTTTATTATTTATTTTTTTATTTTATTATTATTAATTATGATCTATTATTAGTTTTATTATTTATTTATTTTAATATTATTAATTATTATCTATTATTATTATTATTATTATTATTATTTTTACTGTTGTCATTATAGTTTGAGGACAATTTTCTTTTCCAATTTTTAGCGAATTAATTCTTTTCTTTTTAAGGGAAGGGAAGTAAAAATTTTTCGAAGTTACGTGAAATTAGAAAAAAACAGAATTTGTGAATTTTAACGTTATTTAAATTTTTAATACACACACATTGAAACTGGAAGCATTGAAAATTCTAAAATTAGCATTAGTCTTGGGGAATAATAAATATCTACTTCATATTCATTGCCAGTTGTGAGTCACGGACATTTGGTCCATGTGAATTGATCATCTGCAGATAAACACTTATTGTCATATTAAAAGAAAATTTAGAAGACGATTTATTATTATCTAGGAAGAGGTACAATGACCGGAAATCTCACGACCTTTAATCTTTCACAACAAACTTCGACTTTTAATCGAAGAAATCTTGAATTTTCCATTTTCAATTTAAGCTTTTTTTCAAAGCGAAATTTTTCGACTGTCGAATTTTTTTTTTTTTTTTGAAAAAAAGAGAGGAAATTTTCTAGAATTGGGTGAAAAATATTTTTTTGGCAAATTTAATTGTTAAAATATGTATTTTTTTGTATTTTATCTACTTTAGGTTTTAATATTTTTCTTTATTAATCTTTCTTTTATTTTTCTAGGTTTCAAGATTTCGGAAAAATGGATTTTGAGAAAAAGGTTTCGAGAAACGAATTCGAATTATTCGAAAGTCGAAACTATAATGAAATTGAGTATAGAAACGAGAATCTTTTGCAAAAAGGAGGAAAAAAATAAAAATAGTTGATTAACGAACACTGATAGTTCTTTATCTCTGGTTAAAGTTCATCATTCGGGATAAACACTAAATTTTAACAATATTCCATGTGTATTCAAAGAAAACGATTGCTTTTTATTTATTTAAGAATTATCTTCGCTTTCATTCGACTTTGAGAGTTTATCTTTTTATGAATTAAATTCCCGGGGGAAAATCTCAATTCTCGGTTCTTTGCTTTCGGAATTTTTTTATTAACGTTCGAAATTTTGTATTAACGTTCAAAAATAGTTTTTTTTTTAAAAACAATCTTTTTGTTAAAAAACTATTACTTTAAATTGCATAAAAAATCACAAAAGAGTTTTGGTCCTTATTTTTACTTTTTTTTAGAAATGATAAAAAAAGAAAATATATTTTTATTATCAAAAAACTATAAAAATTGAATTCTCAGGATAAAAAATTTTAAATTGAAATTTAGTAACTACAGAAAAATATAAAGAAATCAAATTAGAAAGTAGAGTTTGAAAAATAGAATTCAGAAATATTTTTAAAATTAGAAAAACTAAAAAATATTTTGTAGAATGGAAAAACAGAATTGAAAAATATTGAAATTAGAAACCCAAAGAAATATTTACACTTAAATTAAAATAATATTTTACTTTCAACACTGTAATTCCACAGTTATAAATCCCTGAATATTACAAGCGTCAGTCCAAATCACTTCTTCATAAAGAAATTCTATTTTAAAAAACGTCGCATCTTAAAACACACGCGCGATTGAAAGTTAAAATATTTAAAAATGAATCACTGTTCTTGCTCGCGACAATGCTTTCTCGGTTCCCTTTCTTTAGTCACCTTACTCTTCTTCGTATTGAATTAAAAAAAAGGAAAAATAAATCAAAATTAAAAATTTGAAAATTAAATAAGTTTTGGTAAAAAAAATTTAGTTTTTGAAAAAAGATTCACAATCAACAATGATGAACCGCGCGGCATAAGAGCAGATCCTCGACTGAATGATAAACTAGCCTTGATTGGCTTAATATAGTACGGCGAGGACTGTAATTGGTCGTTCTTTGCGCGCGGGAAATGATTGGTCAATTTAATCCTAGAACCGTGGTGCATTAAGCATTCAACCGGCGTTCACTCCCTATTAAATGTCTGCTTCAGCCTTCCTTGGTGAACATATTTATGTATATGTATATATACACATAAAACGATGGTAGTTGTTTAAAGTTATACTGTCGTTTGCTGCCGATGATGTTCTTTCTTTATCACTTTTTTTCTTTCTTTCGTTATTCTTCTTCTTTTTTTTCTCTTTTTGCCTCCGCTCTAAATCAATTTACCAATTGAAATCACTGCCGGACCCGAGCAATGCCGAGTACTGAATGGTTGAGAGTTTGTCATGACATGAGAGTACAACTAAACTTTCTGGTGAGGATAGTTATCAAACCATTCACCCTTTCTTCTACATATCTTCCTTTAACTGATATTACCACACATGTTTATGTGGAGACGCAAATTGTACACTGAGAATCAAAAATTTATTTTTAAATTTTTTTATTTATATTTTTATCCTTTTTTTTATTTTTTTTGTTGACATTTGTTTTGGTCCTGATTTTTTGTAAATTTTGACATCAATTTTTTCGATCTCAAAAATTGTAAAAACAAATGGCAATTTTTATTTTATTATTTTACCAAGCAATGTTTTTTTTATTAAATTGTAAAAATTGAACTTGGAATTTTGAAATTTTAATTTATTTCTATTTTTATCCTTTTTTTAATTTTTTTGTTTACACTTATTTTGGTCCTGATTTTTTTGTAAATTTTTATATCAATTTTTTCGATCTCAAAAATTGCAGAAAAATGGCAATTTTTTCTTGTTTAATCAGTCAATGTTATTTTGTATTAAACTATAAAAATTGAACTTGGAATTTTGAAAATTAATTAGAAATATCATTGTTATTCAATTTTTTTAAAAATTCATTTGTTCTATTTTCTAAATAATTTCAAATTATGATTTTATCATAGTAATTATTTTTTATATTTTTTATTTTTTATAGGTATAAAAAATGTTGATCTGAAATTAGTTATAATAGAAACAAATTCATTTTCTTAATAAATTTGTAAAAAATTCTGTCTTATTGTAAAAATTGAACTTTAAATTTTAACAATTAATTAGAACTTTTCTCCTCTTTTTCAGGATTTGAAAGTTAATCCAATTCGAAAACGTATTTTGAAATCAAAAATATTTATGAGGAAAATTGGAAGCAACTGGACGTTTTTTTATTTCGAAATGAAAAAAGTATTTGAGGAAAAGTAAGTAATTTTATTTTTGAAACTTTAAACAATTTTAATACAATTAATAATCTATATTAAATAATCGTTGTATTCTGGTAATTTGATCGCAGTTTACAGTTAGTCTTTGTTTGCTTCTTTGTTTCCTATCTTTTTTAATAATTTTCCTTCTTAAATATTTATTTTCAATTTTAAAATTAATATATTGAAAATCTTTGAATTCTTGCTAAGAATTTTATCAAAAAATTTGAGAATAATTGAATTTCTTCAAAGAATTTTATTATTTATGAAAATAATTGAATTCTTGCAAAGAATTTTATCAAAAAATTTGAGAATAATTTAATTTCTCCGAAGAATTTTATTATTAAAATTTTTGAAAATCCTAATTAAATTCTTTTGAAGAATTTCTTTCAATTTTTTTTAATTAAAGGAGTTTCTTTAATAATTTTAATTAAAAATTTTGACAGTAATTGAATTTTATGAACAATTTCTTTCAAGTTTTTAAAATAATCGTGTTTCTTAATAATTGAAATTAAACAATTAAATTATTGAATTTTACTAAAATTTTTAGAAAATTATTAAATTCTTCCCAGAATTTTACTATTTATAAAAATAATTGAATTGTTTCGAAGGATTTTAAAAAATTTTAGAAAACAATTGAATTCTTTTGTGAAATTTTATTAAAAGTTTTTAAAAAAATTGAATTTTGGCAAAAAAATTTACTATTTAGGTAAATAATTCATTTTTTTCTAAGAAGGTTATTATTTATGAAAATCATTGAATTCTTGTGAAGAATTATATTTAAATTTTTGAAAATTCAATCAATAATAATTAATTATGTACTTAATAAGTGTTTTTTTTTTAATTTTGATTATGAAATTATTCAAAAATTTATATTTGAAAATAAAAAATTGTATAATATGCATAATAATAATAATAAATTGAATATCTCGTTCCGCGTGTAACATTTGCTAGTTATTAACATTTGATTAAAAGGCAAGAAATTGTAATTATTTTAATGGTTATTATTTTACTTTTAATTGAAAAAAAACGAATTTCCTAATAATTTGAAAATTTTATTTAAATCTGTTTTGTTTTCGTCTTTTTTTCAATGTTTTTCTTATGAATGTGAAAATTGTAAGGAAAAAAAATATTTAATAATTTATAAAGTGTACACATTAAACATTAACTTACATTAATTGTGAAAATTAATTATAACTCTTTTCCACTTTTTTCAGATCTTACAAGCTTTTTTTCGAAATGAAAAAAATATTTGAGGAAAACTGTGAGCAATTTTATTTTCGAAACATTTTGAGCAATTCAGACGAAGATTACAAATACTGGATGAAAAATTGCAAGAAATGGTAATTATATTAATGATTTATTATTTCATATTCACAGCAATGAAAAGAACAGATAGAATGGAAGAGAATTTATTAAACAGGAAAGAAAATACAATAATTATGATATACAGTTTGAAAAAATATTTGAATAATTTGAAGCAACTTGGGACAGTTTTCTTGAAACAAGTGTTATTAAATTTTAATCACTGATTTATTTTATTGTCCCGTACTCGAAAAGAAAATTCGATGATTGATCGTTTTTGCCTGCAAAGTAATCGTGTCGAGGTGAATTTTAAATCCATCACCTACGGCACTACTACTTAGCATTCAAATCCGATAAAATTTGAAAGTCTTCCGTATTCACACCACATATTCTCACTGAAAACTTACTAATGTTTTGTAAAACATGAAAAAACATCCTTCTTCAAATAGCCGCGCCGGTAAGGACTATATTGTTATACAGAAGAAAAAAAAATGATAAAAGTTTGTTGAAATTTTGATAAAAGTAAATTTTGTTTGCTAAATTTCATTTTATAATTTTATTTTATTAGTATTAGTCATTATTATATTCTTACGTCGATATAGTCATTTTGAATGAAGAGTACATATTGGAAAATATTTTTGTGAATCACTCCAACTGAAAGATATTTCAGATAAATTATCTGTTTGTCTTTCCTTTCGGGGAAAATTTTCGTCTCCACAGGCGAATGATAATTTTTTGTAGAATTCTCGATTAGTAGTACATAGTTCCTTTCTTGTTGATTCTTTTCTTTTCTGTCGGATTTTTGTTGATAAAATTAAGATGGTTCGACTCTGTGAACGCAGCAACAAGCGTTTCAATTGTTCGCCTATTGTTGCGGTCACAAATCGAAACGTCTCCAAAAATGTTTGATGATCAGTGAACTCCAAATCTTCTTACTGGAAAAGAAATCAATATTTAATTCATTCCCAAATGAAGTTTAATAATTTTATTTATTATTATTATTATTTAATAATTTCAAGTTCAAAATTTAAAAAAATCACTAATTAAGTACATAAAAAATTATTGTTTACTTTCAAACATTTTAATCAAATTCTTCGCAGGAATTCAATTATTATTTTCATAAATTTTCATTCTTCAGAAGAATTCAATTATGTTTATAAATAGCAAAATTCTTTGCAGGAATTAAATTATTTTCAATATAATTTGAATAAAATTTCACGAAAGAATTCAATTATTTTCAAAAATTTTAATAAATCCTTCAAAAAATCAAAACTATTCAATTATTTTTATTACTAGTAAAATTCTTCTCAGGAATTCAATTATTTTCAAATGTAATTTTAATAAAATTTTAATTATTAATTATTGCTAGATACGATTATTTTGAAATGATGAAAACAATTTTTTCAATTATTTAAAAAATTTTCAATTAAAATTATTAAAAAAAAATTGGGTAGTGACATTTTTTGTAAGAATTCAATTATTGTCAAAATCTTTAGAAAGAATTCAATTATTTTCAATATTTTAATGAAATTCAATGAATGAATTCAATTATTTAAAATATTGTAATACAATTCTGAGAAGAATTCAATTATTTTCATAAATATTAAAATTCTTCGCAGGAATAATTGAATTATTTTCAATACAATTTTGAGAAAATTCCTCGAAAAGGAAAAATTATTTTCAACAATTACAACAAAATTCTTTGCATAAATTCAATTCTTTTAAAAAATTTTAATGAAATCTTGTCGAGTGTTCAACTATTTTTCTATAAATAATAAGATTTTTCTCAGGTTTTCAATAATTTAATACAATTTTAGTGAAATTTTTCGAAAAGATTCAAATATTTCCATATTGTAATAACTTTCTTCGGTTGAATTTAATTATTTTCAGTACAATTTATATAAAATTCCTTGAAAGAATTAAAATATTTTCAGAAATTGTAATAAAATTCTAGGAAGAATTCAATTATTTACAAAAATTTTTTAACAAAATCTAGGAATCAAATTTTCAATTACAATTAAGAAAAAACACGATTATTTTGAAAACTTGAGAGAAATTCTTCGTGAAATTCAATTATTTTCAAAATTTTCAATAAATATGAATAAAATATAAATAAAATAAAGTAAATAATAATAATAAATTAAATTTTTAATAAAACTACATTATTTGCAAAAAATATAAAGAAATTCCTCTATTAGAATTTAATTATTTTTGAAAAGTAATAAAATTCTTGAAAATTTAATTACTTTTAATACAATTTTAATAAAATTTCTATAAAGAATTCATTAATTTTTTCCATTTTTAAAAATTGTAATAAAATTCTTCATAAAAAGTCAATTGTCAATTTAATTGTTTTTTAAAAATTTTAATAAAATTCAATAATTAAATGTTTAATTTCAATTGTTAACAAACACGATTAGAAATTGGGAAGAAATTCTTTATAACATTCAATTAATTTCAAAATTTTCAATTAAAATTATTTAAGAAACTCCATTATTTAAAAAAAAGAAAAGTTCAAAGAAATTCTTGACAAGATTTTAATTATGATTTTCAAAAATTCTATTATAATTTTGATTTTATAATTCATTTAATTTCAAAAGTTTTAATAAAATTTTAAAAAAAGGTTAATAAAATTCTTCAAAAATTGCAATAAAATTCTTTTCAAGAATTGAATTATATTTTTATAAATAAAAATATTCTTTACAGGAATTCAATTATTATCAATACAATTTTAATCAAATTCTTCGTAGGAAAGAATTTTTTTCTTTTTTTTTCTTTAAAAATTTTAATAAAGTTTTTCGAAATAATTCAATTATTATTCAAATATTTTTTCAAATTTTTTGGTAAAATTCTTTGCAAGAATTCAATGATTTTCAATACGTTAGTTTTAAAATTGAAAACATTTAAAAAGAAAAATGATTAAATTAATTATTATTTATTATGAATTGCGCCTCCGTCGCTTATTAATTATTATCTATTTCTCAAGCAGACTGAAATCCTTTAAATAGAGAAAAGAAAAGGAAAAATCCATCCATATATTTATTATTATTATTATATTAATTACATTAATTAATTTATATCCACATCGATAAATTACATCTATTGTATAACAGTGTGTGGGACCTTGAAAAAAAATTATTTTCACATAATTCGAGATTAAATATAATAATTCTTTGAAGAAATTGACTTTGATTGCTTGAATGAACAAAAGTAAAAGTAAAAGAATAAAAAAAACAAAAAAATATATATATATATTTTTCCGGTATCGCTTATATGATTCTTTCTATTCATAAATATAACTGCAGGCACGAGAAAAGGATCGCCATTCACAAAAGCAAATTACGGTTGAAGACTATGAATAGGTCCTCGACGGTAAATTGGCAAACAATGAGGGTGTGTATTGGAGCAGTTAGTTTTGACGGAAGAAAAGGGCAGTTTGTTGATTAATGGTACATTGGCTGTGAGCCCCCATCGCCGTCGCAATCGTCGTCGTCGTCGTCATCATCATCATCATCGTCATGGAATTCTCCCGAGAGAGGAGAGATCTAAGTGATCGAGAGAATACGAGAGGGGGAGGTAGAGAGAGACCTATGGATCAAGACTTTGTATTTTATATTTAATATAATTACAATGGTTATACATCTCACACCAAAAAAAAAAAATGAGAGAAAAAGATTCTCTATCGGTTTTCTCATGCGGGCTCACACTCGTGAATTCATTAAAAATTATATTATATACGACCCTATTCCGGTTCCGCTGGTAAATGCCCACACAATATCAGCATTTTTTCCGACTACACAAAACGTGTAAATTCACGGTCAATAAATTTAGGTATTTTTTTGAGTGTTAAAATTCTATTAATTTCAATCAGCTTAAAGTCAATTTTTCTTGACAAAGGGAAAAGAAATCAAATTTTTCAGATATTGTCTGTAGAATAGAATATTTAAAATTTTTCTTTATTCGTTCTATTATTATTAGCAAATGTTACTCGCGTTAATTGTAGTATTCAATTTTTTTATTATTATGGAGATTGCAAAATTTTCTAAGCGAAAATATCAATTTCAATCTTTCAATAATTTCAGGTTCAAAATTAAAAAAATCAATTATTAAGTAATTAATAATTATTATTTATTTCTTACTAAAATTTTAAAGAAATTCTTCAAAAAAATTCAATTGTTTTTAATAGCTAATAAAATTCTTGAAAAGAATTCAATTATTCTTTTAATAATTATTATTTATTCTAATTTACTAAAATGTTTAAGAAATTCTTCAAAAGAATCCCATTTTTTTTAAAACGAATAAAATTCTTGAAAAGAATTCAATTATTTTTGAAAACTAATAAAATTCTTGAATCAGGATTAAATTATTTTCATTAATAACATTCTTTACAGAAATTTAATTATTGTTAAAAATTTTGAAAAAATCATTTGCATGAATTTAATAATTTTTTTTTAATAATTAATACAATTTCTTTGCAGGAATTCAATTATTGTAAAAAATGTTAATCAAATCATTTGCATGTATTTACAATAATTTTTTTTATAAATAATAAAATTCTTTACAAGAATTCAATTATTTTTAATATAATTTTCATAAAAATTTTCAAAAACATTTAATTAACTTTTAAAATTTTAATTAAATTCATCAAAAAATTCAATTATTTTCAAGAAATTTAGTAAAATTATTCGCAGAAATTCAATTATTTTCAATTGATTGTTTTCGAATAATTTTATTAAAATTTGCAAAACTAATTTAATTCCTACGAAGAATTTGATTAAAATTGTATTGATAATAATTGATTTCTGTGAAAAATTGGTTTATTTTTAAAAATATAATTGGATTCTTCGGAGGAATTTTATTATAAAAGTTTTGAAAAATTGTATTGAAATTTTCTAAAACAATTCAGTTTTTTTCAAAAATTTTATAATAAAATTCCTCTGAAGAGTTCAATTATATTTTTAAAAATAACAATTATCATCAATAAAATTTTAATGAAATTCTTCGAAGAAATTAAATTACTTTTACAAATTTTAATAAAATTTTTCGAAAATTAAATTAATTTTTTCAATTATTATTATTCAAATATTTTTAGAAGTTTGAAAAAAATTCTTCACAAGAATTCAATTCATTTCATAAATAATAAATTTTATCGTAGGTATGAATTTAATTATTTTTAGTACAATTTTAATAACGCTTCACGAAAGAATTTAAATATTTTCAAAAATTGTGATAAAATTCTGAGAATAAATAAATTATTT
The DNA here is from genome assembly GCF_015476425.1 of Leptopilina heterotoma. Taxonomy (NCBI): domain Eukaryota; kingdom Metazoa; phylum Arthropoda; class Insecta; order Hymenoptera; family Figitidae; genus Leptopilina; species Leptopilina heterotoma. Next base: position 875,072 of record NW_025111169.1, read on the forward strand.
ACAAGAAATTTTAATAAATTTCAATATTCAAATTTTTAATTTTTGAATTCAAAAAATTTAAAGTAATTCTTTAAAAGATTTTAATTATTTACAAAAATCAATAAAATTATTGAAAAAAAACAATTATTTTCATAAATATTAATATTCTTAGCAGGATTTCAATTATTTTTAATATAATTTTAAGAAAATTTCTCGAAAAGGTTAAATTATTTTTTTTTTCAACAAAATTCTTTGCAAAAATTCAATTATTTTCTAAAATTTTAATAAAATTCTTGACAAGTATTCAATTATGTTTTTATAATTAATAAAATTCTTCGTCGTAATGCTATTATTTTCAATACAATTTTAGTGAAATTTCTCCAAAAAGGTTAAAATATTTTTAAAAAATTATATAATCCTCGCAAGAATTTCATTATTTTAAAAAATTTAAATAAATTCTTCTAAGAAATTCAATTATTTTCAAAAAATTTTAATAAAATCTGATAATCAATCTTTTAATTACAATTTATAAAAAAATACGATTATTTGGAAATATTGAAAGAGATTTAGCATTAAATCCAATTTCTTTAAACATTTTTTATTATTAATAAAACTACATTATTTTTTTTTAATTTTAAGAAGTTTTTCAAATGAATTTAATTATTTTTAAAAACAAATAAAATTCACGAAAGGAATTCAAATATTTTCAATAAATTTTTTAATAAATTTCTTGAACGAATTTACTTTTTTTTTTAATAGGAATAAAATTATCCGAAAGAAATCAATTCTTTTAAAAAATTTTGTTAAAAAACTCTACTAAAGAATTTTAGAAATCAATTCTTTTAAAAAATTTTGATAAAAAATTCTACTAAAGAATTTTTTATCAAAATTATTGAAAAGAATTGATTTCTTTCGGAGAATTTTATTCCAATTTTTAAAAATAAATAAATTTGCTCAAGAAATTTATTGAAAATAAATTTGAATTTATTTGAATTCTTTTCAGATTACTGGAATACAACAATTATTAATATTAATAATTAATTAATTAATTAATTAATAATAATAATAAAATTAATAATTTATAAATAAAAGATGGATTATAATATTATTATAAACAATATTTTTTATAATAATATTTTCTGTAAATAATATTCTCAGTGAATTTATATAGTAAGAAAATAAAATAATCTTAGTTTTTTTTACAAAAATAAAAAAATTTCATATAAACTAATAATATTATTGACTAAAAAACTTAACTGACTTATCTAAAAATATCGAAAAAAAAAGTTAAAAATACTTAAAAAGAAAAAATTCAATAGATGTGAATACTATTAATAATAACTGATAAATGGATTTTCCCAATAATAATATGAAGAATTTTATTTTTAGATGACGAGAATTGCAAATATTGATGAAAATTGATGATACACAGAGAAAGGATTGACTATTGCGCAGATGGAGGACTGAGGAGCATCGTCCTATAAGCGAGCAGAAAACTTTTTAGTGAGACATGCGGGTATAATTTTTGCACGAGTGAGACACGTCATCATAATTTCACTCACAAATGCTGGGTTAATTGATTAATTACTCGACTCGAATCGTAACACGAGGGTTTGTGTTCTCTATTCTCATATTTATTCGAAGGTAACGATAAACGAAAGAAACATTTTGAAAAAATATTTCACACATAGTTTCAAACAGAAAATTATCAAATTAATGATTAAAAGTTTCTAATTAGTAAATAATAGTTTTCTCGTTAAGAACCAGTGATAGCTAGTTATTTGTGGTTTAATTTTTTTTATAGATTAGAATTTAGTTCAGATTTTATATTTCTTACTTTTATTTTATTTTATTTATTCAGTACTATTTTTTATTTATTTTAATTAGAACTGTTTTTTCTGTATTTTTATTTTATTTAGAACTATTTTTAAAATTTTTATTTTCTTCGGAAATATTTTTTTACATTACAAAGAAATTGTCGACTTTGTTTTTTATTTGTTTATTTATTATCGTATTTGTTTTTTATTCATTTCTTTATTATATTTATTCTTTACAAAATTTTATTCAGAATAATTTTTTTTAACATTACAAAGAAGTTATCGATTTTTTGACTCATTTATTTATTATTTACGTTTATTATTTATTCTGCAAAAAATGTTATTCAGAACGATTTTTTTTACATTAAAAAGAAGTCATCGACTATTTTCTTTATATTTTACAATTTATTTAGAACGATTTTTATAAATAGGAAAAAATAGATTCAAACATTTATAAATAAAATAAAACGGGAACAGTAAAATAGTTCTAATGTGAAAAATATTATTCTGATTTATTTGAATTGTAACGTAGAGAATAAAATTTTCTAAAATAAGTAGAAATAAAAGGTAATAATTATTCTATACAAAGATGATTTGTTGACAAAATTAACTAACATGTATTTGAATGTATATTATCTCGCTTTACCTTTTAGTTTGCTATCTGATAGTTTTAATGTTGTAGATAAAGTAACACTAATTTTTTATTTAGAAACCAGAATAATTCCAAAATTTCGAAAAAAAACTAGAAAAAGAAGTTTTCTTTTAGCAGATAAATAATTAAATTTGGTTGGAATTAATATTATTTTACTAAAACATAAAGAACGAATGAAAAATTTGTAAATTCATTAATACAGAAATAAACTTTTGTTGAAATTCTTTTCATACAAAAAATTAATATGTATAGAATTTTTATAATTTTTTTTCTATACATTTACAGAACTATTTTCATTATTTATTTATAGAAAAGATAGAAAACGAATATTTTTATAACTTAAATATTTTTTTTTGTTGAGGAAATCTTTTTTTTCGAATTCTGAAAATTTACAGTATTACTCAAGACTTACGTGTTATATTTACATATTTTAGAAAGTTTATCTAATTTTTAAACAATTTTTCTTCGCAGTAATGAGTATGGAATTAATTTTTTTACATTTGTATTGCGAAACTTTTAGAATGTGATTTTAAATAAGGAAAAAAATTCTCTTTTTTTTAGGAAAACAAAATTGATTTCTTACCTTACTTAAAATGTAATGCTGGAAGTATCTATGTGGCAGCTTACGTTGGAATGGATGTCATTGGAAATTCAGTCTTCTGAATGTACAGAGTACAGAAGATTCACACATGCACAGGTGTTTTTCTGAGATCACGTGTGCCATATGTTTCTTGTGCTACATTGGTCTTTATTACATATGAATTTGTCTCCTCGACTTATTTCGGTATTCATCAATTAATAGTTTTTTTTTTTTAATTTTAGTCTTCTACTTTCAATTTCATTATGCATTTGGATCATTATCATTTTTCAAATAATCTCTATCATATAATTCTCAATATCAAACAAAAACCAAATTTTTCATTTGGATATTTTTTTTATCCAAACTATTTTATTCTATGAATCTATATTTGATTAATGTTAATTTATTATGATAGTTAGGAAATATAATTGTTAAAATTACCAAAAATCATTGATGGAAATTAGGAAATAATAATTTATTATCAGGGTTGCCACAGGTCGAGGGAAATCAGGGAAAAATAAGGGATTTTTATTAAAAGTTTTGAAAAAAATTAAATTTTTAGAATTCATAAAAAATTCTGAATTTTGGTAACTTTTTGTTTGACTGATAAAATATGAAATTACCACGATTTCTAATAGAAAACCTTCAATTATTTCTACATCTGACAATAATTTTTTTTAACTTAAACTTAATTATTGAAGAACTATCAGAAAATTATTACTTATCAATTATTTAATGAATAATTTTACTTAAATATTTCAAAATTAATTGAATTCTAAAAGAGTTGCGTTTACATTTTTCATGAATAGACAAACTTCGGAAAGTTTTAATTAAAAATTTTATAAAACTTCAATTTTCAATGAATTTAATTAGAAAATTTAAAGAACTTAGATTTAAGAAAAATTTTAATAATTCAAATTCTTCTGAAATTAGTTCAATTTTTTAAAATATATTTAATAAATTATTAAAAATAATGCATTCATGGAAGAATTTGAGTTAAAAACAATTAAAAAAATTGAATTTTGGAGAAGTTATAAATGATTACAGAAATTCAATTCTTTTCAAAAGTAATAAAATTCTTCGCAGAAATTGAATTATGTTTAAAATTTTTTAATAATTCTTGTCTAAATTGCAATTATCTTTTTAAATAATAAAATTCTTCTCCAAAATTCAATTATTTTCAAAAATTTTAATACAAATCTTGGCAAAATTTCAATTATTTTTAAAAATTTTTCTGAATTAAATAATTTTCAATAATCTAATATTTAAATAAATTTTTCAAAAGAATTCAACTATTTAAAACAAAAATTTAATAAAATTCTTTGTAAGAATTCAATTATTTTCACTTAAACAAAAAAATTTATCACGGGAATTCAATTATTTAAAAAAATGTTAATAAAATTCTTCGCAAAAATTCAATTATTTTCATAAATAGCAAATATTTTACAGGAATTCAATTATTTGTAAATTTTGTTAATAAAATTCTTCATGCGAATTCAATTTTAAGAATAATTCAATTATTAGTTATTAATAATAATAAAGTACATGTTTCGGTAATCTGTTTGCAGTTTGAAGATAGTTGTTGTTTGCTTTTTTGTTTCTTAATTTTTTTATAATTCTTTTTTTCAAATATTTTCAATTTTAAAATTAATATATTGAAAATTATTGAATTGTTGCAAAGAATTTTATTAAAAAATTTGATAATAATATAATTCCTTCAAAGAATTTTATTATTTAGGAAAATAACTGAATTCTCACGAAGAATTTTATTAAAATTATAAAAAATTCTAATTAAATTCTTTTGAAGAATTTCTTTGAATGTTTTTTAAACTAAAGATGTTTTTTAAAATAAAGGAGTTTCTTTAATATTTTTAAAGTAATTGAATTTTATGAAGAAGAATTTTATTAAAATTGTATTGAAAATAATTGAATTCATGCGAAGAATTTTACTATTTATAAAAATAATTGAATATTGTTCGGAAGAATTTATTAAAATTTTAGAAAATAATTGAATTTTATGTTAATACCTATTTGAAAATTTAAATTCTTTCGAGGAATTCTATTAAAATTGTTTTGAAAATAATTGAATTTCTTTAATTTACATTCTTTTTTAATTTTTTATCATAATTGAATTTATCACAAGAGTTTTATTATTTTTTGAAAATACCTAATTGAATTCTTTCTAATTTTTAGACGAATATATTTAAAAATTGTATTGAAAGTAATTTAATTTTTATATAGAATTTTTTAAAAATATTTTGAGAATAATTGAATTATTTTTAGAGAATTTTAAATTCTTGTTGAAATTGAATTTTATGGAAATTTTTAAAAATAATTAAATTCTTTCGTGTAATTTTATTTAAATTTGATTAAAAATCATTTAATTCTTGCGAAGAATTTTACGGTATTTATAAAAATAATTTAATTCTTTCGAAGAATTTATTAAAATTTTAGAAAAAAATTGAATTGTTTTGAAAATAATTGAATTTTTGTAAAGATTTTACTATTTAAAACAATAATTAAATTGTTTAGAAGGATTTATTAAAATTTTGTAATTTGCATATCATTAATAAATTGAATATTATCTCGTTCCGCGCGCTAGTTATTCAATAAATTATTTATTTTTGTATTTAAATAATTGAATTCTCGTAGAATTTTCTAATAAAACTTGATTTAAAAATTAATTTCAGTTTAAGTTTTAGATAATAATTAAATATTAAAAGCAATTATAGCATGAATTTTTAGAAATAATTGAATTTTGAAAAGGTTTTATATCAAAATCTTTGAAAATCCGAATTTTTCATAATTTCAAATTGTAGAATTAATTTTTTTTTTTAAAGTTTAATTTATTTTTTTTTAAATTATTTGAAGTTTTTATTTTATAATATATATTTAATTGAAGAATTTCCAAATAATAGAAATTTTGAATTAAAATTTAATTGCAAACAAATGGATTTGAAAATTCTCAAAGAATTTTTTCAATAATTATTAAAAATATTTCATTTAAAGAAGAATTTTTGTTAAAAATTCTAGAAAATAATAATTTTTAGAGTGAATCAGAATATTCTTTATAGTCAGGGAAAAATTAAAATTTTGTCTGGAAATCAGGGAAAAGTCAGTTAAAATCCAAATTAAATTTTTGTAGCAACTGTTTATGAAAATTAGAAAATATTAATTTATTAAGAAATAAATAAATATCAATTTTTAAATATTTCTTAGGAGAATTTGGTTTTTAAGTTTATTGAATTTTTTTATTCTTGGTACTTTTTATCATATTTTAGTGTAATTACTTATTTTACTCAGAAATTTTTTTTTTAACTAGAGATTTTTTTAGTAGATTTTAGTTAGAGATTTTGGTTTTAGAGACATAAAATTTTCCTAGTTTAATAATTATTTTTGATTGAGGAAATAAAAGTATTTGGTGACACATAATTTTTTTTTTTTTTTTATTTTTTCTAACTAGAGATTTTAGTAATAGAGAGATGTGAAATTTTTCGTGAATTAATTACTTTTGATGAGGAAATGAAAGTATATTTGGTGTCATAATTTGTGGGAGATTCTTGTGGATTTTTCATTGAAATTCATTTGGTTCTCGACATAGCCTCGAGAGTAATTTAGAAGACTTTATTAAATTGGGTAGAGCAAGCGGTGCGTAGGCTTGCGGGCTACGCCGGATACTCGGAGAATGAATCTCATCCAACGAGAGGAAGTTTGAATTAACTCAAGCCGCGCCAAGGGGTACTACGTGAAACACGAGCTGTATTATTTTTCATTTCATACACGATTAAAAAACTCGAATTATTTTTCACTTTTATTCACTACTGTTGTTATTTTTAACGAAAAATTCAGTTTTTCGTATTTAAATTTTCTATTTTAAGATTTTTTTCTCTACCTGCTAGTAAAAGAAAAATTGTTCTTTCCCAGCGATTTAAAAATTATTTTCGAAATTATTTTCAATAGACGATGAATTTTGCACTGTAAAGGAATTGAACAGTTGACAGAAACTGAATAAAAACAGAAATGAGAAACTGGAGGATTAGATATCAATGAAAATAGACGAGTTATCGTGTAAAATAAATCTAAAATTGAATGATACATTCAAAATAAATGTTAGAGTCGAATATAAATGTTGGAGTGTTAAGGATTATTAAAATCATTTGACCTCACTATAAATACCGTATTCTGATCTTAATGGTTTTACTTTAATCAGTTCAAGAGAGTGAAAGAGTTATTTGTCTCGTGAAAGAAAGAGGGAGACGACAAAGAAAAGTATGTGACTCCATGACATTTAAATTATACTCTGACACTGTATTCAACCCCTGGTACCTCGACCTGCGTGGGAGGTCGAGGCAGACGAACAACCAAAGTATCAAACAATTATACAGGAAGCAGACATTTCTTCTTTTAATTACCATCATTCATTTTCTATCAAATTTTTCCAATTTGCAAAAAAAAATATCTACTTTTCGAATTAATTAGTCTGAAAAGAATTAAATTTAATACGTACTACGTTTATTGTATAAATAATTATTTATCTTCATTAACTTATAATAATTTCACTTAATTACTTTTTTCCTTGTATTTACAGTTTTTTCCAGACCCTGAATTTCGACACTGAGCTTCAAAAACCGAAAATAATTTCCAAAACCAAAAAGAATACAACAGTATTTTTTTTGGTTTTGGAAATTTTTTTCGGTTTTTAATTCCCTAGAGGAATAAAAGAGGTGATTTTCATCTCTAAAAACCGACAGTGAGCGCTGGGACTTTTTTTTAAATATATACAATTTTTCTCTAAGGAAATTTGCAAAATATAATTATGATTCTAATGGACGGTAATTAATTTCTCTCGCAGATTATATCGACGACACTTGGTTCCATGAGAACAGGCTCTAAGCATCTATGAACGGCACTCTCGAGAATTTCGTCAAGTAGAAAATACACCAGACTGAAAATAAAAGCAATCGTTAGAATTTGTATTTCTATTGACTATTGAAAGGAAAAAAAAATATTACTTTTCATCGGCAACGAATCTCCATAAATATAACTGCAAATAGTGTGTGTCGACTTGAATTTGCTGCAAACCATATTTACTGAAAGTTCGCAATCTCACGCATTCGAGAAAAGTCTGCAAAAGAATACAATATTAAACTTATTTTTTGTTCCTACAAAAAAAAAAAAAAATTCGAGAAGTTTGCAGGAATAATTTTAGAGAAATTAAAAATAATTGCAGAATTCAATTATTTTCAAAAGTAATAAAATTCTTCCCAAAAATTCAATTCTTCTCCGAAATTTAATTATTTTCAATAATTTTAATAAAATTTTTGCCAAAATTCAAATATTTTCAAAAGAATTCAATTATTTAAAAAAAAATTAGTAAAATTCTACACAAACTTTTAATTATTTTCATAAAATAATAAAAATTACACTGAAATTCCATTATTTACAAATTTTTTTAAAAAATATCTTCGCAATCATTCAATTATTTTCATAAATAATAACATTTTTACGAGGATTCAATTATTTTCGTAAATAATAAAATTCTTATTAGGAATTCAATTATTTTCAAAAATAATAAAACTCATTGAAGAATTTCAATTATTTTTAAAAATTTCAATAAAAATCTTAACAAGAATTTAATTTCTTGCATAAATTAATAAAATTCTTCTCAGAAATTCAATTATTTTCACTATATAATTTTAATAAAATATTTCGAAAGAATTCAATTATATGAAAAGATTTTTATTAAATTCTTCACAAGAATTCAATCATTTTCATATATAAATCGAATTCTTCCCAAGAATTCAATTATTTTTATAGTTCTTCTCAGGAATTCAATTATTTTTAAAAATTTTAATAAAATTCGATGCAAGAATTCAATTACTTTCATAAAAATAAATAAAATTCTTCTCAGAAATTCAATTATTTTCACTATATAATTGTAATACAATTTTTCGAAAGAATTCAATTATATAAAAAAGATTTTTTTAAATTCTTCGGAAGAATTAAATTATTTTTATAAATAATGAAACTAATCGTAGTATTTCAATTATTTTTCATACAATTTTAAATAAATTCCTCGAAAAATGTAATTATTCTTAAAAATTTGAATAAAATTCTTAGAAAAAAATCGATTATTTAAAAAAATTTAATATAATTTGATTCTTAGAGTGTAATCATTATTTTCAATTTATTTTCTATTGCATTTCTTGAATGAATTTAATTATTATAAAAAATTTTATTTTTTTTTAATTATATTTAAAAATTCAAGTATTTTAAAAAATGTTGATAAAGTTTTTTATAAGAATTAAAATTTAAGAAATATTCAATTATTCAATAAATAATTTATTTTTGTATTTTAATAATTTCATTCTCGTATAGAAATTTCTAATAAGAATTGATTTAGAATTGAATAAAATAAAGTGATTTATTTATGTATTTAAATAATTAAATTCTAATAGAATTTTCTCATAAACATTGATTTAAAAATGTATTTCAGTTAAAGTTTTAGATTATAATTGAAAATTAAAAGCATTAGAGCGTAAATTTTCAGAAATAATTAAATTTTGAAAAGGTTTCTGATTAAAATGTTTGAAAATTTAAATTTTTCATATTTTTAACTAACAATTCTGTTGAATTAATTTTTTTTGTGAAACTTTAATTGCGGATTTTTTTTTGAAATTATTTAAAGTCTATATTTTCAAATACCTATGTATATATTTAATTAAAGAATTTACGAATAATTAAAATTTTGTAAAATTGAATTGAAAACAAATAAATTTGAAAATTCTTAAAGAACTTTTTCAAAAATTATTAAAAATAATGTTTTTATAGAAGATGTTTAGTTAAAAACACGGAAAAAAATTCAATTTTTTAAAAGTTACAAATTATTGCAGAAATACAATTATTTTCAAAAGTAATAATTCTTCGCAAAAATTAAATATTGTTCAAAAGTAATAAAATTCTTCTTAGGGATTTAATTATTTTTACAGATAATAAAACTCATTGCAGAATTTAAATTACTTTTAATACAATTTTAATCGATTTTTTCGAAAAATGTAATTATTCTTAAAAAATTTTATTAAAATTCGTTGATAGAATTCAATTATTTGAAAATTTGTTGATAACGATTCTTTATGGGAATTGAATTTTAAGAAACATTCAATTATTCAATAAATTATTTATTTTTGTATTTAAATAATTGAATTCTAGTAGAATTTTCTAATAAAAATTTATTTAAAAAATAATTTCAGTTAAAATTTTAGATAATAATTGAATATTAACAGCAATATAGCGTGAATTTTTAAAAACAATTGAATTTTGAAATTAATTTTTTTGAAAAAGTTTAATTGAATTTTTTAAATATTATTTTAAGTTTTTATTTTCTAATATTTATTTAATTGAAGAATTTACGAATAATTGAAATTTCGTAAAATTGAATATTGTAAACAAATGGATTTGAAAATTGTCAAAGAACTTTTTCGAAAATTATTGAAAATAATCGATTTAAAGAAGAATTTTAGTTAAAAATTCTTGTAAATGATTTTATTACTCGGTCATCTTTAATTATTATAAAACATGAAGAAATCGATCACTCCGAGTCGAAGACTCGGAGTTATCGATATCTTCATGTTTTATAGTTATGAAAAATTTAATTTCTAGTTTTAAGTAAAATGTTCTCTTATTTGACTTGGACTGGTTATATTTTTGTCAGTAATTGGTCCGTAATTTTTCATTTTTGGTCCGTAAAGTCCGTGTATTTTTAAATAATTTCACTGGTCCGAGTTCTGACTTTGAAAAAAAGATAATATCGTATTTAATAAAAATATAATAATATTAAATACGATTTTTTTTAGGAACAAAAAAAATATGAGTGCATGTGAATCGAATAGTCGCGACAGAATAATATGTCTCCACGATATACAAAGTGGATAATGATGAGGTTATTTTGTCATTGTGCAGCATCTGCACCGATTATGGTACCATCTCAGTCAAAAGTTGTGTCGCAAATAGTTTTTCCAACGAGAAGCATTTTAAGTAAGTGTTTAATGAACGTCCATTACCTTCAAACTAATTTTGATGATTCCGGTTAAAATTGATGCTTTGTTAAATTGAACGGATGAGAAAATTTCAATCCGTTCTGAGAATAATTTGTGAATATTCGTCATCAGCGATGAATCCAAATGACTCGATGTGAATGACGACCAATTTGAACGATATTGATGTCTCGATGTGCTGCTACTGAAATAATTTCATTTCAATTAGGGGAAAGTTTCTTTTTGGATAATTAGAATTAGAATCAGAATTAAAATTAGAATTAATCTTAGAAATTAAAAATAGAATTGGAATTAGAATTAGAATCAAAATTAGAATTAAAATTAGAAGTTAGAATTAGAAGTTAGAATTAAAATTAGAATTAGAATTAGAATTAGAATTAGAATTAGAATTAAAATTGAAATTGGAATTAGAAAATTAGAAATTTCGAATAGAAAAAAAACCTGTGGGCTTTTCTGCTGCTGTCGCTGCTTCTGTCCATTTGAACGTCCGAATCTTCATAAAGGGCAGTGACTTGAGATTCGATTGCAGTAATGTCTTCGACGATTCGCTTCATAACGGCTCTCACAGTTCGTGGTTCAATTGTATGCAACCAATCTCTGGTTTCAATGGATTTCCTCAACATTTGCGATACGGCTAAGCCTTGAAGACGAACATAATGGTTCAATAATGTTTGCGCGGCATTCTGGAAATTCTCGCAAATTTCACTCTCGGGAGTTATGATGTTGCCGCTTCCAGCGTATTCTTCAATACTGAACATTTCATCAGCAGCGGTGAGCTAAAAAAATGCCAATTATTAATTATTTACCACTTATTAATTATTTGCTAATTATTATTATTTGCCAATTACTAGGTACCTATTATTATTCAATTATTATTATTCGCTAATTATTGTTATTTGCTAATTATTATTACTTGCTAATCATTGTTATTCGCTAATTATTATTATTTGCTAATTATTATTACTTGCTAATTATTGTTATTTGCTAATTATTATTTGACAGTTTTTAATCAGAAGTTAGCAAAATAAGTATTAAACAAATCTTTTTTTGTAAATAATGCTGCGAAATGTTTACCAAATAATTGACACTGCTGTCTTTAAATTCCAAACACATTTTACTCAAGAGTAACAATAGTGTTGGAGGAAATTTAGGAACATCGGAGCCGGTGCAGAATCCACTTGCCGTCGCTGTCAGGTGATGTAAAAATCCAACGACTAGACTTTCTCTGACTTCGTCAACGCAGAAACTTTGTAGAAATTGAGGTTTCAGACTAAATGACAGGTCTGATTGTAGAAATACCTGGAAATTAGCAAATTTTTTTGGATTAGAAATTTAATTTCCAACTCGAAATTGACACGAGAATTTGATTATTTTTCCCTGATTTGCATACAGAATTTTTACTTTTTTCCTGATCCTAAGAAATATTTTGTGATTCACTCCAAAAATGATAAAAAAAAATGTTTTCAATTATTTGTAAATGTCTTTGATTGTGAGATTATTCTGAAATATCAATAAGGATTAAGATTTTCAAATTTTTTGGAAATTGGATAATATATAAAAATTGCAACTGTGATTTCTCCAAAAATTATTTTCATGATTTAAATTCAATTTATTTCTTGAATTTTTAACTAAATTCAATTACTCAAAGAAAAAAAACCGGAAATTTCAATTAAAATTATTTTTAAATCCACTTGTTTTCAATTTAATTTCTTTTAAATTTCAATTTAAAATCTTCTGAAATTCAATAATTTATAAAAATTGCTACTTCTCCAAAACTGTTTTTAAAATTTTAATTTAATTACTTTCTAAAAATTTTAACTAAAATTTTTCTAAATCAATTATTTTTATTAATTTTTTTTAGTAAATTCCTTGAGAATTAAATTATTAAAAAAAAACCGGAAATTGCAAATAAATTAATTTTGAAATCCACTTGTTTTCAATCCATTTTTACGAAATTTCAATTATTCGAAAATTTTTTAATTAAATATTCAAGATTTCATTCAATTAATTTTAAAATAATTTGAATACAAATTTTTCAATAAAACTAATTTTCGCAGAATTCTGAATTAAAATTATGTTAAATTCAATTTCTTTTAAATTTCAATTTGAATTCTTCTGAAATTCAATAATAATTTATAAAAATTGCTACTTCTCCAAAACTGTTATTAAAATTTCAATTCAATTATTTTCTAAAAATTTTAACTAAAATTCTTCTAAATCAATTATTTTTATTAATCTTGGAGAAAATTCCTTGAGAATTCAATTATTCAAAGAAAAACCCTGAAAGTTCAACTAAATTAATTTTGGAATCCACTTGTTTCCAATCCAATTTTACGAAATTTCAATTATTCGTAAATTAAAATTTTTTTTTTTTTTAAATTTCAATTTGAAACCTTCTGAAATTCAATAATTTATAAAAAAAATTGCTACTTCTTCAAAACTGTTTTTAAAATTTTAATTTAATTACTTTCTAAAAATTTTAACTACAATTCTCTTTTAAGTCAATTATTTTTATGAATTTTTTTTAGTAAATTCCTTGAGAATTCAATTATTCAAAAAAAAAACCGGAAAGTTCAAATAAATTAATTTTGAAATCCACTTGTTTCCAATCCAATTTTTGAAATAAAAATTAAAAAAACAATTTTTTTGAAAAATTTGGATTAAAAATACTTAAAATTGAAATTTTCTAAAATTACAATTTGAATTCTGTTCGAAATTTAATTATTTATGAAAATTGTAAACACAACTCTTATAAAATTGAATTATTTTTAAGTAAAATTATTGGCTAAATAATTTATAAGTAATAATTTTGTTATAGTTTTTCAAGAATTAAATTATTTAAAATGAATTAAATTTCATAATCTCGACACAAAAATCCAAAATTTTCTAATGAATTCTAGAAATTGAATATTTTTCAAGTATTTTTTAAAAAATTCTCTAACTGATTTTACTTTCCCTGATTTTTCCCTGAATTCCATGATTTGTGTCAATTCTGTAACATTTTTTTGCTAAGTATAATGAAAATCATAAAAAATCGTGTTTTCTTTTGGATTTGGAATTAAAATAATAGAAAAGTTGTCTAATTGACTAACCAGAAGGTCTTGAAGAACGCCTTTGACTTTTTCGATGATTGGCATTACGAGCGTTGCCTGAAGTTCGGCTAAACCTCCATCTCCTTCTTGCGTTGTCTTTGTTGCAAGAATTTGTCGCACTTTCACCAAAGCTTCATTCAAATGTTGCTTCAACGAGTGTAAATGATTACGGCACTGTCTTCTTCCAGCATTGATGACAATATCGACACTCGATCTACAAATTTTCAGGAATTATTACCAAAAATTTACATTCACTATGAATTAATTTGAAAGAACTAAGACAAAGAAGAAACCGAAGAAAAAAGAAAGAATTAATGAAAAAAAGAAAAAAGGACGAAAGAAAGAAAAAAAAACGAAGTCGAAAAAAATAGAAAGAAAAGGAAGCCGAAGAAAAAATAAATAGTGGATAAAAGAAAAAGAAGGAAAAAAAGAGAGAAAAGGCGAAAGAAAGAAGGAAAAAAGAAATTTTCCTTTTTTTACCGAGCAAAATCAGTTTCGCTACAAAGTGAATTCATTGCTTGCAATCTCCGATGAAATCTATCGAGTGCCCTCACTAAAATTGCCGTGTCCGTCACATCCTCGACACGTTTTCCAATTAATTCGAAATAATTCTTCATATTATTCATTATAAATGTATTAAGGCGTGAGACAGCTTTAATATCAAAATCATCACTGAATTCATCGTCGTCGAGAGGTTGTCTATTTATAAACATATCATTGTATGAAGCAACAATTAGGCACAAATCGCTGAGAAATCCTGAACTTCCCATATCGACAAATTCAATAATATCATTTTCGCACATATCGCTCAATACTTCCAATTGACCAGTCAATCGAATTTCCGCGTACGTCAAAAATTCAGCGCATAAAGAATCAGCAGGTTCCTTTAACTGAAGAAGTAGATCAACACATTCTGCTAGTAATTTCGTTGAAGCATCTTTCTTATGAAATTGCGTTCGAAGTTTCGATTTTAGTTCCTCAACTATTTCCTCACAATCTTTTTGAATTCCCTGGAAGGACGGCATGTTTCCGTATTGATTCAGGACACGTTGCGCGTGCATGTAGTCTTGCACTGCCTGAAATATTTCAGTTTTTATTTGTTATTAACTTTCAAATTGCGACATTTATATAGAAAACAGGCTTCGTACTTTTTTAATTTTTAAAAAGTCGCAAAAAGTATCTTAAAGATAGAAAAAAAGTAGTAAAAAAGTATCTGTCAAAAAATTAAACTTGACTACTCAATTTTTTTAAAATTTTCTAATTACATTCAAAAATAGAATAATTTTTAAAATAAATTTAACTATTTTTAAAAATTACAAAAGTTTTCATATGAAGGAAAATTTATTTATTTTTCAATCAAATTAAACTTTTCTTAGTAAGTTTCTATTTTTTTATTGCAATCAGTTATTTATGAGAATATTTTGAATTAAAAATATTTCCTTCATTTGAAGGTTCAAAACTTAGGGATAATAAAAATAAACTTCAAAAGATTGAATATTAAAGAGGAATAGAGACCTGATTATAATTTCCAGCGTTCATTTTATCTTTCAAATTACTGGGCAACTTGAAGAGAAATTGTAATTTTTTCAACAGAGCATGTACGGATGATAATCGAGAAATTTGTTGACGTGTTCCTTGTAGAGTCGATGAAATTTGCTCTGAAAATGAAGTGATACTTTCCATATTTTTAGCCAATAAATCCATACTTTCCTCCATTTGATTAAAATCGCTCTTCATCTGAAATTTTAGTAACAATTTTAGCAAACAAGAAGAAAATTGAAAAATTATAATTACTTTTTTGTTGTTGAACAACTGAAAAAAAATTGTAATTCTGAATAAATTTACGGTAAATATGTCGAAATTGTAATTACCTTTCGAATTGTATCCGTGGCAGATATAAATTTATTATAATTTTCATAGACCAGAGTTTGCATATCCGAATGCAAAGTTTGTGTGTTCTTTATAATTTCTGCCTCATGGTCCATTATTTGTTTAAGTGAACATTCCTTGAAAAAAATTAATAATTATTAATTATTTACACACTTGTCAATTGTCAACATTTTTACCTGACGATAATTTAGAAATTAAATATTTACTGAACCTTTAATAATTTCTGCAAATGCATATCATGATTAAAGTGCTGTCCATTTATATCGTACGAATTACTTATATTATCTGTCATTGTAAATTATTTGTTTACAAACTTTTTTTGACAGATTTATTTCCAAAATGTCATACGACTTTTGGTGCTTTTGGTGGAAATTTTAAGGTTAGGTTTCTGCTGACATTTTCCCCCGTTTGGTGGCGTTCTGACGTTTCTAAAGTGCGGGAAAATTCGAATAAGTGAAAAATTTATTGAAAATAAAAACCTCGGAACTTTTAGTTATTAATTATTATGCGATAAAAATTACTACAAAAAAAGTATCAATTTTACGATAAGGAGAAAATTTCTTCTTAAAAGATACCGAAGTAATATTAATAATGCAATTTAAAAACTCCCACGCCAATGCAACCGGAAAAGGTTGAGGACGCTAGTGTAGCAAAAACATAACCTAGTAATCTTAGAAAAGAGAAAAAAAAATTTTATTTTCAAAAGAATGTTTTTGAAAATTGTTTAAATAATATTACTCTTAAGTTGGATTTTAATATCAAATAGAGGACATTGTTAACTTTTAAAGAACTTCAATATTGGTGAAATTGTGAAATTAACAACTGTGAAAACGCGTGAAAACAAAAGTGAGAAAGAAAAGTTATTGCAAAATTTTTCTTCAATTGTTTTCTATATTCTTATATATGAATATACATATATTTGCGACTATGACGAATACAATTTAATAAATTGTCGTTTACAATATTAACAAAAAGAATTACGTGCTTTATCGAAAGAATATTCATTTAATGGAGTGGAAACTTTATGTAAACAAGTCTGTTATTGATACGCATAAATATGTCAGTGAATTTAACCTAAAAATGATACAATTTTATTTATTTTTCATTTAACCAGAGACGAATTTCTATAAAGAAAAAAATATAGTTAAAAATGCCACATCCATGTGTAGTGTGTGGTCGTTCACGAATGAATCCAAACAATCGTGAGGAGGAATATATGTTTTTTGGATTCCCAGTAAATGATGGACCCCGTTGTGGAAAGTGGTTGGAGTTTTGTTGTCGTGAGGATCTTTATAAATTAACGAAAAAACAACTTCTCCAACGAATGGTATGTTCAAAGCATTTTGAAAGAAAAGATTTTCTAAACGATTATTATGATCGTTTGAATTGTACGGCAGTTCCTTCTGTTTATGATCCAAAACAAAGTTTATACAACATAACCTGTGTGTTGTGTGGTCGTGCTCGTAAGGATCCACCTGAGGAAGACTATGACGGAGTGACTTTTCATCATTTTCCCGGAGAAGAATTTCGTTGTTTAGAATGGCTCGATTTTGTTGGAGTTGATTCTTATTATAGGCTGACGAGAAAAGAAATTCTATTTTGTTACATATGTTCAAAACATTTTGACGGCTCACAGTTTATGGACAATTATAAGAATAGACTTAAGGACCATGCAGTGCCGAATATTCGTTTCTCCGATCAGGAAGGCGAAGAACCTTTTATTATGGAACTTATCGCTGAGCCAAATGTCGCAAAGGTTAATGAGAAATTGAAAAAATTCGAACCATTGCCGTCTGTTGTTTTGGAGAGTCAAGCCTGTGCTGCATGTGGACGATCCAGGTTATTGAATTATTTTTATTTTATAGAAGAATTTTTAGAAATTGTTTATTTTAGAAATGCTTTTTAGCACAAGATTAACACATGCCAGGGAATTTAGGGAAAAGTCAGGGATTTTTATTAAAACTACTGAAAAAAATTAAATTTTTGGAATTAGTAAGAAAATTCTAAATTTTCGTGTCTGTTTTGTTTGACTCATAAACTGAAATTAACAGGAATTATAATACAAAACCTTCAATTTTTTATATTTCTGACATTAATTTCTTTTTAAAAAAAATAATTTTACTTAAATATTACAAAATTAATTGAATTTTAAAAGAGTTGCATTTACAATTTTTAAAAGCAGATGAAAAGAAACTTCAAAAAGTTTTAATTTGAAATTTTAGAAAATTTCAATTTAGACTAAATTTAATCAAAAATTTTAATAATTGAAATTCTTCTGAAACTAGTTACATTATTCAATATACATATTGTTAATTATTTACTAAAATTATTGGCTTTATAGAAGAATTTTAGTTAAAAGTACTAAAAAAATTGAATTTTAAAAAAGTTATGAATAATTGTAGAAATTCAATTATTTTCAAAAGTAATAAAAATTTTTGCAGAGATTCAATTTTGTTCACAAATTTTTTTAAATTCTCGTCAAAATTTCAATTATCTTTACAAATAATAAAATTCTTCTCCGAAATTCAATTACTTTCAAAAATTTAAATAAAATCTGACAAATTCTTGGCAAAATTTAAATTATTTTCAAAAATGCTTTTCAATTCAATTATTTTCAATTTGTACGATTTTAATAAAAAAATTTTCAAAAGAATTGAATTATTTAGAAAATATTTTCATAAAATTCTACGCAAAATTTCAATTATTTTCATAAATAACCAATATTTTACAGGAATTCAATTATTTACAAATTTTTTATAAATTTCTTTGCAATAATTCAATTATTTTTATAAATAATAAAACTATTCTCAGGAATTCAATTATTTTCATAAATAATAAAACTCATCGCAGGATTACAATTATTATTTTTAATACAATTTTAAATTAATTTCTCGAAAAATGCAATTATTCTCAAAGATTTTATTAAAATTCTTCGAAAGAATTGAATTATTTTAAAAAATTGATGTTAATTTATTCGTTAGAATTTAATAATTATTATCAATACATTTTTAATTAAATTTCTTGAAAGAAATGAATTATTTTCAAATATTTTGATATAATTCTTTATAAGAATTCAAATGTCTTTTATTTAAATTTAATTGAAATAACTTTAAATTAAAAAACTTAATTAAATTTCCCGAAAGAATTTTAAGTTTCTTCGTAACAATTTAAATGTTTTCGATAAATAAAATAAAATGAAATAATTTTCATTGTAAGAATTCAATTATTTTCACAAATAATAAAATATTTCATACAAATTCAATTATTTATAAATTTTTGTTTAAATTTCTTCGCAATAATTCAAATATTTTCTTGAATAATACAAATTTTTACAGGGATTCAATTATTTTTATAAATAATTAAATTCATTTTAGGAATTCAATTGTTTTCATAAATAGTTAAACTCATCGCAGAATTTTAATTATTTTTAATACAATATTTTACTCAAATTTCTCGAAAAATTGAATTCTTTTGAGAAATTTTATTAAAATAGTATATTTTGAAAATATTTGAATTTCAGCGACAAATTTCATTTTGTGAAAACAAAAAGTAATTGAATTATTGCAAAAATTTTTCCAAAACTTTTTGAAAATCATTACATTTTTCGAGAAATTTATTTAAAATTGTATTAAAAATAATTGAAATGGTGTGAACAATTTTATTATTAATGAAAATATGTAATTGAATTCTTACAACGAATTATATTACATTTGTTTAAATAATTGAATTCCTTTGAACGTTTTTATTATTTTTAAAAATAATTGAATTTTTGAAGGATTTTATTAAAATTTTTGTAAATAATTTAATTTTTTTAATAAATTTTATTAAAATTGCAAAAAAACAATTCAATTATCCCTAATAATGATTTAATGAAAATATTGTATAAAAATAATTTAGTTCTTATAAACAAATGTTATCAAAATTTTTACAAAAGAATTAATTCCTTTGAAAGTATTTTTAAAAATATTTTAAATAATTTATTTCTTTTGAAAAATGTTCTTGACAATTATTGTATTCTAAATAATTGAATTCCTGTTAAAAATTTATTAATCATTATATTAATTGCATTTATGCGAAAAATGTTATTATTTTTTTAACAATTCAATTCTTTTAAGAAATTTTATTAAAATAGTAGATTTGGAAAATATTATTTTTAATTTCAGCGAAGAATTTTATTATTTGTGAAAAGTAATTGGAATTCTTGCAAAAAATTTTCCAATGAAAAATTTTATTATTTATTGAATTCTTGTAACGAATTTTATAACATTTTTTTAAATAATTGAGTTCGTGTGAAGAATTTAATTATTTATAAAAATATTGAATTTTGGCGAAGGATTTTATTAGAATTGACAAAAATGAAGGTCATGAAAAAATACAGAATTTTTATAAGTTGTTGAATTGTCAGGGAAAAGGTCAAAATTTTGTCTAAAAATCAGTGAATATTAAAATTTTTGTTGCAACTCCGGTAGAAGAGTAGTTTTTGAATTGTATTTTTTTTCCAGGTCCGATCCAAGGAACAAAGTGGAAAGGTACAAATTTCATCCGTTCCCAGCTTATGAAATTGGAAGATGTTTACGTTGGTGTCAATTTCTCGGACGTGAGGATATTTTGAAAATGTCACCGAATCAAATACGAAAACTTGTCCTGTGCTCGAAACATTTTCAAACAGGGCAAAATATTCACAATATTGGACCATGCGACGCAGTGCCGACGATAAAGGATGTTCACGATTTAACACCCGAAGAGGCTTTAGAGCAAATGGAAATGGAAAATGAAGATGTTGACGAGGTCTGCAAAGTTGGAAAACGAGGTTCTCGACCTTTAGTTTCGAGCAAAAAGCCAAAGGTCGACAATAAACCAGCTCCATTGGCGAAAAAACGAGGAAAATCAAGAAGGCCGACTTTAATAAATATTCCCAAACCAAAACCACTGAGTTTCGAAACAGACGAATTTATGAAAAAACTACCAATACCAGCGTCGACGAATTGGAAATTTCAATTTGGCAATCAATTTCAACCGATTGCTATTAGCAACAGCGTCACTCAAAATTTGCCAAATAACATTTCGACGGATATTAAAAAGGTTATTCTCCCATTTACGGGTGATATTTCAAAATTGGGGGCTCCAATTCCAGTTCATAGTCTTTCGAGTATACCACCAGGTTTGCTGATTAAAATAAATCTCCCCGATCAAGGGATGAAAGCGGGAAAGTCGGGAAGAGGTCGCGGTCGTGGACGAGGACGTGGCCGTGGTCGAAGTCGTGGTAGAGGAAGAAAATCACAAAGCGAAACGAGACGGGAAAAAATTAACAACGGCAGTATCGAACAAATTGTCAATATAATGCCCGAAAAATTAGAAACCCTAGGAACAATGGAGCATCACATTGAGAAAATTGAACCAATGGGAAAAATTGAACCCGAGGAGGAGGAAATTGATTTTGACGCCGATTCAGTGAAAATGTCCGATTTACTTTCATTCGCCACTGAGGAAGTTGTCGAGGAATTTGTCGAGGGCAATATGGAAATACACGAGGAAGAAGTCGAATTACAGGAGAATTTCAACGAGAGTAAAATTCAATTGAAAACGGAAAATTTATACGACGAGGTTCTTGAGGAAGAACAAGAGGAGAAAATATGTCGAACATCGTTGAAAACACGTCGTACATTGTTGCCGATTAGAAATGAACTTTACTATTTTCTTCGAAAATTAAAACCACAATTGCAAAGACTTCCGAAAAATTCACGAGCAAAGGTGAAGCTTGCAATTGTTAACAAGGTGATTGATTTTTTGTAAATTCTCCTTTTTAAAATGTTTTTGTATTTTCGTTTTTGTTTCTTGTATTTTGAGAATTTCTTTTTTCATTTGTTTTTTAAGACTTTGTCTTCATTTCATTCGGATAATTTCGTTATCTAGAAATATTGTGAAATTAGACGGAACTGTTCAAAAGATTAAGTTTTATTGTAGGAAAAGTATCAAGTTTGTAAATAAAAAATGATTCTGTTTTTGAAGAATGTAACTAACATTTCGTCAAATTTATGAAAAGCCTTTATTAAATTAACAAAATAAATTGAATATAATTTTTCAAATTAATTAATTTAATAGATTAATTTAACTAACTAAATTAATGTTGGAAATACACTTAATTTTTTGAATAGAAGCCAGAAATAATTTTCGTTAAACAGTGTAATGTATGTGTCAATTATAGTATTGTTGCAATTGAATTTTTTTAGAAAATGTTTTCTTTTCTGAAACTTATTAGAAAGAGGCGAAATAAAAAGTTAATTGCGTTTATATTTATACATCTAAAATATTGATGTATGTATATTTATATTATAATTATGTAGTTAAATGATAAGTAACGTTCTAGGACAAATTAATGTTCTTATTGTACATTTGGAAGTTGTAAAATAAAAATAGACACAGTACTGTTTGCAAATATTAAAATAAATTATCAGGTATATATGTTATGAGATGAAAAATTAATTTGGTTTAAAAGTCTTAAATCGCATCTGTGTGATTTTTAATAATAATAATTATTAATATTCTTCCTAATATTTCATTTTATCAAAATGTGATTTATACTCTTAAACTAAATGACTTTTTAAAAAATTGTTTTATGAATTCTAAATAAATTTTTTGATTAAATTATAAAAAATTTGTTCGTTATAATTATTATTTAGATGTATATTTTATAAATTGAGACGAAATTTTCTTTTTGAATTAAATTTTTAATTTACTGTAATTTAATATTTTAAATTAATTACAATAAAAATTCAATTATTTTCGCAAATAAAAATTTCCACAAGAATTCAATTATTATTTAAAATAAAATTTTCATAATCTTTATTATATTTCGAAAAACTATTTAAAACTATTTAAAACAATGTTTATGAAATTCTTATGAGGAATTCCATTATTTTTAAAAATAACAAAATTTTTCACAAGAATTCAATTATTTTCATAAATAATAAAATTCTTCTCAATAATTCAATTTTTAAAAATTTTAATAAAATTATCAGCAACTATTCAATTATTTTTATAAATTTTTAATACAATTTTACGTAATTATTCTTAAAAATTTAATTTCAATTCCTCGAAAAAATCAATTATTTAAAAAAATGTTTTTTTTTAAATTCTTTGGAAGAATTAAATTATTTTCAAAACTAACAAAGTTTTTACAGGAATACAATTCTTTTTAAACATTTTAATAAAAATTGTCGTAATAATTCAATTATTTTCATAAATAATAAAATTCTTCTCAGGAATTCAATTATTTTTGAAAATTTTAATATAATTCTTAGCAATTATTTAATTATTTTTATAAATAATGAAATTCATCGCAGGATTTCAATTATTTTTAATACAATTTTACAGAAATTGCTTGAAAAATGTAATTATTCTTAAAAATTAAATTTCAATTCCTCGAAAAAATTAATTATTTTTAAAAATAACCAAATTTTTGCATAAAATTAGTGGAATTAAATAAATTATTTGAAAATTTTCATAAAATTCTTCTCAAGAATTAAATTATTTTTATAAATTGGATTTAAGTTCTTTCATGAGTAATAAAATTCGTTGCAGGAATTCAATTTATTAGCAGGATAAGAAAGAAGTCTGAAATTTTGCTTTTTGGTGTTAAAAAAACTTAAAAACTTTAAATTCTCCTAAAATTTTATTTCAGTGAAGTTGAATAATAAAAAATTGCAATTTTTCTGGTGAAATTTTTCAAATTTTTTATTAGCATCTACAAAAGCCTGCCGAATTACATACATTATTTACATTCAAAAATCAAACTAAAAATATTTTCAGTGTGATTTTACAAAGAGTTAAAAAAGCTATTACATTGAGAACATTTGTTTTTTTAAATCTTTTTCTGACATTTCAGTTTCTCTTATAAAGCTAAATATTCATCTCATTGTTATTCGTGCTAAATTCCTAATATTAAAATTATAATACATTTTAAATTAAGTTCTTTTTTTTACAAATAAGCTTTGCTTCTTTTTAGTAAGGCTACAATACTTTTTCTTGCACACAAAATGATTTTAAATCCTAAAATTAATGTTTTTGTGTATAAATAAAAAGTCACTTGAACATATGTACAACATATGTTTTTTAATTTTTCGTGTTACGGAATTATAATTTAATATCTCCTTTTTTATTTTTAAATTGTGTGTTAAAGTTTTCACTCTCGAATTTTTGGGTTTGAAGTAAAATTACAAATTGTCACACAATAGAAATATAATCCTCGAAGATAATTATTTACTTAGTGGGATTAATTAATTTATTCTAATTAAAGGTGTTCCGATGAAAAAATAAATTATATAAATTAACTTCCTGTACATTTGCAAGCTTGTGATTTAAATTTTTTGTCTACTATAGTTTGCATTTTCTAATTTGTGATTCCATTTATATGGATTTGATGTCGCATTGACATAATATATAATTATTGCAAATGAAAGTTTAGTTTCAGAAAGTTGATTTTAATTTATGAAATTGAAAATTAACTTAACTTCGTAAACTTTGTAATCGACTTTTCATTTCTTCCAATTCTTTTTCGTCGATATCTTTGTCAGCTACTTCCTCTTCGTCTTTGGATGTTGATGGACCTATTGTATCGGTAACGACTGCCGGTGCCCTTCCCATTTGACCAGCAGTAATCTCCCACAAAATCTAGAGGGAAAAATTACAAAAATTACAATAATTATCACAATTTCGAATATTTATGAATGAATATTCATTGAATAAATATTTATTATTTATTAAAATTTTCGAATATAATTGAATTTCGGAAAAGAATTTTAATATTTCTATTAAGATAATTGAAATTTTGAAGAGAATTTTTTTTTTAATTTTTGAACGTAATTGAATTTTTGCGAAAAAGTTAATTGTTTTTGAAAATAATTGAATTTCTGCAATCATTTGTAATTTCTATAAAATTCTCCAAATTATATCGTACAATTTACGAACTTTTCGTCTTTTCTCAATTAAATTACGAACTTTACGGACCTTTTAAAAAAAAAAATTAAATCTGAAAATAAAAGATCTTAAGGAAGTAAATTAAAATTACCTTATCGACTTCTTCGTCGGCTTCCTCCTCCATTTCCTCGGAATCCTCCAAAGATTCCATAGTTTCATCCATCATTTCCTCAATTATTCCGGCTTTCATCATTTCTTTGGATAATTCTCGCATTGTTGCTGCAACTTCAGGTACTTTGACAAGTGCTTGCATTGCTTGCATTACTTCAGTGGATTTCGATACTGAACCAGCGACTCTAATTGTAGCCAGCTGATTTTTTAATTGCATCGACACTGAATTTAAATGAGCCTTCGATGTGTGCAATTTTCCACACGTTTTACGCGCTCGAATTACTTCTTTGGCTAAAATTTTACATACATCTCGATCTCCCTTCTTTGCAGCCTCCTTCATACTTCGCTTCACTTTATCCTCCTCCCTCTGAATCGCTGGAAATTTACAAAAAAAATTATTAGTTTATTGCGATTTTTGTAAATTCAAAACAAAATTATTTGGATTTTTGTAAATTAAATACAAAATTGTTCGAACTTTTGTATAAATTCACGAAATAATATCGTTTGGAATTTTTGTAAATTAAAAAGAAAATTGTTCGAACTTTTGTGAATTAAAAATAAAATTGTTCGAATTTTTTCTAAAAAGATAATAACAATATTTTTGTGAAAAGGAAAATTATATTTTTGCAAAAACATAAATAATATTTTTTTTTGTAAAAAAAAAGAGATTCACGAGATTCACGAATGGCAGACGATTCCAAGGTTATTCGAATTTATTGTCACTATCTTTTTTTTATTTAAAATATGAGTCAATGATAAGATTCAATTGTCGACCTTCGGAAATTTTTATCTTTCATCTTTTATATTTATAATCGAGTACTTATTTAATTTTCAAAATTGCAATTCGGTATTTATTTTAAGAACTGATTTTTGCGGTATTTATTTATTTACAAATTTTCCCTTTTGCTCACTTTGAAGTAAATTGAAAGGAGAAATATTTTAAATAAATACCAGTTTTCCAATGAGAACAAAACTCCCATAAAAATATATTCTAAAAATAGACATGATCGGCTCATTGTGTAAAGAAATTGACATAATTCTGTAAAAGCATTAAATAAAATAAGCGAAAGTTTAGCATATTTACATTAAATTTGACGTTTCATCAAAGAACAAGCTGAATATAAAATTCATAACTAAACGATTGAGTAAATAGAGCGATAAATTCAGTTCATGATGTTAGTTTATAGGTATTTCAAAGAGTTTTTCTAAACAATAAATTAAAAATTTTAAAAAAGAAAGAAAGTTTTGAGAACAGATTATGAAATTCATATTTTAATCAATACAAAAAGTATAATTATTATTATAACAAAGCTTGATTATGCACCAGCACCGAAAACAATTCTCAAGGTTATGAGGTTAGGTTATTGTTTTTAATTAGAAAATTAAAATAGTCTAAAATAACAATAAGGCGGAGAAATTAAGATGCAGATTTAAAATTAATAAAAATCTTTATAACAAATGACTCACCTCTAACTTGTCTATCTATTTGATAACCTTCTTTCCTTAATTTCGACGTCCATTCTTGAACCTATAAATTTTTAAGTAATTTTAAGTAAAAAATTAATATAAAATTTGTTGTACAATTTTTTCTGTTTTACAATCTAACCATTTCTTTGGGATTCTTCTCCTGTGACTTTCCAAAAAGGCCCATTTTTTGTCTTTTTGAGGCAAAAATCTGATAAAATTTGTCCTGTATCTGTAACACAGTAGAGATTTGACAGGTGCGATTTAATTTTGTTATAGTGTGTGGGTGTGTTAAGTGTTTACCAAAATATTTCTACATTATCATTCGAGTTTGATTCGAAAGGTTGCCATTTTATCATTTGAGAACAGGCATGCGCATATCCATGTCAAGTGTGGCGTAAGGGAAATATTTGGCTTTTAGGGGCCCAGAAATTATAAAAAAATGGTAAGATTTTCGTCTAATTTAGATATTTATTTACGATAAACAAAAATCGTATAATTGCAATTAAAAATCATCTCTTTGCATGTTGTGCTTAAAGGTTCAATTTGAGTTTGTTTCCAAATGCTAACCTATTTCTGCACTTCTTACAGTGATTTCACTAATCTTACGTCTTATCTTGCATCATGGTTTTAACTTTCTTTAATTTACTAACTAACTAATAATACTAATTTGATTTTTATGATTTCAATTTTGAGAAATTAATACTATTCTCTAAAATTTGAATTTTCTTCATTATATTCATTTGAACATTGCAATTGTACTTGAATTCAATCTCTTTTGCAGAATGATAATTTAAAAACATTTTCATTGACTAAAATTCTAATAAGTAAATTATTGTTTAGAACTATCAATCTTGGGTTACAAGAGATGCGAGTTTCATTTTCTGATTATTTTTATCACTAGAATTTTTCATCTAATTTTGAATTGCATGCTCCAGACATTTAATAACATAACATTTTCATAAAACTAAATTTCGTTCCAATTGTAACATTTTTTTACAGCATAAACTAAAATTTTCTCAGCGGGATAAAGTGAAAAAGTTTATAACCTTTACACAAACCGGAGAGCAAACGGCAATTTATTGCTTAACGCAAAATGACTGGAAATTAGATTTAGCCAGCGACAATTACTTTCAGAATCCTGAGGCATACTATAAAGAGCCTAAAAATTCTGTTGACAAGAAAAAACTCGAAATATTATTTAGTAGATATCAAGGTAATGTGAGATGAAATTTTTACTCTATATTAGAAATAATTTTTCAATTTAATAATTCTTTATTCTGTATTTTTATATACTTTGTAATGTAAACAAATATTTTTCTAGATTCTTCAGAATCTGACAAAATAACAGCAGATGGAATAATGAAATTTCTCGATGATTTGGGATTAAGTCCGGAGAGTAAATTAGTTTTGATTATTGCATGGAAATTTCGGGCAGAAACGCAATGTGAATTTACACGTGATGAATTTATGAATGGAATGATGGATTTGGGGTAAGATTTCAATTTTTTTTTTACTATTATGAGCTAAAATTTTTTTCTTACTTTTATAGTCTGCTAAAATCTACTATTTAGTACTTTTTTCACGATTTGCTATTATTTGGATACATTTTTTTTTTAGTTTTTCGCCACTGAAAGCTACTTTTTCCCTCTATTTTTCTGTTAATTTGCACTATTTTTAATCCGCTAATTTAGTTGAAATAAAGAATATTTATTTTCTTCAAAATAATCATAAATTCAGGAAGTACCACTTCAAATTTTTTTCATTAATATGTATAAATATTTTATTACCAGATTAAACTTTACGAATCCAAATTAATCTAATCTAATCTTAGTCGATTTAAATTTCTCTCGATGCAAATTTGAAACTATTAAAATTTCCACTGTTAAGATAAAACTACAATTGATTAAAATTACAATAAATTAATTAATTTACAAGTTAATTTGCTTTATCAAACATTTTTTAGCAGCTTTTTTGAAAAATAATTTCTCCTCTCATTTTAATAGAATAATAAATATACTGATGTGATTATTTTGTCAATTAATCATGTTTATATTTAAATCACAAAAATTGATTTAAAAAAGAATTTCAGTTAAAATTTTAAAATGTAATTGAATATTAGAAGCGTTATAGTAGAAAATTTTAGAAATAATTAAAATTCAAAAGGTTTTTAAATTCAAATCTTTGAAAATTTGAATTTTGAGTAACTTTAATTAATTTAAAAATGGTAATAAACTTGGTTTTTTTAACAATTTTAGTTCAGATTTTTTTATATTGGTTGAATTTTTAAATATATAATATTTAAATTAAAAAAATTATAAACCTACTTTAAAATATTTTAGAAAATCTAATTTTTTAGATTAATTTAAAAAAAACAATTGTTTTCAAAAACTTTTATTAAAATTCTACAAAAAAATTCATGAATTTTTCAAATTGTTCAAAAATTCTTTAAGGAATTTAATTTTTTTTAAAATGTAAAACTATGTCATTCGAAAATTAATTTAGTAGAATTTTTTATCATAATTTTTTGAAACTTAATTTATCTTCAAAATAAGTGAATTAAAATTTATAAATAAATTTGCTTTTATAAAAAAAGTATCATATAAAATTTGTAGAAATCATGTAGGTATTTTCCTATTTGTTCTAATTCGAATTTTTTAAAAACTTCATTTTTTAATTTTTTTTGGAAAAATTCTTTCAATAAATTCATTTATTTCCAAAAAGAAATTGTACTAAATTTTAATAATGTGGAAATTTTTTAAATAAATAAGGGAAAAATCTATTATCTTTGAAAAATTATTTCGATATATTTTTATTATATTGTTCATTTTTAATTTTATTTTTTATTATTAAAGCATATGTATTAAAATCATTAAATTATTAAATTATAAAGAAAGTAAAGAAAACAAAAAAGTTACAGTTGCAATTTTGATAAAAAATTTAATTTTTGTATTTAAACCATTAAATTCTAGAAGAATTTCTTGCAAATTATTAAAAATAATTAAATAACCAAATTTTAGAGGAATTACCTAAAAATTATTGAAAACAATTGTTAATTGATTTAGAGAAGTCATTAAAAAATATTTTTGAAAATAGTTGAATTTCCAAGAATAATTAAAAAAAAATGTAAAGAATTCGAAATTTTGTCAAATTTAATTGAAATAAATTTTGTATTTTAAAGAATTTCATTTTTTCTACTTTTAAAAATTATTTTTAAATACAATCGTTTTTTTAAGAATTCTAACTAAAAATTTGGAAAATGCTTAAATTTTAGAAAAATTTATAATTAAAATTATTACCTGAATTTACTACTTTTTTCACTACTTTCTGCAACTTTTTGCTACTTTTCGATACTTTTTGATACTTTCTTTTTAAATTAATTAACGAGTGCGAAATAATTGGGAAACTTAAAAAATATTTTTTCTTTTACAGTGTTGACAGCGTAGATAAACTTAAGGCTCGTTTAAGTAGTTTAGAAAATGAAATTCGTGATCCTTTGAAATTTAAAGACTTTTATCATTTTACCTTCAATTACGCCAAAAATCCAGGACAAAAGGGTTTAGATTTAGATATGGCTATCGCATATTGGAATATAGTGTTGGACGATAAATTTAAATTCCTGTCCCTATGGTGCCAGTTTTTGCAGGTAAATTTTTATCCTTACTTTTTTATAGTTAACGTAAGAAAAAGTTATTTAGGGCAAATAATTCATTAAATTACTTCATTAAATTATTAAATTAAATTACTTAAATTTTAATTTAAATTAAAAACCAAATTTAAAAAGAGTTCAAAACTCTTCAAAACTTTCTTTTTCTTTTTTTTACTTCGGTGAAGTTTAACGATTGAAAGAAAAAAATATAGTTTTCTCGACATAAGCAAGAATACTGATTTAATATATTTAAACAAAAACAAAAATTTTTCTTTTCCAAATTATTCATCAAAACATTTTAATAGAACATTTTTTTCTTCTAAATCGTTGATTATAAAACGCTTGTCTTTTTTTTTTACTTTTAAATAGAAATATTTTCCTCTCTTTATTGTAATTTTGTGCAAAATTTCGAAAAACTTTTCAGGAACATCATAAGAGGTCAATTCCAAAAGACACTTGGAATTTGTTATTAGATTTTGCTCTTATGATTAATGCTAATATGACCAATTACGATGAGGAAGGTGCTTGGCCTGTTTTAATAGACGATTTTGTTGAATGGGCGCAACCGCGCGTTCGTCAAGCTCTTTAACATTTTTCATTAGGTCATTCGTATCCTGTTTAAAAGTTATTTATTTCGTTATTACACCACGCAATCTATAATCCCTTGGTAATTGTTTCTCTCTCATTTATTAACATTATATTCAATATTGCTTTGTACACAGAAAATAACATATATATTTTTCTACTTTCTTTCATAGTAATAAAAAATAAAAAATTAATTTCTTATTATTTACAAAAAATTTATTTTACTTTATTTTCAATATATTTAGAGAATTTAAAGAAAAGGGGGGAAAAAACTAAAAAAAAACAAATTTAATAAAATTGTAAACTAGCCTGAATATAATATAGATATACAATTAATAAATGTATAAAAATTGACAAGTACTTGACTACTATTCAGATGCTTTATTTTTTAATAATGTATAATAATTGAATTACCAAAAAGATATATATTCCTGTGTACAAAACAATATTTTCCGATTGTATGAAAGAAAAGAATTGAGAATTCTAAATTATTGCTCAATTATCAAAGCTGTACAAAGTGTTGCTTAACAATATTTCAACACAGCTTTTTTTTTTGGTAAATAAAAACAAAAAGTTTATTTAGATTGACAATGATTGCTAATAGAAATCGGATTTTTTTCTTCAGATTTCCGTCTTCTCTTTCAGTAGATTTATTGAAGTTAATATTTATGTACGATAATACATAAACCAAAAGAGAAAATAGAAAAATTAATTTTACTATTTAGATATGAAAATCGTAAAAGTTGAAAAATTCATAAATCTGAATTCAAAGTTTCGATAAAATGTTCTTGAGGAAAAAGATTTTGCTTTTTCCCATAATATATTATATTTAAAAGAAAACATTTTATATAAAAAATATACATAATTGTATAAATTGTTAGGAAATGTAAAAAAGGAAACAAAAAAAAATACAATTTAGAAGTTAAAGGCGAATTCTTTTTTGTGTTCGAAAGAAAATTAATTTTTGATAAAAAGAAAATATTCTTGCAAATTTTTGTCTTTAGGGATCACTAAAAAAAAAATAAATATCAATGTCAAAGTTTTTATTGATAACGAATTTTTCCTTTTAAAAAATGTATAACATTTTTCAAGCTCTTTAGAAAAAAAAAAGCAAAATGCATAGATTTAGGGATTTGACCATTTTTCATACATTTAAGATAATCTCCTCGCAACCCTCTCCCAAAAAAATAAAATGAATTTCCAATTATAGTTTTATTTTTTTATAAAGATAATATGTTTTTAAATAATATGTGAGATAATTGCAGAGGTAATTTGCATTTTTTCAAATGTGATATTTATTCGTCGAAAGACAAAAAAAGTAGTATTTTCTTCGTAACCGAGATAACTGTGATTACAGATTAAAGCGTGTGTTTTAATAATGAAATAGGTATATTTCTGAGTATTAGATATACAATACGAATGTAATTACAAAATTTAAAAATGGCATTGATGACAATTCTCCTAAAAAACAAAAAAAAAAAATGTGGAAAAGTTTTTCAATTCAATGGAGAAATTGAAATGAATCAAAAAAAAAATTTTCAGGATCATTCCGTTAAAATATTTTACTGAAAACCTTATTTCTAGATTAATAATTTCATCACGCACTTGAAAATTGAAGAAACATGTTAATTTCTACATAATATGAATCTTCATTTAAAAAAAAATTGCAAACAGAAAAAAGAACAAGATTTCCATCGTATTCACGTAATTTTCTAATAGATGTATTAGATCAGTTTTAATACAGTAATGGCAATTGAAAAAAAAAGAAAATTGCGATTACGGAAATTAATTTGTATTTTCGAATTAATTAATGTGTTTTTATTAATATGTTTCATTAATGTTTCATTTAATGTTTCATATTCGATTTTTGTTTCATTAATGTGTTTCATATTAATTGATGTTCCATTCAAGTTTCATTTTACTTGCTCTTTTATAAATATTTACGATAAAATTCGAAATAGTTGTGAAGAATATAAATGCCTTGCGTCTTCTTTTTTTTCTGGAACAAAATCAATTTTTGAAAATATTGATATTTATCTGAAAATGTAACTTATTGCAATATTATAAAAAAAAAAAAATTAAAGGGGAAATTTATATTTTAATTCCCACTTTGGCATTGCTAGAAATTTGCAGAGTTTAAAAAAAAGGGCATGGTAAAGTTTTGTAAATAATGTAAATAAATTCGTCGTTATATTAACCAGGGATAAGTTATAATTAGTTGATTGAAATAAATCAATTTAGAAAATAGAAAAAGTTTGTCTATTTTTCTAATGAAACGTTTATTTTCCAGTGTATTTAATTTTTCTTTTCTTTTTCCTTTCTATTTTTTCTTTTCTTTCTTTCTTTCTTTTTTCTCTCTTTTTTTTGTTTCTTTTATCTTGTTTTTTCTTTTTTTCTTTCTTTTCCCTTTTCTTTTTTTCTTTTTAATTTTCTTCTTTATTTTTCTTTTTTTCTTTCTTTTCCCTTTTTTTTCTTCTTCTTTTTCTTCTTTATTTTTCTTTTAGTTTCACTTTCTATATTTTATGAATTCCATTGTTACAACTACAAGCTCTGAGGCATCGTTTTCCATTTTCCCGCTCGTATAAAAATGCCAATTCGTATTGATTCGAGAAAGCATAATAGCATCCATGCAAAATTGATTGAATATACCAGTGACATAGTGCTTCTAAATTATCTATCGTCGTCTAAAATAATTAATTTTTCAATAGTCATTAGAAGCTATGGAAATTGTCATATAATATTGCTTAAAATATTTTTCTTTTTACCTCCGCAATGATTAATCCAAATTTACAATTCTTAATAGTATTGTGGGCGTGTGAATCGAACAATAATACCTAAACAATAGGTAAAAAAAAACAAATTAGAAGATATTTAGAATTATTTTAATTTATTTAATACCTTATTGATTTTATTTTGAAAAATAAAAATTATTGTTCGGCCACAAGTGATGAGAAGCATAAATAAATTTTCTGATCTCGGATTCTTATACCAAACGTCAAGAAAATTTTTTATATTTTTGCTCAATCCTTTCTCAATTTTCTCGTGAACCACGCGGAATTTCTGTGAATCAGAAAAAAAAGAATTAGAATTTTTGAATCTAATTAAAACTTATTAAATTAAATTAAATTAAAATTATTATTAAATTAACATTAAATTAAATTAAAATTATTATTCCATTAACAGACATTAACATTAAATTAAATTATGATTAAAATTGAATCAAATATCGAATTAAAAAGAATTAAATTTGTTTCAATTAACTGAAAATAAAAATTATACCCATTCTTTTAATTTATTTAAACTTTTGCCTCCGTATATGAGAGCCTCGACGGTATTTAAATATGGATGGGAAATTATTCGCTTGTCTAAAATCCGTGCATGTATTTTATTTCCCTCAATTATTGCCTCTGCTATTAAAATATTTAATTCTGAACATTTCTCGACTCTACAGATTTTTAATTTTCTTTCACTTATTCGTTGAGCCAGAAGTAAACAAATTAATGTACAAGCTTCACTTTCTGCAAAAAAAATTAAAATTTACTACTAATTACAATTTATTATAAATTATTTTATATTTAATACGTTAATTAATCCTTTAAAAAAATAGTGATTCAGAAAGAAAATGACAATTATGTACGTTACAATTAAATAAAAGTACTTTTTTGTCCTGGTGGATAACGACTTTGAGAAAATTCCGGATGATACCAAAAAGCACTGGTGCAATTATCTATTTGCTCTTTAATAAAAGAGGGAAAGCTCTCATTGAATAGTGGAGGCAAGGTCATAATTAAAAAAAAATTATTTCACACAAAACTTCCTTTCCATATTAGCAGTTTTTGAAACTTTTCCAAATTTACTTTGTTCCATTTTTTCTAAAGAGGAATCTCTAGAAAATATCAGAGATTATTTCTGATTTGTTTAAATTTAGCTCTAGAGAACATTATAGAAAGATAATTTAACTTTATACAATCAGAATTTTGGGAAAAAAGTGAAGTTTGTATTTCTTTTCTCTCCATAACCTTTAAATGAAAAAATCATGTTTTCAAACTCGCGATTGTTTTCCCGCAAGGTGCGAGAAAACAGTTGTACCACCACAATAAAGATTGGGGTGTATATTTAATTTTATTAATTTTATTTCACCACTATTATAAAGTAATTATATAAAAAAATTAGCAAAATTAACGCAAAATCCAGCTTGTCAGTTGTTGTAAATTGTAAACAAAGTCTTTAAATAACCGGTTATTGTTGAATTTCATACCTTCCCAACCCTGAAGAAGAGAGAGGACATACTTGTCCAATTCTATCTCTCTTCAATACCCATAGGAATAATAGCAGACGACAGAAAAAGCAGAAGCAAGCAGAAGTCAAATCTTTATAGATTTACATTAAAAAAAGAAAAAAATCAAGACTACTTGGATTAATTTCCATTGATAGAAATTGGTAAATTGATAAAATGGCTGCAGTGAAATTTGGTCCGCATTTAAAAGAATTAAGAATTTTACTTTGTCAAACGTCAAAGTCAAGTCAAGGTGCTAGGTGAGAAATATTTGACATAACCCTTAGTTTTAAATAACAAACAGTATTTTAATTTTTTCTTGAATTCAAGTTTTAAACTAGAAATTTGTTACTTTATCTAATTTTTGTTTTTTATACCACTTTTAGGGAATTTATTGAACAACAATATGTGTCTCTAAAAAACACCAATCCTTATTTTCCAATTTTAATTAGAGAATGTTCATCAATTGAACCAAGATTATATGCTCGTTTTGGTGAGTAAACAAATCGAAATATCTTTTTTTCTATAATTGTTAGTTAACTGTTTTACTTTATTGTTCAAGTTTTTATAAACAATCTTGAGCAGTTTAGTTTTTTTCGACAATAGAACATAGTAAAGTAATAACTTTTTGTGAATTTGCCTAATTGTAAGTAAAATATTCTTTTATTTACAGAATTTGGAAAAGAGACATGTGTACCATTAGCAAATTTAAAATCTGACGATATTCTCGGCAAAGTTAAGGAACTCTCTAATTCTCAGTGATGATAGATCATCTGTCAACTATATAAAGTATATAATTTATTTAGTTTGTTGAATGCCTGTACAAAAAGTATGTAAGTTAAAGCGAAATTATTAAATTGTTTTAAAAACATAAACTTGGTAGAATTTTTCTAACCAAATAGAAAACTAGTCTATTGGATCTATTGTAAAATGTAGGACTTTAAAAAATGTTCTTAAAAAAGAAAAGAAAATTTTAAATAATTTGAGATAAATTATCTTTATTTACATATTTTTCTTTTCAACTATATATCCAGTATTGAAAAATAATTTAAATAATTTATTACAAAATAAACATAATTATTTTTTTGGTAATTTTTAAAATTTAAGTGACAATGTATTACAATTTTGTCTAATTATTTTCTTTTTAATAGTTTTTAAGAAAAAATTTGCTCTAATTTTTAAAAGCTGGTAGACCAAATTCTTCAGGTTTGAATTCATCGAGACAGTTTATTACCAATGTTGCTTTTTCGGTGAATTTCTTTGGTAAATTTGGATCTGGCACCATAACAACTTGCATTCCTGCAGAAATTCCTGCTTCAACTCCATTAGGAGCGTCTTCAAAGACAAGACACTTGAAAAAAGAAAGAAACAAATCAAAATAAATAATTAAAGGGCAATGTAATCAAGCCTTTGATATTTTTTAAATTTAGTCATTTTTCTATTAAGCAATTTTTTATTTAGTAATTTTTCTATTTAGCAATTTTTTATTCAGTAATTTAGTAAATAGTCATTAGTAATTAGTAATTAATAATTAGTAAAATTAAGTAATAGAAAAGGGTGAAATAAATGTTTAGACAAATTTTTTTACCTTTGAAGGATCTGGCTTATCGGGAAATCGATCAGCCGCAACCAAAAATATATCGGGATTAGGTTTTCCCTTTTTTACATCAGGATCAGAACCACCTAGAACTCTATGATGAAACAGATTGAAAACGTCCATTAATTTTTTTGTTTTTAGTTCAAAACTGTCCTTGCTTGAACTTGTTGCCAGTGCAATTGGAATATTATTTTCTTTTAAATGCTGCAAAAGTCTCACTGCACCTGTTATAAAATATTTGTAATACAAAATTATTTAGATAACAAATAAATTTATTTATTTTACTTCGGACATTCTACATGAGAAGTACATAATATGAAAAGAAAAAAGTGTAGAAGAAATTTTTGAAATCAGACTGAGTTTCGTTTTTTTCACTTGAAGAAAAAATATAAATAATTGTCAATATCTTGATTGTCGGAACATTTTTTTAAAATTTCTATGTTATTTCTTATCTTAAGCACTCAGGAGAATTACAATCTGATAAACTATTAAGTTGTTTTTCTCTCAAATTGCTTAGTTAGAATAAAAATAATCCTGTCAGTGTTAATTTTTCTGAAAATCAGTCTGACTTACAGATTGTTAAGTGCATGACAAACAGCAATATACAATAATATATAAATACAACAAAAATGCAAATGTGATCATTTTTAATGTGCATTGACTGTGCTCTCTTCATTTATACAAAAATAATTTTTTTTCATTTCTTTTGAATTATGATACCAACAGAGATGATAGTATGATTTTTTTGTTCTCCGGAAGTCTCAATAAAAAAAATTTTTTTTTTTTTAAAGAAAAGTTTTGGAAAATAAACAAAATACTTGCTTGAAAATAAAAATTGATGGCAAATTCATTTTATGCATTGGAGAAAAAATAGGGAAAAAAGAAAATTTTTTCACAAATTAAAAAGAGGATGTTTTATTTTCAAAAAAATTACTTTTTCAGTCACTCAGGGTTGCCACAAAAATTTAATTTTTTTCCCCTGACTTTTCCCTGATTTCGAGTCAAAATTTTAATTTTTCCCTGACTTTAAAGATTATCCTGATTCACTCATAAAGTCATAAACATTATTAGATACTGAAAAAAATGTTCTATTATATT
This sequence comes from Leptopilina heterotoma, assembly GCF_015476425.1. NCBI lineage: Eukaryota > Metazoa > Arthropoda > Insecta > Hymenoptera > Figitidae > Leptopilina > Leptopilina heterotoma. The sequence continues at coordinate 912,892 of NW_025111169.1, forward strand.
TATTTACAAATTTCATTAATTGTAAAATTGTTCAAAAACATTAATAACTTCTTTTTTAAATAAATATTCAGTTATTCTTATTTTTCCATAGGAATTAAAATTCTTCAAAAGATTCAAATTCAAACCATTATTTTGAAATTAACGAACATATAAAAATATTATTACAAAACATGAAGATATTGATTACTCCGAGTCTTCAACTCGGAGTGATAATAATGATATAATAATAATAATAATAATAATAATAATAATAATAATAATAATAATAATAATAATAATAATAATAATTTACATTTCTATTAAATTTAAAAAATAATTAAATTAATTACAAAAATTCTAAAAAAATCCTTCACAAGAATTGAATTATTTTTACAAATATTGAATTCTCATAAAGAATTTTAACAACAAATTTTTAAGTAATTCAATTAATTTGACGATTTTTAATTCTTATAAAATTTTTTTTAAATAATTGCATTTTTCGAGGAATTTGATTTAAATTGTATTAAAAATAATTAAAATTCTGCGATGAGTTTCATAATTTATAAGAATAATTGAATTTCTAAAAAGAATTTAATTATTTATGAAAATAAATGAATCCCTGTAAAAAATTTATTATTTACGAAAATAATTGAATTATTGCGAAAAAATTTATAAAAAATTTGTAAATAATTAAATTCCTGTAAAATATTTGTTAGTTATGAAAATAATTGAATTTTTGTGAAGAATTTTATTAACATTTGTTTAAATAATTGAATTTTATTTTTATTATTGAAAACATTTCAATTGTTTCGAAGCATATAAAATTCTTTCTAGGAATTTAGTTAAAATTGATTTTAAAAAAATTGAATTCTTATAAAGAATTATATCAAAATTTTTGAAAATAATTAAATTCTTTTAATATGGAATTAAATTAAAAATTTGTTTGAAAATAATTATTAAATTTTAATAAACAAATTATATTAATTTTTAAAAATAATTGATTTCTTTCTAAGAATTTTAATAAAATTTTTCAGAATAATTGCATTTTTCGAGAAATTTATTTAAAATTGTATTAAAAATAATTAAAATCCTACGATGAATTTTATTATTTATGAAAATAATTGAATTCCTGAGAAGAGTTTTATTATTTATAAAAATAATTGAATTATTACGAAGAAATTTATAAAAAATTTATAAATAATTGAATTCTTGTGAAATATTTGTTATTTATGAAAGTAATTGAAATTTTGACAAGAAATTTATTAAAATTTTTAGAAATACCTGAATTTCAGAGAAGAATTTTATTATTTTTAAAGGTAATTGAAATTTGAATGAAAATTAAAAAAAAATTTTGAACATAATTAAATTTCTGCGAAGAATTTTATTTCTTTTAAGAATTATTGAATTTCGAATAAGAATTTGAATTATTAAAATTTTTCAAAAATTTAAGTTCTTTGAAATTTCTATTGAAATTAATTGAAAATTGAAATTTTCTAAAATTTCGAATTAAAACCTTTTGAAGTTCATCTATTTATAAAAATTGTAAACGCAACTCTTTTAAAATTCAATTAATTTTGAAATATTTAAGTAAAATTGTTCATTAAGAAATTTTTAAGTAATAATTTTATGATAGTTCTTGAAAAATTAAGTTATTTAAAAAAAACATTATTGTCCGAAATAGAAAAAAGTAAAGGTTTTGAATTAGAATTCGTGGTAATTTCTTAGTTTATGAGACAAATAAAAAATACACAAAAATTCAGAGTTTGCTTATGAATTCTAAAAATTAAATTTTTTCCAGTACTTTTAATAAAAATCCCTGACTTTTCCCTGACCTGTGGCAACCCAGTTACTTTTTTAGTTTAGAAAATTTTCTTTTAATATAATAATTTATAATTTTCTTTGAATATAATAAAATTGTAAATGAAATGAGAAATTAATAAATAATGACTCTAAACGAAAAACTAAAAAGCAAAACAAAATTTAACGACATAATATTTTTTTTTGTTTAAACCTGGCATCATATTAACATCTACGAAAAGTTCTCGCTGTAATCGATGATAAATATCTTGAAATTCAATAATAGTTATGGGTAACTTGTAATGATTTATTATAAGTTCTGCCCCTACAACTTCCGGTCTTCCGAGAACTTGATAGGCCAAATCACCTCCATAGGTATATCCATGTTTAGATACTATTGCTTGATATATTTGCTTGTATACACTTTCTGAATCTGCACAGTGCAAACAAAAAAAAAAAGACTTAACGTTATTAATTGTGAATTCAATGTTATTATCACACCTGGCAAAAATTGTGCTTGAGGAAATAATTCTTCGTATAATGTTAAAAGTTGTTTTTCAAATTCATTTGTTGTTAATGGCAATTCCAAATGTTCAATTGTCCAATTTGTCACTTCTCTTGTTTTGAAACCCATAGTTTGAGCCTTATGTTCCCATGTGAATTGTTTTCCATAAGCATTAGTGATACGATTAAATGCTTGAGTATATAGCCTTTCAGTGTCTGCGTATTTTCAGTCAAGAGTTTCATTATTTTATCATTCTCACAGAGTTAATTTTTTAAAAATTATTCCTATTTTTTTCATGGAAAATAATAAACTAAAAATAAATACTAAAAAATTGAAAAGAAACATAAAAATACTGAAATAAAAAATATAAAAATACTGATATAAAAAAAATAGAGAAATTAAATACTAAAATAAAAAAATATCAAAGTACTGAAATAAAATATGTAATACAAATTAATGAAAATAATAATAAAATACGTTTTATTTATAAATTGACCCTCTCGGCAAGATTTTATAACTCACTCGCTTACCTAATAGTGAAAAACATGAGGAAGATAAATTTATGTGATAATAATTTTTTTTATGCTTTAACACTTAAATAGAAGTTACACAATTTCTATAAACATTATTCACCTTGATATTGATTACTTTATTTTCACAGATAATTGTGTTAAAAAATTGTAATTATAAATCCTATATTTTTCTAATGTGTAAAAATTAACAACAATATTATTAATAGAAATTTCTGAACAAAAACAATTGGCGATATAATTGATAATCTAATGAAATTGTAAAAATTAAATAGACTAATTTTCTTTGACGTAAATAATAATTAAAAATAAAAAAAATTCTAATAGTTATAACAAATGTCATCATCCGAAATTTGCAAAATTTCATCATCTGACAAGGAAATGTATTTTCACATATTTAAATACTTATAAAATTTATTTTAAAAAAAAATGTATTAATAGATGAAAAAAATCTTGTTTAAATAAGCAACTATTGTAATTATCGTGTCCTTGAAATTGAATCGAAGTAACAAAAATTTAAAAGACCAAGAGTTTGAAAAAAACTCACCAAGGAGGAGTCCATCCATGTCAAAAATACAATGTGTTATTTCTTTATAATTACTGGCCATTTTTAGTTGAACTTTCAATAATGCTAACTTATTTTAAAAATTTAAATTCAATTAAATAAATCAGAGTTCCGGTAGTCCGATCAAAGTCGTCTGATCCTGATTAATAAACTGTACGTCGCGTGGGCAACGTTATATTTATGTGATGAAGCAGAGTTGGGTCGGTGGTTGTGTGGAAATTTGACAAGAACATTTCAGCCAATCAAAAGAGTTTGAATATTAAGCACCGTTCATATCTCTCCAGTGCCAGTCTCCATGATATTCGTGATGAATCAAAGTTTCTTATCTTCGTTTTTATTATCTTCTATGACTAAAATCAGGTGTTCAGTTTCGATTGGTTTCGATCCTTTCTGAGTTACGTGTACTACTGTGTTAAAATACTTTTTATAAATAATAATTTATAAACAATCTTGAAACTTCGATTTGTGTATAGCGTGTATAGTAAGTTTTCCGAGAGAATTCATCCAGAGATTTGAAGATATTGCATTTAAATTTAGTGAAGGATTTTGTGAAGCAATTCATTCAGTTTTCAAAGGTAAATAATAACTGTAGTGCGATCGATTATACCTATTTCCAGAATGTACGAATGACGCATCGCAATTGATAAGTAAAATTGTAGGCCAAATTTATTAAACAGTTAATTTTTTAATTTTATCCATTTTATCATTTTAAGAGAGAGAGAGAGAGAGAGAGAGAGATAGAGAGATAGAGAATTTAATGATTCATGGAGACTTTTGAAATAAACTAGATAACTGTCTTATCATTTAATGTCTAGTGTTGAATAACAAAAAATTATAATTTCAATAGAATTACAATTCGTAAATACATCTCTAATGAACGTGACACTTGATTTTTCTTCTTTTCTTTTTTAAACGAATAAATCTTTAATAATAAAATTATTGTAATTAAAACTGTATTGAGGAAGATTTAAAAACCCGGTGAGATTATGCATTGTGTTATATCTGAATCTTGAATAGATAAGGGGAATTTTTTTTATTTTTTTGTCAAATTTATTAACTTTTGAGACAGTGTTATTTTTATTCATGAGAGATAAATATACATTCGTTTTTATTTTCGCATCATTGAATTTAATTATATTTTCTACGTTTTATATTCAGTTAATAGTTCATGAACAAAGCCACGCCTTGGCGAATTTCCAAAAGAAAATTTAATATTGATTTCTCTTGTTAGCAACATTGTAATTATTGAAGTATGTGTTTCTTTTGTATTGTATTGTTTCTTTTTTGCTTTTTTTCGGAGAAATACGTGATTACCGGTAATAATTTTTTTCGTTAAAGAAATAACGTTATTACACGATATAACGCAATAATGTTTTCTCTTGACATCAACGTTCACAGTGTTTATTTTTCGCCTTTAATTAAATTAAAATATCGATTAATGTAACAAAAATATTTATTTACAATTTTTTGCTTTTCAGTTTCACTTGAGTAGTTGAAAAACCAAGGTGTTTTTACAGGGTTGCCACAGGTCAGGGAAATCAGGGAAAAGTCAGGGATTTTTAGTAAAAGTACTGGAAAAAATTGAATTTTTAAAATTCATGAGAAAACTCTGAATTTTGATGTTTTTTTTTGTTTGCCTCGTAAACTATGAAATTACCACGAATTTTACTACAAAACCTTCCATTTTTTCTATTTCTAACAATAATTTCTTTTTAAATAATTTAATTTTTCAAGATCTATCATAAAATTATGACTTATAAATTATTTAATGAATAATTTTTACAATTTTCATAAATACTAGATTGATAGAAGAATTTTAGTGAAAATTACTAAAAATTGAATTTTGGAAAAGTTACAAATGGTTCGAGAAATTTTTATTTGTCTGGAAATCAGGGAAAAATAAAATTGAATATTTGTGTCAACCCTGTTTTAAAAATAATTTTTCTGGGAAAATTTTGAAAAAATACCTGCTATTTATTTTATTTATTTTATTAATCATCAGAGATAAAGATTGTAGGTTGAGAAATATTATTTCGATATTATCATCGTTAAAAATACATTTTTTTTAATAGCTCACTGATTAGAAATTTGGTAATTTCTATTGGAAAATTTATTTTTATTCTATAACTAGTACTAAATATTTTTTTTCGAGTTAAAGAATTAACATTTCAAATTACGCGCGTATAAATTCTTGTGATTTATTTTTGTTTCTTGTTTTTTTTTGTTTCACACTCACACAAAAAGAAAGTAATAAGAATAAGAAGGTGTAAGAAGGTAAAACGTGGTTGTAACGTTAGGTTCTTTTTCAGCAAACCAAAGATGACAACTTGGCAGAACAATCCAGGTGGTGGATATCCAAGACAAGAAGGTCTCGATATTTTATCTTGATTTACACATTTATTTTATTGCTGGCAAAATATTAATTTATATACACGATAAATATAACACTGTCACTGTCACGTCACTTTTCGTCGATCAATTCGATATATTTTTGCGCTACCATTAAATATGAGAATGTAAAAATTTACAATTTACATATTTAAATATATGTATTTTAGAAGTATTTGTAATTATTAATGCTTCTATATTTACTGCGATAGCTTTCACGCAGGTGTGAAAAATATTCATCTACACCTTCCTATCGTGGATTATATCTTAATGTGAATGATTTTGCTTGTCACAGAGAAATGTGAGGTTAAATGAAAATTAATTTTGACACTTAAAATTTATTTTTAATTATTACTTCGCAGATCAATATCCGAATCCAGGTTATCCGGGTTATCCGCAGAATCCGGGCTATCCTCCAAATCCAGGTTATCCGCCAAATCCGGGTTATCCACCAAATCCAGGTTATCCGCCAAATCCAGGATATCCGGGCGCTTTTCCAGGAGGAGCTCCGCCAGGTATAATAATCGATGATATTAATGAATAATAAATTATTATATTAGTCACCAGCCTTTACTGGCCTTGGAGACCTTTATTTACGCAGTTGTTACTTTTTTAACAAATTTTCCAGCTGATGAAACTATTTACTTACTATTTTGACGAAAGGTCACTAATTCTAGTGTTTTTGGTAAAGTTTCTTATTTTATTGATTTTTTTCGGTATTTTTTTCAAGGATTGATAAAAAAGTGTTTAAATAGTATTTAAGTATTTAGTTTTATCTACAAAGTGCTATAATAACAGTAAAATTCAATTAACTTGAACTGGATTCAAAATCTGATAGTTTTTGCCTTTTTTCTCTTCATCTGCTCGATAAAAAATAACAAAACTTGACTGAATTAATTTTTATTTTAAATTGACTATTTGCGAGATTGTTTTAGAAATTTTATTTTTTACAGGCCTCGCACTAATTTACTAAAACCTACTATTTACTACTTTTTTTTACGATTTGCTACTATTTGGATACTTTTTTCCATGTTTAAGAATTTAAAAAAATTTTAATTTGTTAACAGTTGAAAGATAAAAATTATTTTCAAAAATTTTAATAAAATTCTTTAAAACGATTCAATTATTTTCACAAATTTTTCTTAATTCAATGATTTTTAATATTTATTATTTTAATAAAAAATTTCGCAAAAGAATTAAATAGTTTAAAAAAAATGTTTAAAAAATTCTTTGCAAACATTCAAATATTTTTATAAATAAAAAAATGTTTTCAAGAATTCAATTATTTAAAACAGAATTTCCTAATATTTTTTGAAAAAAATCAATTATTTAAATAGATTTTTAGCAAATTCTTCGCAAGATTTCAATTATTTTTAATGTAATTTAAAATTAATTCCGCTAAAAAAGCAATTATTCTTAAAAATTTTAATAAAATTCTTTGAAAAAATTAAATTATTTAAAAAAAATTTGATATAATTTATTTCTTAGAGTGTAATAATTATTTTCAGTTAATTTTTAATTACATTTCTTGAATGAATTTAAATATTATCAAAAATTTTAAAAAAAATTTTAAAAATTAATTATCGAGTACGAAGCCTGTTTTTACTATTTTTCACTTAAAAAATTCAGTCCAAACGAATTCTGTCAATAATAGAAAATAATTTTTTGTTTAGATCCAGGATTTATTCCACCAGGAGGTCCAGCATACGGTCAGCCACCACCACAAGGACCAGGAATGTACGGGTCAAATTATGCCGAGGATCCGATGCACGATGAAATCAAGGGATTCGAATTTAATGATGAATCCATTCGAAGAGGTTTCATAAGGTAAGCTAGTCTACGAATATTTAATGTTTTTCACTAACTTTTTGATTATTATTTGCTAATGTCGATAATTTTTCATTGCAGAAAAGTATATTCAATATTGATGAGTCAGCTTCTTCTCTCAGTGGGAATAATCGCATTATTTACTTATCATATGCCCACTAAAAGATGGTTCCTTGCTAATCCAGCGACGGTTTGGGTCGCACTTGGTGTCACACTTGTTCTCCTAATATGCATGGCATGCTGTTCCAGTGTTCGTCGCAAGGCGCCAATGAATTTCATATTTCTCGGCATTTTCACCGGCGCTGAATCATTTTTACTGGGAGCTATTTCTTCTAGATATGAACCAGAAGCGGTACTTATGTTTTTCAATTCTTTAATTTTTAATTTTTAATAACTTTTAACTTTTAATATGTGACGCGGTCAGGGAAAATAGGGAAAAATCATCGATTTTTATTAAAAGTACTAAAAAACGTTTAATTTTTAAAATACATAAGAAAATTGTGAATTTTTGTTACTTTTTTGTTTGACTCATAAACTATGAAATTACCACGAATTCTAATACAAAACTTTCAATTTTTTCTATTTCTGACAATAATTTCTATTTAAATAACTTAATTCTTGAAGAACAATCATAAAATTATTACTTAGAAATTATTTGATAAATAATTTTACTTAAATGTTTCAAAATGAATTGAATTTTAAAAGAGTTGCGTTCACAATTTTCATAAATAGATGAACTTCAAAAGGTTTTAACTTGAAATTTTGTAAATTTTCAATTTTTAATTAATTTAATTATAAATTTTAAAGAACTTAGATTTTTGAAAAATTTTAATAATTCAAATTCTTATGAAATTGGTTACATTTTTTAATATATAATTATTTAATTAATTAATTATTAAAAATAATATATTTATAAAGGAATTTTAGTTAAAAACACTAAAAATATTAAATTTTAGAGAAGCTACAAATGATTGCAGAAATTCAATTATTTTCAAAAGTAATAAAATTCTTCGCAAAAATTCAATTAGGTTCAAATTTTTTTTTAAATTTTCGTCAAAGTTTTAATTATTTTTATAAATAATAAAATTCATCTATAAAATTCAATTATATAAAAAAATTTTAATACAATTTTCGGCAAAATTTCAAATATTTTCAAAAATTTTCCTCAAATCAATGATTTTTAATATCTACTATTTTAATAAAATTTTCCAAAATAATTCAATTATTTAAAAAAATTAATAAAATTCTACGCAAACATTTAATTATTTTCGTAAATAATAAAATTCTTTTTAGGAATTCAATTATTTTTATAAATAATAAAACTAAACGTTGAATTTCAATTATACACAAACCAAATTTTTTAAAAATTTCTGTCTTTATTTCAATTTTCTTTTTAAGTAATAAATTTCTTTGTAATAAATTTCTTTTTTAAATTTCTTTTTTTTTTTGTTATTTTCATAAATAATAAAATATTTACAGGGAATTCTGAAAAATTTTATTAAAATTTTTCGAAAGAATTCAATTATTTCCAAAAATTGATATAATTTGTTTATTAAAATTTAATAATTGTTTTCAATACATTTTTAACTAAATTTCTTGGAACAATTTCATTATTTTCAAGAATTTTAATAAAATTTTTCATAACAAATCAAGAAATTTTCATAAAATTCTTCGTAGAAAGTTAATTAATTTCAAAAGTTTTTCGAAATTCAATTATTTTCAATATTTTCTGTTTCAATAAAATTTCCCAAAAGAATTCAATTATTTAAAAAAAAAATTAATAAAATTCTTCGCAATAATTCAATTATTTTTATAGATAATAAAATTCTTGTTAGGAATTCAATTATTTTAACAAAATTTATTAAAATTCGTTGCCAGAATTTAATTATTTTCAAAAGTAATAAAATTCATTGCAGAAATTTAATTATGTTCAAAAATGTAATCAAATTTTTTGAAAAATTCTATTATTTTCATAAATAACAAATATTTCGAGGAAAATCAATTATTACAAATTTTTTTTGCAACAATTCAATTATTTTTATAAATATTAAAATTTTACATGGATTCAATATTGTTTTCATGAATAATATAATTCTTTTTTGGAATTCAATTATTTTTATAAATAATAAAACTCATTGCAGAATTTTAATTATTTTTGATACAATTTTAATCGATTTTTTCGAAGAATATAATTATTCTTAAAATTTTTATTAAAATTCGTCGCAAGAATTCAATTATATAAAAAAATTTTCATAAAATTCTTTATGAGAATTCAATTTTATGAAACATTCAATTATTCAATAAATTATTTATTTTTGTATTTAAATAATTGAATTCTCGTAGAATTTCCTAGTAAAAATTGATTTAAAGATATGAATTTCAGTTAAAATTTTAAATAATAATTCAATATTTAAAGCATTGTAGCGTGAATTTTTAGAAACAATTGAATTTTTAAAAGGTTTCAAATTAAAATTTTTGAAAATCTGAATTTTTTACACTTTTAACTAACAATTCTGTAGAATTAATTCTTTTGAAAAAATGTAATTGAAGTTTTATTGAAATTATTACAAGTTTTTATTTTCTAATATACAATTGAAGAATTTCTGTATAATGGATGAAATTTCGTAAAATTGAATTGCAAATAAATGGATTTGAAAATTCTCAAAGAACTTTTTCAAAAATTATTAAAAATAATTGATTTAAAGAAAAATTTTATTTTAATATTCTAGAAAATAATAATTGAATTGAAATGATGAAAATAATTTGGAAGAAGTTACAGTAACAATATTTTTATAAAATGTAAAATAATAATTTTATCACGCGGTCATTTTTAATTATTACAAAACATGAAGAATTGATCGATATCTTCATGTTTTATAATAATATTTTTATAAGTTGTTAATTTTAAAAAGGTTTGAATTTGAAATCTTTAAAAACCTAAATTTCCGTGGAAAAATAATAACGATTAAGTATTTATTTAAAAAAGAAGTTACTGATGTTTTAGAATAATTTTACAATTAAAGGAATTCGTAAATAAATGTAATAGAACATTTTTTTCAGTATCTAATCATTTTTAGAGTTTTAATAGATCCCTTTTTCTGCACACAGGTTATACTCGCTGTCGGTATCACCGCCGCCGTATGCTTTGCACTGACAATATTTGCATTCCAAACGAGATTTGACTTTACGGCATTAAATGGAATTCTTTTTGCCGCTCTAATCGTTTTCGTTCTGTTTGGAATAATTGCTATGTTCTTCAAGGGAAGAACAATAACGCTGGTGTACGCATCAATTGGAGCACTATTGTTCTCCGTGTATCTTGTGTACGATACACAAATGATGATGGGAGGTAAACATAAATACTCGATATCGCCCGAAGAATATGTCTTCGCTGCACTCAATCTCTATCTGGACATTGTCAACATTTTCTTGTACATTTTGACCATTATCGGAGCTTCGAGAGACTAGGAGTAATTTTAGTTACAGCAATGATATTTAATTCGAGAAATCGCTGTAACTATGTATACCAATTACAAAAAACAAAATTCAGTAAGATTTAAAAAATATTTCTTGCTTCTTATGTGTAAAACTCTTCTTAAAAAAAGAAAAAGAAAAGGATAATCCAGATAATCAACGAACGATTTTTCCTTTATACGAAATATGACTTTTTTTCTCAAAATTAAAATTAAGAAAATTTATCCAGTGTAGTGTCGCATTAAACGATTGGATTTGGATAGCTTGGGATATATTTGTTAATGGTAATTATTTATGTATCATTTATTTTCTTATACTCGTTCTTATACTTATTTTCGTATGTTTATAAACTCTTTCAAAGTTTTGCAAAAAGGAAAAAAACGAGTAAGAAAAAAGTCTTTCAAAGTATTATCCGTAATCAGAAATTTTGTCTATAAACCAATAATTGAGATTTTCTTTTATTATTGAGTAATAGTTTTACTCAGACAATAATTCGATTTCTTGGTTAAGATTTAAGAAACACTTTCAACAAATAGTTTTTGAGAATTCAGGAGATAATTATTTTTTCAATATTGTGTTTAGTAGTAGAAAAAATTAAATTTTTTAATAATTTTCTAAAATATACTTAAGTTAAGGAAAAATGGAAAAAATGTCATAGAAATTTCAATTTAGTCCGGGTAAAGACAAGTTTCTTATTAAAAAAAAAAAAATAGTCATTTTACGTTATTAAAAATACCAAATGTTTGTTACTCATTGAAACCCCAAAAAAAATGTTGCGTAGTATTAAAAATACTGATATTTTCTTCATTGTTTTGCACTTCATTTCATTAGTTTCATGTTCACAGCAATTAATTATCGATTTACGAGAGAAATTCTGTCACTATAGTCGTTAATATGAAATAATCGTTTATTATCAAAATAATATATTTACGTGACAAATTTTTTTCCCCGTAAACCATTAATTAATTGTTTATTTAATTTTCTTTTCCGTTACGAATGAGAATATAACCTCTAGCTAGTGAACAATAATAATGTGAAAGAACATCGCGTACATTATACGAAAATATTTTTTTTCTTATCTTAATAATGACAAGTCTGATGAAAAAAATTCCCTAAAGAAATTATAATTTAAAAGAAAAATTCTTTTGACATTTGGATTTTATAAAAAACAAAACAAAATTCTATAATAATTACAAAAAAAACGTTTATTTCATTCGAGGAAAATTAGGTTTTTTTTTCATCGGGCAACTATTATTATTATAAAATAAATAAATAAATAAAATATATTCAAAGAGATAATACAGTTGATTGTAAATTTTATAAAATATCGTCTATTGTTTTTAAATGTAGAAATATCTATCTGTCAGATTGCATTTTATTGTTAATATGTGAAATGTTATCAATAAGAATGCGTATAAATGTGTTATTAATAAAAAAAAATCAAGCAACATTATCAATTTGAACCATCTTTCCGATAAAGAAAAAAAAAAAACTTCGCTTGCTAAAAAAATAATTATATAAATAATTTTTCATTACGAATGAATGTTTCAAACTACACATTGTACGTTATAATGAAAAACTACCTTATAATAATAATTAAAATTATATAAAACTACAAAAAAAACAACCAATACTGTTAAAGACATGTGTATTTTTTTCGTTAGATGATTTACATTTTAGAATACTTAGCTTCTAATGAAACTTTCCTGTTTCGCGTGATTTAATTTGTATTTAAATAAAATGTTTGAATGTCAAAAGTGAATAATATTCAGGCCTTGGGACTATTTGCGACTATTTCCAACTTTTCTTGAGATTTTCTGGACTATTTTAAACTATTTTCCAAAAATGCGATTTTTTTCGAATTATTTTTGAAAAATGCGACTATTTCCGAATTTTCTTTCACAAATTGCAACAAAAAAATACTTTTTTTGCTATAAAATTCTGCTTATTTTGATTTTCAAAGTGTGAAAAATAGCAATAGTCAAACTTTTCTTCTAAAAGAGTTTTACATTTTTTTGCAACTCTTTTATAGCGTAAAAACAGACTTCTCAAAATTTATTTTTGAGATGACATTTTTTTTGTTGCTACAGGTCAGAAAAATCAGTGGATTTTAACAAAACAAGTTGCAAATTTAAATTTAAATAAAAAAAACACGAAGAGTTATTAGTTGCAATTTTCGTTTTAAAAAAATAGAATTTTTGTATTTAAATAATTCAATTCTTATGAAAACCTTTCGGAAAATTATTATAAATAATAAATTTAGAGACGAATTTTAATTCATTATTTTTAATAATTTTCCGAAGAAATTTTTAGAAACAGTTACATTTAAAAATTCTGAACAATTCAGATTTAAAAAAATTTAATTTCCAATTTTTTTTTAATTAGTTATATTTTCATAAAGAAAAATTTCACAATTTTGAACAATTCCGTTTTTTTTCAAAAAATTTAATTTCCATTTTTTTATAAATTAGTTGAATTTTTATTTAAAAAAATGAATTTTGCATTTAAATACTTGAATTCTCAAAAAACTTTAAAGAAGAATTTTAATTGAAAATTATGGAAAATAATATGATTTTGAATGATTGGAGAAATTTGTAGAAACAATGAAATTTAAAAATTTTGAACAATTCAGTTTTTGAAAAATTTAAATTCAATTTTTTCAATTAATTTAATTTTTGCCTATTCACTTGAAAAATTGTCGAAAAACCGAAATTTCGAAAAATTGAATTTTAATTTTTAAGTGAACTTTCTTTTTCGTGAATAATTGAATTCTTAAAGAACTTTCACGAAATTATTAAAAAATAATTGATTTTGTAAAGAATTTTATTTAAATGTCCTAGAAAATAATTAAATTTTGAATGATTGGAGAAATTTGTAGAAACAATGAAATTTAAAAATTCTGAACAATTCAGTTTTTGAAAAATTTAAATTCAATTTTTTCAATTAATTTAATGTTTGCCTATTCACTTGAAAAATTGTCGAAAAACCGAAATTTCGAAAAATTGAATTTTAATTTTTAATTGAACTTTCTTTTTCGTAAATAATTGAATTCTTTAAGAACTTTCACAGAATTATTAATAAATAATTGCTTTAGAAAAGAATTTTAGTTAAAAATTCCGGAAAATAATTGAATTTTGAAAGAATTAAAATTGAATTTTTTAAAAGCAACGGAATTGAAATTTTTGAAAATTTCAACTTCAGTGGAAATATAATAATAAGTATTAAAATATCTATTTATTTAACAAGATCGTGCAAGTTTTAAAAAATTGAATTAAGAAATTCTGAAATTAAAAAAAAATTAGTTTTTTGAACAATTTTAATTAAAATATTTTGAAGATAATTGAATTCCCAAATGTAAATTGCAAAAATGTTGAAAAATTGTAAATTTCGTTAAATTTTATTGAAACGAATTTTATATTTTGGTGAATTTTATTACAATTTTTTTTAAAGTAATGTGAAAAAAATTTGAAAAACTGTTTTGAAATGATTGTGTTTTGGGAAAAATTGAAAAAACTATTTTAAAATAATTGTATTCTAGAAAAAACTCGGAAGTTGGATTTGAAGTTTTAATCGGAATAAGGGAAAAATTCAAAGCTTTTTTGGAAATAAAGAAAATAAAAATTTTTCTGATAATCCGGAATAAACGAATCGAATTTTTCGACTTCTTTTTTTCTGCTTTGAGTCGACTAAAACTTTTTTTTCCATCTTCAAAAGTTGATCCGACGTCTGAATATTAAAAAAATATTTAAATACTCCCAAACTAAACGAAATCAAATTTTACTCTTCAAAAACTTCTCATAAAATGATAATAAAAAAAAAAAAACAAAAAAAAAATACTTTTACAACTTATTGCTAAAAGAAAAGAGAATAATTTCTTTTATGAACCTTTTTATTACATTGTTAACTTTAACTGAAAATTCCATATCTAGAAATTAATATAAATATAATATTCGTATCAAAGCTTAAATTCTTAAAATGATAATTTCAACACATTGATAACAGCAGCGAAGTAAATAATTTATATATATATTCCTTCTAACTAATCACAACATTTGTAGAAAGAAGGAAGCAATATACGGTTGTATAAATCGGATAATTACTTTTTTGTTTGTTTATCTAATAATTACACACTTCCCTATTTCTTACATGAGTGATGTAGGTTTCTTCCTCATTGCGTCCATTATTAGAAAATATAAAAAGAACGGCACTTATTTCTATTTTTGATAATTCGACTCTCAAGATATTGCTTCACGGTTGCAATTTTACATACACACACAATACACAAGAGAAATTCCCTAAATTTACCTTTTTTTTACTAATTAAAAAATAAGAAATTATTATATTATTATTGTTCTTTTCTTAAAATATTCAAAAAAAAATTATTTTCAATAATGAGATTATTGAAAATAAGTTGTTTCTCAAAATATTCGAATAAATAATAAATTGTAAACTCGTTATTAAGTAGAATGTATGGCCTTGTTGTCATAAGTGTAAAAATGATAAATTTCGGGAAAAAAGAAAATTTAAATAACAATATTTTAGGTGCTCATCACACGTGTCAAATATACCCTCACGATTATTAGCGAAGAAAGAAAAATTTATATATATTTTATAAGCTAACAAACTGAAAGTATTACGAGCTCTACTGTACGATAAATTGTCGCGTGTGAATTATTATTTTTTTCATCGAAATACTTGTCAGAAGAACAAAAAAAAAGACAGTCTTCGTGTGCAAAATTGTTGTACTCGTATAAAATAGATTATTATCAGTGAAAATTTTATAAAATCGCGTACAAAATTTTTTTTTTTCTCATCGGAAAATGATGAGTTTTTTTTTCTCTTCTATTTAATGATTTTTAAATAATTGTTTATTTTCTTCTACAATTAGAAATGCCGAGAGAATATCTAAAATCGCGAGAACAAAAAAAAGGGTTTATTTTTTTGTTTTTTTTCTTAGGCAGTGCTTTTCATTTCTATATATATGATTCCGTCACTGATATTACAAAAAGCATTACGAGGTAACACGATAAAGCTAATGCTATCCACGAATACAGCCTCATGGACATAGACAAAAAATTGCTTATTATGCGTCCACAGAAAATTTTTTTTTTTTTTTTCGTAAAATTAGCAGCACCGATTGGAACTTCTTTCTACTCGTCGATCGACCGTCACTCGATCTGGGGCATCTTGTGGTTCTTTGCCATGAGTTTTCTCCAAGATTGCCTCCGCTAATTCACTAAACGCTCGGTCTATATTAATATTAGCTTTCGCCGATGTCTCCATAAATCTAATTCCGTGCTCTCTCGCTATCTGTAAACGAAAATATTTCGAAATCAAATTTTACTCTTCAAAAACTTCTTATAAAATGATAATAAATTTTTCTCATTGAAAATAATATTTGAATTTAATAAATAATAATATTGAAATAAAATTGAAAAAAATTCTTTTTATTATTATTGTAGGCTTTGCACTCATTAATTTTAAAAAAGTAGGAAAACATAATTTCAATTCTTCATTTTTATGAAATTTAATTATTCTGTAAACTTTTAGTTAGAATTCTTAAAAAATTCGATAATATTTAAAAATAATGATAAAATAATGATTTTATCACTCGGTTATCTTTAATTATTATAAAACATAAAGATATCGATAACTCCGAGTCTTCGACTCGGAGTAATCAATATCTTCGTGTTTTAGAATAATTTAAGAATAATTTTTAAAAGTAAAAAAATAAATTTGTTAAAAATAAAAAATTTATTAAATTTAACAAAATTTCCAATTAAGATTGAAAATTTATAAAAATATTTCTAATTTTTACAAGAATTTTAACTAATATTCAAAAAATTTGTAATTAAAAATTTTTCAAAAGACTAATTTTTGTTATAATTTCTAAATGAAATTAAAATTTATATTTTCTTTTAAATTCATACTTGAATAAGCTTTTATAAATAAATAAATACTAATTTATTTTTCGACAGGAATTAAAATTTTAAATAATTCGATTATGTAAAAGATCTTAGAAATACAACTATTTCTAAAAATTCATAATAAAAAGCATTTAATATTCAATAAATTATAATTATAAACCTGAAAATAATTTTTAAATCAATTCTCATTAGAAAGTTCTACGAGAATTCAATTATTTAAATACAAAAACAAATAATTGATAAGATTATTCATTATTAAAAAAAATTGAAGTCTTTAAGAATTTTATCAAAATTTTTGAAAATGATTGAATTATTATGAAAAATTTTAATAAAATTTTTCTATTACATTTTTCAAGAAATATTAATTTAAAATTGTTCTAAAAAAATTGAAATTCTTTGAGAAATATGAAGAATTTGTGAAAAGTAATTCTTCAAAAAATTTTCCAAAAATGTTTAAAAATAATTAAATTTTTCCAGGAATTTATTTAAAATTGTATTAAAAAATAATTGAAATTCTGTGAAGAATTTTATTATTTATGAAAATAATTGAATTTTTGCAACGCATTTTATTATATTTTTTTTAAATTATTCAAATCCTAAAAAGAATTTTGTTATTTATAAAAATAATTGAATTCCTTTGTGAAATTTGATTAAAATAAAAGATTTTGAAAATAGTATCTGAATTTCATAGAAGAATATTTTTACTTGTGAAAAATAATTAAATTCTTGCAAAACATTTTCCTAAACTTGTTGAAAATGATTACATTTTTCGAAGAATTTACTTAAAATTGTAATAAAAATAATTGAAATCTTACGAAAAATTTTAATATTTATGAAAAGTATTGAAATCCTGTGAAGAATTTCTTGTTTATGAAAATAATTGAATTTTTACAACAAATTTTATTATTTTTAAAAATAATTGAATTTTTGTTTTAAATTTTCATAAAATTTTTCAAAAAAATCCAATTATTTACCGAATTTTAAAAAAATCCTTCTCAAGAATTCAAATTATTTTTACAAATAATAAAATGTTTCACAGGAATGCAATTATTTAAAAAAATGTAATAAAAATCATTGCAAGAATTCAATTTTTTAAAATATAATTTTAATTAAATTATTATGAATATTTGAATTATTCTTTTAAATTTTCATAAAATTTCTCTAAAAAATTCAAGTACTTGCAAAAAAATTATTAAAATTCTTCACAAGAAATGAATTATTTTTTCATATATATATATACAATTTTTCGCAGAATTTCAATTATTTGTGAAAAATAATTTAATTCTTGTAAAAAATTTCAAGAAAATTTTTGAAAATAATAAAATGTTTCGAGGAATCCATTTAAAATTGTATTAAAAATAATTGAAATCCTGTGAAAAATTTTATTATTAATGAAAATAATTGAATTCTTACAACGAATTATATTACATTTGTTTAAATAATTGAATTTTTGAAGGATTTTATTAAAATTTTTGTAAATAATTTAATATTTTTGAAAAATTTTATGAAAATTGAAAAAACAATTCAATTATTCCTAATAATAATTTAATGAAAATATTGTATTAAAAATAATTGAATTCTTGCGATGAATTTTATTATTTATGAAAATAATTTAATTCTTATAAACAAATGTTATCAAAATTTTAGTAAAGAATTAATTTCTTTGAAAGTATTTTTGAAAATATTTTAAGTAATTGATTTCTTTTGAAAAATGTTCTTGAAAATTAAATTCTAAATAATTGAATTCCTGTTAAAAATTGATTAATCAATTAATTGCATTTAAGCGAAAAATTTTATTATTTTTTTAAATAATTGAATTCTTTTGAGAAATTGTATCTTAAAATTGAAGATTTTAAAAATATTTAAATTCTTTTAAGAAATTTTAATAAAATAGAAGATTTTAAAAACATTTCAATTTCAACGAAGAATTTAATTATTTGTGAAAAAGAATTAAAGTCTTGCAAAGAAAGGAATTTTTCAAAAAATATTTGAAAATAATTGTATTCTATCAAAGAATTTTGTAATTAAAAATTTTGAATTATTTCTAAAAAGAATGTTATTAAAATTTTTAAAAATAGTTTTGTTATTTCAACTATTAGCTGTCGAAAATAAAAAAATAAAAAAGTTGCTCTTAGTGTCACAAATTTAAAGAAAGAATCCAAATAGTATCCAAGTTGTTAAAAAGAAACGTATTAAATATTTGGTTTTGGTAGATGAGTGCGAAGCCTTATTATAGAAAATTATTTATCTTTAAAAGAAAAAAAGTAAAGTCAGTAAACTTACAGCCTCTCCCCTTTCCGTGCTCACAACCCTCTTCTCCTCCATATCACATTTGTTTCCTAATATCATTTTCTCAACGTCCTCATTTGCATGCTAAAAACAAAAATTGATCAATACTTTTGTTCTGTGTACGTTTCTATTTACAATTTAAAAATAAAAAAAATAAGATAAGAATATTACCTCGTCTATGTTTCTTAGCCATTTGACAATGTTTTCGAAGGTCTTCTCATTTGTTATATCATAAACTAACATAATACCCATAGCACCTCGATAATAGGAAGTAGTGATAGTGTGAAACCTTTCTTGTCCAGCGGTATCCCTGAAAAGCATATTACAATATATTTAGAAAGATAAAAATATTTTGTAAATACAAAGAAAAAACGTATTTAAAAAACAAATAAACAATTTATGTAACAATTAAGATAATTAACCTTTAAACACCAATTATCTTATACAATTGAATTTATAACATAAAAATAAATTTCTCACCATATCTGCAATTTGATTTTTTTTCCTCTCAATTCAACTGTCTTGATTTTAAAATCAATACCTAAAAAAATATTACAATCTTATTTCAAAATATTTTTCAATAAAGCAACTATCAATAAATTGACAAAGTAGTTGAAAAAAAGAAATAAATTGACAACTTAATATTGAAAAAAAAATACTATTATGTAAGAATTCTTAAATTAGAACCAAACTTGTTTATGAAAAAAAGGTGATTATATTCAAATATACGAATTCGTTAAACAAAATAATATATTACATGTGAAATGTTTCTAACAGAAAAAAGTAGAAACTCAAATGTCATTCATTTAAAAGAAGTCTATCGAGACACTTTATTGCAATGATGATGATAGTTAATAAATCTCTGATAAAAGTACAAATCGTACAAATGTATTGAAATGTATTAAATGTATCAAGGGTTAAAAAAGTTACATGCTTTTATTAACCCAGTAAAAAAGAATTAAATGATCTGTAGACAGAGAACAATAGATGAGTCATTATGACGAAAATAAATTACTACTGAAATAAAAGATGCGTTTTAAAAAATATTGACATATTAATCTCTTAATATTTTCTCACACTCACATATAAGAGGAAAAAAACAGGAAAAAAAACTAACCTAAACAATAATATTACCAACTTTATAAATGCATGAACAAATTAGCTTTGTTAAGATATATATAGAAGAATGTCGAATCAATTAAACGTTAATTATTATTTTCTTACCTATTGTTGAAATAAATGTAGTGGAAAAAGCATCGTCTGAAAACCTAAATAATATACAAGTTTTGCCGACACCAGAGTCACCGATAAGTAACAACTTGAATAATAAATCGTACGTTTTTTTCGCCATTTTTCGAGTACGCCAAATAAGTACACTGAAACACTTTGCTTTTAAACAAGAAAAACAAAATTTTGTGGTGGGGTTAAGATTTGTTGAATCAAGAATAGAGGGTAAATGGATAAAGCAATGAAATAATAGAAGAGATAGAAATCTATACTTAAAGTGAAAAACATTTCTTCTAGTGGTCAGTTCAGGAATTAGTTCACATCCACTGCTAACTTCATTCGGTATGAAACTTTAAATTTTCAAATTAAGTAGTTTTCTGTGTTTTTTGAGTTTTCCCTCGATTTTCTCTTTTTTCGATTATTTTCCCTATTTTCTATTAAAAATAAACTAAATAAATAAAAAAATATATTTCTATACAAAGAAAACTCAAAATAAAGGCAAATAAGTAATTTTCAAGAAAATGTAATTAAAATTGTATTGAAAATAATTTAATTCTTGGCAAGATTTTTATTAAAATTCTTTAAAATAATTGAATTGTTTTGAAGAATTTATTTAATTTTCTTCAAAATAATGGAGTTTTTAAAAAATAATTTTTATTGAAAATTATTTTTAAAAAACTATTATTTTCAAGAAAATTCAATAAATTATTTTTAGCAAGAATTCAATTATTTTCAATAATTGTAATAAAATTCACTTATTTTAAATACAATTTTAATTGATTTCTTTGAAAATTACAATTATTTTTAAAAATCTTGTAAAAATTCTCCGAAAAATTTCAATTATTTAAAAAAATAATTGAATTTTTCACCAAAGTTCAATTATATTTTAAAATAATTTTTCACAAAACTTCAATTCTTTAAAAAAATAATTGAATTTTTCACAAAAGTTCAATTGTTTTAAAAAATAATTGAATTTTTCACAAAAGTTCAATTATTTTAAAAAATAATTGAATTTTTCACAAAAGTTCAATTATTTTAAATACAATTCTAATCGAATTCCAGGAAAAATTAAATTTTTTTTAATTCTTCGAAAGAATTCAATAATATCAATAAATAGTAAATTTTTCCCAGGAATTTACTTATTTTAAATATAATTTTTATAAACTTATAAAAAATTTACTTATTTTTTAAAATTCTGCAAAAATTCAATTATTATCTACAGAAATAAATAAATTTTTTCGCAAGGATTCAATTATTTAAAAATTTTTTAATAAAATTCAATTCAAGAATTAAATTGTTTCCAGAAATAATTACATTGCTGATGTACTGAAATAGTCATTGAATTTTTGTAAAGTATTTGTTAAAAAAATTTGAAAATTAAATTCTTTTTGAGAATTTCATTAAATTTCGTAAAAATAATGTAATTTTTAAAAATAATTTTAATTGAAAATAATTGAAATTTACAAAGAATTTTATTAAAAACTTTTGAGAATTATTTAATTGTTTAGAAAAATGTTATTACAATTTTTGAAAATAATTTAACCCGTTAGAGAAATTTTATTAAAATTATCTTGAATGTAATTGAATTTTTTTTCTAGAAAATAATTGAAATTCTCAGAAGAATTTTATTATTTATAAAAATAATTGAATTTTTATTGAAACTCTTGAAAATAATTGAATTTAAATAATATTTTTAAAAATAATTGAATTTTTTCGAATCATTTTATTATTTATGAAAATATTTTTATTCCTGCGAATAATTTTCTTATTTATGAAAATAATTGAATTCTTTCGGAGAAGTTTATAATTTATAAAAATAATTGAATTGTTTCGAAAAATTTTATCTGAATTTATTGAAAATTGTGTTCTTTCGAGAAATTTTATTAAAATTCTATTGAAAATAATATATTGAATTGCTATAAAGAATTTTATATTATTTATGAGAATAATGAAATTCTTTCGAAAAATTTTATTAAAATTTTTGAATACCTAACAATAAACAAGAATATTTCATATTCTGTACTTAATAAGTGAATTTTTTAAATTTTTAATCTGTAATCATTTAAAAATTAAATATTATTCTTGAAAACATATTTTTTTAATTTACAAAATAATAATAAATGGATCACCGTGTTTCGCGCGTATCATTTACTACTTCTAAACTATTTAAGAAAACTAAAAAAAAAATTCTCAACATTTTGTCTCCTATTTTTAAAAAATTATAATTTATTTAGCATTATACACTTTCATTTTAATATACAGTATTATCTGTGAGATCCGTAGAAAGAATCTTTTGAAAATGTACCAGTTGTACAATCCAGCATTATTTATTTTTTTAAAAATTGATTTCAATAGAAATAAGTATATATTGTAATTGTCATAGGAAAGTTTGTTTATTTGTTTTTTTTCTCTCTGTAATAAAATATGGCAATTTTAACTATTGAGGTAATGTGATCCGTTTTTAATTAAAAATGTGTGCATGAAGAAAAAGTAAGAAATAATAACAGTTTTCCAATTAAAATAAGAGTTTAATTTTTGCTAAAAAAACGATGTCAATTTTGTTGTCTTTTTTTATATAAACAAATTTCACCTTATAGTGTTTATTATAGTTTGGCGCTTGATGTATTGCTCTCGAGTCTCTTTGATATCTTTCCAAAAATCGACATGAATTAATTATATAATATAGAGACAGTACATTTTTTTTTTTTTTTTTTTTTTTGAAACTTTCGTCATTAGAATGATGAAATTTCTAAAAATTTACAAAAATCAGTTAATATTTTTTCTTAGTAGTGAATACAGATTTTTGGACTTACAAATTCTTTTTTAAAAACTAATGTTTCAATTATGCTAAAACGCTTTGAAAATCGTCACAAATTCTCTCTTTCTCTCACACAGTTTCTCTTTCTCTCTCTCTCTCTCTCTTTCTCTCATTTTTCAAATTTTCTTCACTTCCCATTTCAATAACGTTATTTTGAAAAGTATTTTTCTTTTTCTTTCCAAAATGACGTTTTACAAAATAAGATTGTAAAAACTGCTCCTTCGGTTATTTTTTTTTCTCTTTTTTTGGGGGGAATTAACAATCTAATATATTAATTAATTAGCGTAGTTCAATATCAGTTATTACATGTATAAAATACAATAATAATTATTATGATGATTTTTTGTGAGAAGCAAGAAGATAGCAAAAAGTTCTGATATCGAATAGAAAAATGTGTTGTTTTTTTTCACTCAAAAAAAAAAAAAAAAAAAAAAAAAAATTAAAAATTAAAAATTAAAAATCAGAAATGAAAAGAAGAAAAAAATTATGGATCGTCAGCATTATTAGCTATGTTTATTGAAATGAGGATTGCTACTAGAATTATTCATGAGTTGAATGGGAGTTGTTGGACTGTGTGTATGGTGTGAAGGATTTGTATTCGGATTGTTGTGTCGCGGATTTGTATTGTGAAGACTGTGCAAATAAGAACGCTGTACAGGTTTATGTTGGGCGAGCTGTAACAATGCATCCGGTATGGAAAACCATTTACGTTTCCGGCCAATTGCTCGTGAATCTTCCCATTCGGGCAATTCCTCCGTTACACGCATCACCCACACTTGCGTTCGATGTTTATGCTCTGCACTCTGTGAAAAAAAAAATATTTTCTATTAATTTCTTTATTCTTCTTCTTTTCTCCTTCAATTTCTCTTTCATTGTAAAATTTCAGTTTATTAAAATTCAGGATTGCCACAAAAATTTAAGTTTGTTTTTCCCTGATTGTCATACAAAATTTTGACTTTTTTCCTGAACCTGAACAATATTCTGCGATTCACTCTAAAAATTATTAGATACTTAAAAAAATGTTCTATTAAATTTATGTACGAATTTCTCTAATTGTAAAATTATTCGAAGATAACAATAATTTCATTTTTTAATAAATATTCAATCATTATTACTTTTTCTATTTAAGATTTTCAAAAACAAACCTTTTGCAGAATTCAACAACTGATGAGAATATTTATTATTAAACATGAAGATATCAATCACTCCGAGTCTTCGACTCGGATCGATCGATATCTTCATGTTTTATAATAATTTAAATTTTCATAAATTTTTGAAAAAAAAAATTCAATTATTTACCGAATTTTAATAAAATCCTTCTCAAGAATTCAATTATTTTTACAAGTAAAAAAATGTATCACATGAATACTATTATTTAAAAAAATGTAATAAAATTCGTTGTAAGAATTCAATTATTTTCAGAAATAATGAAATTTTTCACAGGATTTTAATTATTTTTAATACAATTTTAAATAGATTCCTCGAAAAATTTTATTATTTTCAAAAAATGTTGGAAATTTTTCTACAAGAATTCAATCATTTATCACAAATAATTAAATTCACAAGATTTATATTGTTTTTTAATACAATGTTCATATAACATTGTACTAAAAACAATTTTTAAAAAATGTAATTATTTTCAAAAAGTTTTGGAAAATTTTTTGCAAGAATTAAATTATTTTCACAAATATTGAAATTCTTTGCTAAAATTTCAAATAAATCTTCAAAATCATCAAAATTTTAATAAGATTTCCCAAAAGAATTCACTTATTTACCAAATTTTAATAAAATCCTTCTCAGGAATTCAATTATTTTTATAAATAATAAAATTCTTTACATAAATTCAATAATTAAAAAAATTGTAATAAAATTTGTTGCAAAAATTAAATTATTTTCGTAAATAATAAAATTCTTCACAGGATTTCAATTATTTTTAATATAATTTTAAATAAATTCCTCGAAAAATGTAATTATTCTCAACAATTTTAGAAAAATGTTTTGCAAGAATTAAAATATTTTCAAAAATACTTTTCTAAAATTTTGATAACATTTGTTTATAAGAATTAAATTATTTTCATAAATAATAAAATTCATCGCAAGAATTTAATTATTTTTAATACAATATTTTCATTATAACATATTATTAGGAATAATTAAATTGTTTTTTCAATTTTCATAAAAATTTTCAAAAAAATTAAATTATTACAATAATTTTAATAAAATTTGTAAATAATTGAATTATTCTTAAAAATAATAAAAAAGTTCAAAGGACTTCAACTATTTAAACAAATGTAATATAAATCGTTGTAAGAATTTAATTATTTTTATTAATAATACAATTTTTCACAGGATTTCAATTATTTTTAATATAATTTTAAATGGATTCCTCGAAAAATTTTATTATTTTCAAAAATATTCTTAAAATTTTTTACAAGAATTAAATTATTTTTCACAAATAATTGAAATTCTGCGAAAAATGTATGTAAAAATTTTATTATTTGAAAAAATGATTCAATTCTTGTAAAGGATTTTATTTATATTTTTGTAAATATTTGAATTTTTTGGTAAAATTTTATGAAAATTTAAAAAATAATTCAATTCTTTCTAATAATTTATTTAAAATTGTATTATAAAGAATTGAATTTCTGCAACGAATTTTATTGCATTTTTTAAAATAATTGAATTTCGGAGAAGAATTTTATTATTTTTAAAGATAATTGAAATTTTGACAAGAATTTTTAACTGCTCCAAAATTCAATTTTTTAACGCATTTTTAACTAAAATTCTGCCATTATATTTTATAATTAATTTAATATATTTTAAAAAATTTAACTAATTTTAGAAGAATTTGAATTATGAAAATTTTTCAAAAAACTAAGTTCTTTAAAATTTCTAATTAAATTCATTAATTCTATTTATGAAAATTGTAAAACGCAACTCTTTTAAAATTCAATTAATTTCGAAATATTTAAGTAAAATTATTCATTAAATAATTTACAAGTAATAATTTTATAATAGTTCTTGAAGAATTAAGTTATTTAAAAAGAAATTATTGTTACAAATAGAAAAAATTGAAGGTTTTGTATCAGAATTTATGATAATTTCATGAGGCAAACAAAAAAGACACAAAAATTTAGAATTTTCTTATGAATTCCAAATATTTAATTTTTTCCCGTACTTTTTTTTGACTTTTTTCTGATTTCCCTGACCAATTCTACTTTCCCTGACATTTTCTGATCTGTGACAATCCTGAAATTATTTGTGACACGTTTCGAATAATTATTTCAAGGAACGAATCATATTTTGAAGTTATATTTGTGTTATCATCTCACTTCAAATACTCCAAGACATCGTCCAAGTTGTCCCAAAACTCCAGCCTCTTCTCTCACTTCTCGCAAGGCTGTAACTGCTGGTTCCTCTTCGGGTTCGACACCGCCACCAGGAACTATCCAGCTATCAGGTCTGCGACTTGATGTCACCAGGAGCACCTAAAATACAAATTTTTTTATAAAACATTTCGTCTATATTCTATATTTTTAGTCCTTATTTTTAAACAAAAAAATGGAAATTTTTTTGAAAATTTCTAAAATTTCAATTATTTTCGAACTAAAAGCAAAAGTTTAGAAGTTTCTGAACTATTCCTGGTCGGTAAATAGCGGTACGAAAAAATGCAAAATCTCATAAATTATACAATCGACATTAATAATATTTTCTTGTTTTTCTTCATATACAAAACTGAAATGATTCTTGCGCAATATTCCTCACTTTTTGGCAGACGGCACTTATTACTATAAGTTAAAAATATATAAGCTAAGGGAAATAATAGAATTGTGACATTTTCAAAACATGTTCATTTACCTATTCACTTAACAATTAATATTTGTCTCGATTTAGAACTTTTTGAAGACACAACAAGAGTGTTGAAAACAGTCTTTTTTCTCTCTGCGAATTTTCCTCTATTTTCAATTATTTATTTCCAAAAGTTTCGAATTGTAAAAATATAAAGATAGACAAAAGGAAAAAAAATTATAAAATCCATATAGGAATTCTCAATTTTAGTTAAACAAATAATATTTCTTTTATTATTTCAGTCATATTGAAACTAAAAAATTTTTCCTTTGTCTCTTGACATCATTGAATATATTTTATGTTTATTATTTTCCTAGCTGTTGAAATATTTTAATTAGAAATTGTCTTTTATTCATTTTATTTAATGTTCATGTCCAACTGAAATGGCAGGTGATCCGTGTCTAACAATGCATCTTGGCACAAAGGCAAAACATTTTGTCACATTATAAATGATGTAGAAATATTTCATGAATCTGACTAATAATTTTATTATTCTTTCTTAATTGTTTCTGGTACATTTAATTTATTTGAAATTTTATGAAAAAAATTAATATTTTTCGAAACAGTTTTTTTTTTGTCTGAAAAAAAAATCTAAATTGTGTAAGAAAACTTTTAATATTAAGAATTCTGTTTTTGTCAACAGAATAATCTGGAAAATTTTTTTTTTCTCATTCAAATCTTATATAATTGTGCGAATTACTCTCGTTTAATTAGGAAGAATTTATTTCCTGTTAAATGCGACAATATGTTTTCTTCAACAATATTATATTTGAATAATGACGAGAAAAATTTATTGATTATTTCTGTTAACTCAATAAGTGTTATTGTTTTTACATATTAAATTTCCAAAACGATTTTAACATTGAAATGTATCATTATTGTCTCGAGTTTTGAATTACCAGAGAGAAAATTACAATCAAGGCTATTATGTTATGATACTTTACAAATGGCATCAAAATAGCGCACATACGTTGAATTTAATTTAAAAACATTATAGAAATTAATTTTCGTAACAAAATTAATATTAATCAAATTTTAATCTTGAAATATTCGATTTTAATAAATTTTATAGACTTCATCGTAGAATTTGAATAAAATTATCAGTAGTAGAAAAAAACTAGAAATAATTTTTTTTTTTAAACTAAAAACAGAAAAAGTAAATAGAGAAAAATTTTTTACACGTAATTTTCTTAGGGTCATACGAGTACGTTACACTCATTCTCATTTTTGGAGCAGATTACTACGCAGGAGGGGAAACCATCTTTAAAATTGAACAGGCTCCTGTTTCTTTTTGACAATGAGAGAAAATTATTTAATGAACATGCAAAAAAGAAAAGTGAAGATAAAAAAAGAAATAACGAAAAAAACGAAGGCAGTGTGTAAAAAGAATTCTATTGAAAACCTGCCCTCTTGATGGCTTACCTCGTCCTCGAGGTCGTTCTTGACGCAGATACATGCCGCTCTCCGTCTATAACCTTCAGAGTCATATATACGAATAGAATTTGGTTTTTCTTTCACCATTTTTTTTTATCCACACCTAAATAATTCAATAAACCATAACCGAATACAAACTCAAAATATTCGTCAAACATTCAAAACGGCAATCCCCAACTCCCGCATTGCTCCGAAAGAACTTGAAGCCGACGACATGTTATCGACAAGAAAAATTGCAACTAAAAACGAATACTTTTAAGTATCGGCAAATATCACAGACATTATATTTCCCTAAAAGGACGCGATTGCTTTTGGATCTTAACGAAAAAGACCCCCTACAATTTTTACGATGCCACACAATTCTCACTCTTAAAATTCACTTTCCGAACTAACCTCAAAATGTTTGTTCTCATTCGGATTTTATTGGAAATAAAGGTTCGTTTACACGTTGCGCGTCAAATGGGACGTCATCGATTATTTTCATAACCAATCGAAAATACATTAATTTTCCCCTCGACCAATCATATTCAATAATTTTAACTCTTGGAAATTAAGCCTCATTCATTAGATTGAATTTCAATTTATGTATTAAATTTCTATTTTATTTTATTTTTATATATTAAAAAGAGAAAAAAGAAATGATAAAAAATAGGAAAATTTTATTTCGAAGATATATTAGAAATACATTTTTTTCAAATTTATTCCCCCTTTTTCTGAAAAAGTGGATAATTTAGTAAAATTTAACATAAATATTTCTTTTTTAAGTTATACACAAAATATACGTAATTTTATGGAGCACGTGATGTTTTTTTGTAATTATATTTTATCTACATTTCTCGTAACCCGGAAATAGAGTTTCCAAAATGATCGATAAATTTTTATTCACTTCCATTTTGTAATTGCCACTTAATGCAAAGCGACAATGAGGACAGGAATAAATTTCGGCTTCGAAACTTTGCTTTAAACACATTAGACACGTGTTGTGCGTACACGGTGTAGTTATTGGTTTCAAAACAAGCTCTTGACAACAGACACACGTAAACCTGGTGAAAATAAATTCTTACATAATAAATTGTGATTAAAACACGTGATTTTTGAATTATTTAAAAATGTAATTATTGAACAAATTTCAAAATTATTGTTTACAAAATAATTTCAAATTTATTTAATAGTTTGACATAAACAGAATTGCCACAGAAATTATATTTTATTTTTCCTTCATTTCCAGACAGAACTTTGACTCTTTTTCTGATCCTAAAGAATATTCTGATTCACTCTAAAAATAATTAGATAAAAGAATGTTCTAGTGAATTCATTTACGAATTTTTTTAATTGTAAAGTTATTCGAAAACATCAATAACTTCTTTTTTAAATAAAAAATATTGAATCAGTATTATTTTTCCATAGAAAGTAAGATTTTCAAAAATTTCGAATTCAAACCTTTTCGAAATTTCACAACGTAAAAAAATATTATTATAAAATAAAACATGAAGATACCGATCACTCGGAGTGATTGATATCTTTATGTTTTATAATAATTTAAATTTACATAAAATTTTACAAGAAAAATTAAATTTTCAAAAATTTTAAAAAAATCCTTTTCAAAAATTTAATTATTTTTACAAGTAATAAAATTTTTCACATGAATTCAATTACTTTTTACAAATAATGAAATTCTTCGCTGAAATTCAAATATTTTAAAAATTACTATTTTAATAAAATTTCTCAAAACAATTCAATTATTTAAAAAAAATGGAATAAAATTCGCTGTAAGAATTCAATTATTTTCATATGTTAACAAAATTCTTTACAAGATTTCAACTATTTTTAGTACAATTTTAAATAAAATGTAATTTTTTTATTCCTCGAAAAATGTAATTATTTTCAAAAGATTTATGAAAATTCTTAAAATCTAAAATTTTATTAAAATTCATTTTTAAAACAATTTTTATTAGAAAATTCAATTATTTACAAAGAAAAATAATTGAATTCCTAATAAGAATTATTATATTTATAAAAATGAAAATATTTGAAATACTATGAAAAAATTTATTATTTATGAAAAGTAATTGAATTATTGCGAAGAAATTTATAGAAAAAAAATTGTAAATAATTGAATTCTTGTGAAATATTTATTATTTATGAAAACAATTAAATGTTTTGTGCAGAATTTTATCAAAAATTTTTAAAAATAATTGAATTCTTTGGAGAATTTTATTAAAATAGTGCACATTGAAAATCATTAAAATCAGGAAAATTTTTTAAAATACTTGAAATGTTGCCAAAAATTTTATTAAAATTTTTAAAAATACAATTATTTTTGGAGAAGATTTTTATTATTTATAAAAATAATTGAAATTTTAAAGAGAATTTTTAAAAAATTTTTACTTATTTTTGTTCGAAAATTCTACGATGATTCAATCATTTAAATACAAAAATAAATAATTTATTGAATGTTTCCCATAATTTAATTCCCATAAAACAGTTTATCAACAAATTTTTAAATAATTGAATTCCTACGACGAATTTTAATAAAAATTTTAAGAATAATTACATTTTTCGAGGAATTTTATTAAATTGAAATTATATTAAAAATAATTGAAATTCTGCAAAGAGTTTTATTATTTACAAAAATAATTGAATTCCTGCGAAAAATTTTATTATTTATGAAAAGAATTGAATTCTTTGAAGAAATTTAATTAAAATTGTACTGAAAATAATTAAATTTCTGCGAAGAATTTTAGAAAATAATTGAATTCTTTAAATAAATTTAATTCAAATTATATTGAAAATAATTGCCTGAATTTTTCTTGACTAAATTTACTTTCCCTGACTCGTGGCAACCCTGATAAAGTATTTAAAAACTATTAAAATAAAAATTCGTTTTTCGAAATGAAAAATACTTACGTGTCAGTGACATCTTTTAGAAATTGAACTTTGCCCTTAAAAGACCGCGAAGAGAACTCCTGCCAAAATTTGTCATTCAATTTGTCCTTTCTGATAATTTTACAAATATCGTCATCCAATTGATAATTCTCCAATTTCGTTCTTTTACATTGTTCCTCATTGCTAGTGATTGCTTTACGTTTTTTCTGATTGGATTTCTTCTTTGTCTCTTGAAATTCGAAATAACCATCTGGATAAATAATTTCTATACCCAGATTTTTAATTCTCTTTTTTCCCTCCTCGGTCCATGGGGCGGGTGTTGGATCATCACGTCTCAGGACATATCGCCAAACTTTGAAACCACTTTTTCCCAGTTCGGGATAATATTTCACTACCTTATAAAGACCATCGTATCTGAGAAAAAAACAAAAAAGTCTGTTAACTAAATTAAATTCTAATTATATTTTAATTAAATTTTAATTAAGTTTTAATTAAATTTAAATTAAGTTTTAATTATATTTGAATTAAATTTAAATACAAAATTTTGACAATTTCAAAAATTATGTCAATATTTCAACATAAAAAAATGTGAAAATTGTCAAAAATGCAAATGACGATGAATTCGATATTGTTTCATTATACCTGATGCCTTCTTTTGGTGCAAATTTACTATGCTTGGCAAGCTTACAAGAACGTAGAACTCGAACAGGTATTCCATTCATCCAATCGTCAGACGTTGCACCTCGTGAGGAATCAAATTCTGCGTAACAATTTAATGCCAATGCTTTGTTCGACAAAGTTAGAACTTGATCGCAACTTTGAACTGCCGTTCTTTTGTTACCTGTTTGAAAACAAATTTTCGAATTTTCCTTTCACTGAATTTTCTTTTAACTTTGCATTAAAAATTTACTTAAAAAGATTAGAAACAATAGTTTGGAAATTTAACATAACTTAGTTTAGAATAAGAATTAGAATATTAATAATGAATTAATATTAATACAATATTAATAATACAATTTTAATTACAAATTATATCCCAAGAAATTTTACCTGTCAAATCTCTTCCTCCGGATCCAGTGTAATAAAATTCCTCGCCATTATCGACGTCGTCTTCATATCCACCGGACAGTACAATCGAATAGGCACAATCGTTTTCTCGTCCATGGATTCCGGAAACTGGTGGTCTATGAACACCTGCCTCGGATGCCTAAAATTACGAAAATTATGAAAATATTTTTCCACTATTTTTTATAGATAAATTCAGCGATAGAAAAAAAGAAATCGAATATTCTACTTGCCTGTATTCTATAGCGCCAACACATGCCAACTTCTACATTTGGAATTGCACCTCTATGATTTTCCGCTACGATCGTACAATGTTTTGTTCGCCCTGCACAAGCCATTCCTTTTCCCCAGTCTCTTTTTTCTCTATCTTTATTTTTTCTATCCTCCTTTGTGGCAAGTCTATTTTTCCTTTTTTTCGAATCCCTTAATTTGTTGCCAACCTGCAATGTGTTTATTGATTAATTTATTTAATTAACTTAATTTATTAATTAATTAAACATCAAATACAAATTTTCAAGAAGAAAATTTTGATCTATTTTTCCAAATATTTTTTCACTTTAAATTCTTTCGAAAAATTACTGACTGCAATGATAATTAAAAAATGTAAATTACGAAATGTAAATGAAATGGAAAAAAAGATGAAACTTTAGGAATTATCAGGTTTTGCACTCGATAATTAATTTTAAAAAAGTAGAAAGTTGTTGTTTCTGCATTTTATTTCACTGATTTCTTTCTAATTTTCATCAAAAATATTTACGCTTTTTCCTATCCTACTGATAATAACTTCAATTCTCAATTTTTACAAAATTCAATAATTTTCTAAATTTTAATTTAAAATTCTTCGAAAATACGATTATATTTGAAAATAATTCTTGAAAGTAGAAAAAAAATTCTTTAAAATATATTATTTATTTCAATAAAATTTGACAAAATTTCCAAATAAGTAGAAATATAATTTAATCTTTTTAGATTATTTAAGGGAATTGAACTATTTTCAAAACATTTTAATTTCAATTTTTCAAAAGACTGATTTTTTTTATTATTTCAAAAATAAATTACATGCAAAACTTAAATAATTTTTGTTAAGTACATTATTTAAATAACTTGTTAACTGTGTAAAATCTTTTTAAAATTTAATAATTTCTAAAAATTATAACTGTAATATTATTCCAAAATTCAATAATTTTTTTGTTGAAATTTTTAATTAAATTTATTCAAAAACTTAATAATTTTTTTTCTAGAACAATTTAAATATTATTAGTTTTACAAAAATTAATATTCTCAAAGATTTCACTTTAAAAATCTTTTGAAATTCAATTATTTCTGAAAATTTATAATATAACGCTTCTAGTACATAATTATCTATAATTTTAACTAAAATTCAATTTTAAATCAATTCTTATTAGAAATTTCTACGAGAATTCAATTATTTAAATAAAAAAATTAATAATTTATTGAATGATTGAATATTTCTTAAAATTGAATTCTTATAAAGAATTTTTTAAAATAATTGAATTATTTAGGAGAATCTTAATAAAATTTTTAAGAATAATTGCATTTTTTGTGGAAATTTATTTAAAATTGTATTTTAAATGATTGAATAATTCTATCTGAAATAAATTCTATCTGTTTATGAAAATAAATGAATTTTTGCAATTAATTTTATTAATTTTTTTTAAATAATTGAATTCTTTTGAGAAATTTTATTAAAAACAGTAGATTTTAAAAAACATTTGAATTTCAGCGAAGAATTAAATTATTTGTGAAAAATAATTGAATTCTTGCAAAAAAATTTGTCAATTTGACAAATTTAATTTAAATTTTATTGAAAAAAATTCAATTCTCATATAGAAATTTTATTTAAAAATTTCTGAAAATAATTTATTTATTTCAAGAAATTTGATAAAAATTGCATTGAAAATAATTGAATTTTGGTGAAGAATTTTTATTAAATTCTTGAAAATAATTTATTATTCCGAAAAATTCTAAAGAAAATTAAATTTACAATCATTGAGTTTCTGTCAAAATTGAATTACTTTTGAAAATAATTGAATGTTTGCAAAGAATGTTATTAAAATTCTTCAAAATAATTAAATTCTTTTTGGAAATTTTATTTAAATAGTAGATAGTATGAAAATAATTGAATTTCGAAAACAATTTCGAAAATAATTGAATTTTCGATTTTAAAGATTCTAATGATTTTATTAAAATTTTGGAGAATAATTTTTTTATTTCAACTTTCAACGAATTGAAATTTTTGTAAATTTAAAAAAAAGTATCTTTTAGTGTCACAAATCTAGAAAAAAATATCCTAATAGTAGCTAATCGTAAAAAATGAGTAAATTGTTGATTTTACTAGAAGATTGTGAAGTTGAATTATTTTTTAATACCTGAAGCAATTTTATTCCGATAAAAATATTAATTTGAAAAAGAAATAAACGAATTTTGATTTGAACAAATGAATTTAATTTGAACGTTTAGAATTTTAAGGAGGTCGTTAATAATTTCGAAACTTTAATCTTTAATAAGTCCTTTAAT
The DNA here is from genome assembly GCF_015476425.1 of Leptopilina heterotoma. Classification (NCBI taxonomy): domain Eukaryota; kingdom Metazoa; phylum Arthropoda; class Insecta; order Hymenoptera; family Figitidae; genus Leptopilina; species Leptopilina heterotoma. The sequence continues at coordinate 947,990 of NW_025111169.1, forward strand.
TATTTAATTACCCATATTAATATTGTAAATTTAAATAGAAATTTCATTAACTCACCATGACAATTTCGTTTTCGTCATTCTTACACGACGGACAATACCAGTAATCTTCGTCGGGAACTTTAGAGAGTGGTGGATTTAAACATTGAAGATGATATTCCCCGTTACACTCGTCGCACAGAAGAATATTCTCTGGATTTCGTCGTTCGCCACAAATTTTACAAGCACACTCGGTGCAATTAATTTTTAAATCATCCATGCAATTTTTACACTGTATCGGTAGTCTTCTTCTCGTGCTTTTCAGTTCCACTGTCGAATTTTTATCCCTGTCCTTTAATAATTTTGGTTTCTCTATCGCAAATATTTCGTCCAATTGTGGGCGGACTTTGCAATTTTTCACAGTCTCGTAGTCTCTGAAAGAAAAATTTTAGATAATTATTAATCCTATTATTATAAACTATATAACTAATAATAAATGTAATCTACAAGAAAATAAATAGTTTGTTCGTTTTACTTCCTCATAGAGGAAGCTTTTTTTGCTAATTTCTTACTGTCCAATATGAAGTGTTCCCGTTATGGACTTGACGGATCGCAATACTTTCTGAACAGTGAGATCGTACCATAATCCAGTTTCATTTGGTTCTTCAATATTGTAATTAATCATTACTTTCAGTCCTCGACGAAGATCATCGAAATTTACAAGTTTGTACGCTCTGGGTCTAATGAAATTCTCCTCGACTACAAACGGCTCTTCTCGATCGCCAAATTGCCATTTTACTTGATACTGTATTTTTCCGCTCAAATTAATTATCCTCTGAATAGTGGCTTCGTACCAAGCACCACACGCTTGATCAACACAGTCGATTGCATCTCCAACTCTATAATACAGACTCTCAGCATCGACGATCGTTTCCTCCGGTATAACAACGCTGTCATTTTTCTCATCTGCTTCGGAAAGAGCCGTCTTCTTCGCTGTCACATCGTCAATATTTATTTTCACATTCAGTAATATTACGTCATTAAGATTAACATTGTAATCGAAAAGTTTGTAGCCATTCTCCAATTGTTTTCCTCGATGGAACAGTCTTTGTAAATCGGGTTCGATGTCGAGAACTTTCTTGATTTCATTCTATAGACAAACGGATTTTCAATTTGGAAACTTCGGTAAAATACGAAATTTTATTTTTTATGAATTAAGTTAATGTTTAATTTGAATAAAAAACAAAAATTACCTTTAAATCTTCTATAAATGTTAGTTTCGAGACTGTTAAAATCTGTTCCTTTTTTCCATCCACTGTTCTTATTCTAATGTACATATTTTGAGGTTATGAACCTATGGGAAATAAACAAGTGCTTTTATTAATAAAAAACTGAATGGATTAATGTTGTTATTTTTCACTTGGACGAACACTGGGGTAATAAAAACGATGGACTTAATTAAGAAGAGTTAATTACGTTAATAGAATTGAAAAATATAATAATTTCAGATGTAAACATTGACAGTTTAAGCTGACTTCCATTTGCTTTCTTCCTAACGGTAAACCACGCTTCTGATTGGCCGATCTCGAGAAAAGCAACGAACGCAATTGGTCGTCTTCATGAATACACTAAAACGGCGGGAAAAAGTATGAAATTCATTGGTTCGACACAAGCCGCCAATAATTGAGCGCGAATCGATTAAAAATTTGAAAATAAATTTTTGTTTCTATAGTTAAAAATTTTTAATTCAACAAATTTGTTTGTCAATATGCAAAATTGTCACTTTCTTATCGCATTTTTAATTTTTTTTTAATTTATAAAAATTTTATGACAAGCTCCCAAAGAAGCAAAAATTTTAGATTATGTTTATAATTTTTGAAGTAAAAATACAGAAAAAAAAAAAAAAAAAAAAAAAAAAATCTTAAAAAAAATTATGATAAAAAAATTCTAAGAATTAAGTAGTTTTTAAAAATATTTTAACGTAATTTTTCAAAAACAATTCAATTTCTTAAAAGAGTTTCTGTATTATTTAAAAAAACTAATTAATTTTTTTGATGAATTGTAATGAAATACATATTTTGAAAATGATTTTTTCTACAAAAATGTTAAAAATAATTCAAAATGTTATTAATTTTTTTATGTATTTGAATTTTCGGAAATATATAATTAAAAGTACTAATAATACTAAATTTTTAAAAATTAGAAGCTAATTTTCATTTTTTCATTAATTTTCATTTTTAAATTTAAGTTTAAAGATTTTTCATTAACATTTTTGATAATTCAATTATTTTGTAAATTTGCAATTAAAATTCTTCAAAAGTTGATTTTCAAAAATTCTAACAAATTAATTTTCATTTTTAAATTTAGGTTTAAAGATTTTTCATTAACATTTTTGATAATTCAATTATTTTGTAAATTTGCAATTAAAATTTTTCAAAAGTTTATTTTCAAAAATTCTAACAAATTAATTTTCATTTTTAAATTTAGGTTTAAAGATTTTTCATTAAAATTTTTGATAGGTACTTCAATTATTTTGAAAATTTGCAATTAAAATTCTTCAAAAGATGTTTTTCAAAAATTCTAACAAAATACTTGAAAAAAATCCATTATTTTCAATTAAATTTTACAAAATTTCAAATATTCAAAATCTTTTTAATTGTATATTTCAAAAATTTAAATAGAAAAATGATTCAAAAATATTTTTTGAAAGATTTGTTTATAGTTATTTTTTGCACTATAAAAATCAAAATGAATTACATTTAATACTAAAAACTTTGATATTTTCTTGCAATATTTTGGAAAAAAAATTGAAAAAGTCGTCATTTTTGAAAATAAGTCGAAAAAATCTCAATTTTCTAAATTTCCCTGACAAAATTTTTTTTTTTTTTTCCGACATTTTCCTGACTTTACTTTGTGGCCACCCTGACCTTTAATTTTTTTTACATTTCAAAAAATCAATATTTGAATAAAATGCGCTATTTTTACTAATTGTTAAAAATTTTGATCAACCTTAACATTTAAAAATACTATAAAGGCATAATGATTTGACAATTTTCTTTTTTTTTAGGGGTAAATATAATTGTAATTTTATTTACAATTCTAACTGTAAATGAAAAAAATTACCACAATCTATTATACAAACAGCAGATTATATTTTTCTCCAGTTTTTTAAAATTTCATTTGAGTAAACATAACCAGCATTGTTCAATTAATCTCGAATAATATATACTACTTCTAATAACACAACCTTATTTTTTTTTCGCTAAACGCTGCCTGATAAAATGAGACCCATCAAAAATGAAATATCTCTTCAACAAACAAAAAAAAATCTCCAAAGAAACAAAAATCAGTTTCCAAAAATGAGAAAAAACAATTTCATTTTTCAAAAAAGAGAAATAAATCTCTTTCTCTCATAATGACGACAATTGAATAAAAAAATGTTTCTTTAGTAAAAAAAATGCTTAAAAACAAAAAAAACAGACGCTTAATCATTTGTCGACATTAAGATTTCTTTAGAACAATGTTTTTTTTTTTCATTTTCATTTTATACAATTGAAGTCACTTAATTCTTATACACAAAAAGCGTAGACTTTATATTACATCCTGCTACTTCGACATTTTTTTTGTTTTTTTTTCTCATAAAGATGTATAAAAATGTAAATTGTCAGAAACATTAACTTTCCACTAACAATAAGATGTTCTAAATAAAAATTTTTGAATTAGTGTGTTTCAAAAAATCAGTACTTGTTAGAAACACAAAAATAATTATTATGAAGGTTTAAATCAGAACCTTTATTGTTAACTACAGCATTATCGCTTGTCCTTCGCTCAAAACTCTCTTTTAAACTCTCTTTCTTTTCCCATTTTTATGAAAGTATCAAAAATATCCTTTCTAGTTACTTTTGCTCCAGCAAACAACATAAACAATCATTGTCACGGTATTAAAAATCATTTGTTTTTTTTTTTCTTTAAAAAGCTAAAACTTATCTATATAGATAGAAACCCATCAATGTTCACTTTAGCTGGTTCTTCCATTAATCTTCCATTTCATCATCATCCCCCCTCTTTGAAAGAAACGACAAACATTAATCATAATGATAATCATCGCGGAGTTTAACGCAATATCGAGGTGTAAAACGTTAAACTAGTTTTTAAAATTTATAAATATCGTACAATTGAGTTTAAGCGATTGAACAGTAATAGTGCAACTATAGATACGTGTATTTTTTTTTAATAGCATTGTATTTTTTTTTTGTTAATCTTATGGCGATAGTTTCTTTCTTTTTTTTTGTTTTTTGTCTCTTTTGCTTAATATTACAGTAAAGGTCGAATTTTGGGTATTTTTTTTAGTTTTGTCTTTAAATGTTCGATTCACTTGAGTTTCGCTCAATCATACGATCACCATATACACAAATCACCATCACGGACTAGCGGCCACCTTGACTAGTTTTTTTTCATGTTTCTTTTTTACAATCTGCCATTTCATTTATTTCGGTTTCGGACCGACGCTAGCATCCTATGGGTCAGTAGTTGATTTCACAGTTATTCCAATTTCAAGTACAAATCAGTCACCAGGATGTTCGGGGCAACTGCGATTTACTTGAAACCATCTATCAATGCAACTGGAAAAGAGAAAAGAAAAATTAGTGAAATAAATTAAAAAAAAAAAAAAATGACTGAAAATTAGACGAAAGAAGATTAATTTAAATTGCAAATTTTCCTTTTTGGCAAAATAAATGGAAAAATTGAATAATTTTACAATTTTATGAGTTTATTAATTAATTAATTAATTAATATAAAATGAGTTTATCAATTAATTAATTAATTAATTAAACAACATAAAATAAGTTTATTAATTAATTAATTAATTAATTAAACAACATAAAATGAGTTTATTAATTAGATAACTTTTCAAAAAGAAAACACATGACAATTGTAATCGTTTCGATAACGTATTGTTAATCTCCTTGAAAGGTCATTGAAAGTAAACATTGACGCAATGAGGATATTTTATAAATAAAGTCTTTAAAAAATGTATATAAAAGTTTTTTTTAGAAATTTTGAAAAGTATTTTCATACACTTTTGTCAATTTGACAATTTTCGTTTTTTTTTCCCTATTTCTTAGTAAATTACTTCCCCCTCTCTGTCCCCTTCAAGATTAATTGAAAAATATACTTGAACCAGTGCTAATAATAATTCTGACAGTCTACTGATCTAAATTTAAAATGATCATAAAGATTAAGTCTGATTAGTCACTATTTTAAGAAAAGTTTAAAAAGGTAATTTTTTAGACAATTCTTTTTAAAGTCCACTTGAGGAATTTTTATAATTTTTCTAGAGATTGTATTTTTTTAGCTCTACTTTTGCAGTATATTTAAATAATTTTTTTTGTATTAATATAATTTTTAGGCCTTGGATCGATTTTAAGAGGAAAAAAGTCGGTTTAGTCGATTCAAAGTAGGAAAAAAGTCGTTTCTTTTATTCCATATTGTCCAAAAAATTTTCTTTGTATTTTCCTGATTTTTTCCCTGATTTCCAAAACAGTTTTGAATTTTTTTCCTTATTTTCTGAAAATAATAACTTCGATTCTAAGGTTTTTTAAAAAACAATTATTTCACAATTTTTTTCGAATTTTTTCTCCTTTTTCTTCAGAAACAGAATTATTTAAAAAAAATTGCAATAAAATTCTCTACAATATAAAATTTATTTCAATAAAATTTGAAGAAATTTACAATTGTTCAAGTATTTTGCAATTCACTTTTAGGAATTCAATTATTTTTCAAAAAATTTAATTAAAATTTTGAAAAACTTAATTTTTAAAAAATTTTTTGAAGCTAATTATTGAAAATTTTTAGAATTTTCCTTTTCTATTTTCAAACATTATAATAATGAATTCTTTCACAGAAGTTGAAATTTTTAAAGATTTCAATCTCAAACTTTCTGAAATTTCACTATTTCTAAAAAAAATAAAAAAGTAGTAAAAATTAAATTTTGTTAACTAAAATTATTCAACAGTTAAAAAATTTCTTTTTTTAATTACTGATAAATGTAATTAAACTTGTTTAACAAATTGAAATTTTCAAAAAAAAATTTATGTTGAAATCTTGTGAAATTGGATTATTTCTAAAAATTGCTGCTTTTTTTTCCAAAATTGAATCATTTTCTAGAATTTTCAACTAAAATTCGTCTGAAAATCAATTTTTTTAAAAATAATTTTGTAAAAGTTCTTTAATAGGTAATTCAATTACTCAAGAAAAAGAAAATCCACTTACAAAAAACGTTTAAAATTCAATTACTTTCAATTAAATTTGACGAAATTTCGATTATTTAGTAATTTTCATGTAAATATATTCAAATTTTCAATTAATAAAAAAAAAAAATTTGATTTTAAATTTTTCGTAAACTGAATTGTTCAGAATTTTGAAATTTAATTGCTCCTAAAAATTTCTATTACAACTGATATAAAATTTATACTATTTTTAATTTTAATTAAAATTCTGCTCTAAATGTATTATTTTTATTAATTTTTCGAAAATTGAATTATTTAAATACAAAAATTCAATTTATTTTACGAAAATTGCAACTGTAACTCTTTTTTTTATTTAGGGTTTTAACGTAAAAAAGGAATTTCAAAAGTAGGTAGTAAAAGTTTTTCAATAAATTCAAAAATTAACAAAAAAGTAGAATTTTTACAGCATTTCTAGAAATTTAATAATTTGCCAACACTTTGGTTCAAATTTTCTAATTTCTCTCATCTGAGGAAACTCTGTTATTGGCAAAACTCATAAAAATGTAAAAATAGTCAATTCAGAAGTAAGTTTTGAAAAATATTAGAAACCAAATTTTTTAAATTTATTTCAATGAATGATAATTTCATTTTTTTATGGCAAAAGTCTATTTTTATGCGCTAAAAGACTTGCAAAAAAATATGACACTTTAGAGGATAAAATTTGAATAGAGTTACTTTTCACACTCTGAAAATCAGAATAAGCATCATTTTATACCAAAAAAGTCGTATTTTGGTGCAATTTGTGCAAGAGAAGTCGAAATTGTAACGTTTTTTTGAAAATAAGTCGAAAAAAGTCGCTTTTTTTCTGAATAAGTGGCATTTTTTTCTTGAAATAGTCGAAAAAGTCTTGTTATCGAAAGCCTGTGATTTTTGTACGAATTAAGTATTCGTATTATTTTTTGTTTAGTGTTTTTTTTTGTGCTCAAAACAAAAAAGTGCCAATTTTATCGAAATACAAGTGGTATGAAAACAATAATGAGAAAATTACCTTTTTAAGCGATTGTGAATAATGATCTAACAAATGACACATTGATACAATATTTAAATAACATACTTTTTGTGATATATGCAAAGACAAGGCAAGCGGGCTATGACATCTCCAGGTTGAAGATCCTCAAGACAAATGACGCATTCACCTTTTTCATCTGCCAATATGTCCTCTGAAATATTGCAAAAATTTCGTTAGAAAAAGAAACATTTGAGAAAAGTTGAAAAATTGATAAAAAAAAAATAAAAAGGAAACTCACCGTTGTAACTAAGACGCGGTTTGGTCAGGCACATAACCAAATGACATTCAATGTCATCTGGCAGAATGAACTTGGAGCACACTGGACATTTTAAACCTTTAAAAAATAAATTAAAAATATCTCTCAAAATTCACCCAGTAATTGACAATTATTAAATCTATTAATTAAATAACAATACCATACAATACTCTTCTAATAGTGTGTGTTGGAACAACCTCAGTTTCCGTGTCGTTTAAGCATGAACTCACAATAATTCCCATAGTATTCCCCCGACCTAACCTAATCCACACCCGTCCCACGCATTATTCCCCAATAAATTCACGGAATTTACAATTCGAGCCATAATTTCGAAAAAAAAATTCCAAACAATAAATTTTTCCTATTTTTGCAATTTAAAATTTACACCCACTTCGTTCCTAGCCATCATCATCGATTGTATATTGTTACCAAGCCAACCATGCTGCTGACATACGTCAAAACAAACAAATAATAAAGAATAAACGCCCCCTATTAAACTCTCGGTAAAATAATGAACTATGCAATAAGAATACATACATATATAAAAAAGATAAAAAACGAACTAGAAAACGTGTATATGTAGTAAACCTAACCTATGTTTTCAGCTCTAGCAAGCTCCTATAGTTCTATTTTCTTCTCGAATTTTGAACTCCAATTCGTGGAAATATATACATAAAAATTCACGTCATCGAACAAACTTAATTTATGCGACATATACAAACATTTTTAAAGGGAAATATTTAGTCACGTGATTGAGACAATTATCAAGTAATGACGATGGCAAATTGTTTTAATAAAAATTTTATTTTCAGAGAAAAGACTTTCTACTGAATCAGAAATCAGGAAAAAGAATTCCAACTGCGTAAATAATAGTAAATAATAAAACTAAAGAATAAAACTTATGATGCAAATACGCAAATTAAATTAAACATTCCTATATGTATTTTCTTTGTTGCTCACCATTTAAAGACCAAATGTGCGAAGGCAAGCTGTGAGCAGCGTATACTCTGCCGCTTTCTTCGTCGATGTCATCAACATCAAGTTGAGGCAGACCTAGTGTTTGTCCAACACCTACTCCGACGGCCGATGCCAAGGTGCTAGATTCACCCGATGATAAATCCGGAACAGAACTCAATGAGCGAGCTCTTTGTCTGCTATCACCAGATACTCGTGATGTTTGCGATTGATTTCCCTGTTGATGCTGGAGTAGTCCAACACCACCAGGAAGAGAGCGTAAAATTGAAAAACCTTGCATTGCCGTTTCATTGGCCCCTGTGGAAGATTGGCCATTGCCCCCTGCAGACTGTGCAACAGTGCTAGCTTTTGCTCCCATTCCAATCACACACGATGAATAACTATACAATGAGAAATGACAGCTATTCTTTTCTCTCTTGTATATAAATCGATTGATTAATTAATTAATAAATATCAATTGTTATTCTAAATTGCGAAATTGCACACAAACACATACACAGGCAGCGTGGTAAAAAAAAATATTTTTGTCACTGCCTCTCTCTCGGTTTTTTAAACATAAAAACGAGAGTAAAGGAGATATACGTGTTCCAAAGTTCGTTGGTTAAACGAGAAAAACTTTTACAATACTTTGAAATTAAACTTAGGCCGGATTATCGTAAGCACACGCCACGACGAACAAGTCATTTTCACCAAAAACATAACAACAACTCATCGCGTAAAACATCCCCCGACATCTTGCGATAAGTTTTTCCTTTATGTTAGTAGTTGTTGCTTTTGGGTACCGGATTTGGATTTACACAGATTTACAAATGACGATACTCACACACACACATGTTTATATTCAGCTGATACCAAACGATGATTGGGTAGAATTTTCAACATTAAACTTAAAACACTGTCCTTGAAATAAATGAAAATTCATACGTACTTTGGAAAGGTCAGTTCACTCTGTCAACGAATGCAACATCTGAATTGAGAAAATTTTTGAAATTGTTTCAGTCAAATTTTTGCAACATGGAGAATTTGCCATGTTGCCATTATATTTTCTACCTTGTTGAAATATGAACGAAGCTTAAATCGCAAGTTGGGAAAATGGGAATGCAAAAGAAGGGAAAGTTGCACACAACTTTTACCTTTCTTGGACATTCTACTCTGTTCTTTATGTAGCAAATATAATTAAAGTATTTACATTAGGAATAATTTCATTGAAAGTATTTAATTAAATTTTTTTTCCAAATTTTAATTTGAATAGTATAATTTCCACTGTAAATGTAATTATAATTTTCACTTTAACTACCCACCTTTGGTAATTGCTAAAGCCTTATTCACATCATGAAAAATTGAACATGGAATAAAAAAATGAAACGCCAATCGGAATTCTTCTTGTCCAATTCCGTGTTTCGTGATTGGCTGACAGACTTTGGGGTTAATGGAAATAATTTTGTTTTCATGCGAGTGGTAACAATGGCCGTTGACAGTTCCATCTTTTGGTTCGCGGAATTTTTGTCAATTTTTGAAGATAAATTCTTCAGAAACGTTAAAATTAGTTAATGTGACAATTAATTATTATATTCGGCTTCAATGTAAGTAAAAAACACAGTCGTAAATATTGAAATTTTGCGAAATATTCTAATTTCAAAAAAGCCATCTGATTTGTCTATTGACATTTTTAACGCCATTTTTTATTTATATTGTCAACCGTCCTCATGGTCTGCAATAAAAAAATAATTTTTCATTGAGTAAAAATTAGGAAAATTGCCAGTTGTACAGTAACTTATTAACAGTTATATTTTTGTTACCATTTTATTTAAGATTCGTATGAAACGAATTTCATATTTTGATGACAATTTTACTGAATAAATCGTCCTGACATGTGAGTATTTTTTTCAAATTCAATTTTAATAGTGAAAATATTTTAGGAAGTAAAGTAAATAGCAATGTTTTTCTGTGAATTCAATTATTTTCAAAAGTAATCAAATTCTTTGCAAAAATTCAATAATATTGTGTACAAAAATTTGTAAAAATTCTCTTTAAAATTTCAATTATCTTTATAAATAAAAACATTCTTCTCCAAAATTCAATTATTTTCAAAAATTTTCCTGAATTCAATGATTTTTAATATCTATGATTTCTTAATAAAATTCTCCAAAAGTATTCAATTATTTAAAAAAAAAATAATCAAAATTTTACAAGAATTCAATTATTTATCAATTTTTTATAAACTTCTTCGCAATAATTCAATTATTTTCGTAAATAATAAAACTCACCACAGAATTTCAATTATTTCTAATACAATTTTCATTTAATAGAATTCCTCGAAAAATATAATTATTCTTAAAAATTTTATTAAAATTCCATCGTAGGAATACAATTATTTAAATATTTGTTGATAAAATTTTTTATGAGAATTAAATTCTTGTAGAATTTTCTATCAAAAATTGAATAAATTTTTTTTAAATTCTCAAAATTGCAATTATCTTTATAAAATAATAAAATTCTTCTCCAAAATTCAATTATTTTCAAAAATTTTACTAAAATTCTTGGCTTCATTTCAATTATTTTCATAAATTTTCCTGATTTCAATGATTTTTAATATCTACTACATATTTCAATAAAATTCTCCAAAAGAATTCAATTATTTAAAAAAAATTTTGATAAAATTCTACGCAAAACATTTAATAATTATTTTCAAAAATAACAAAAATTTCACAGGAATTCAATTGTTTACAAATTTTTTATAAACTTCTTCGCAATAATTCAATTATTTTCATGAATAATAATTTTTTTCACAGTATTTCAATTATTTTCAAAAATAATAAATTTCTTATTAGGAATTCAATTATTTTTGTGTGTCAATAATTGAATTCTCGTAAAATTTTCTAATAAAAACTGATTTAAAAATTAATTTTAGTTAAAATTTTAGATTTTAAGAATTTTAATAAAATTTTTGAAAATAATTACATTGTTTCAAGCAATTTATTTAAAATTGTATTAAAAATAATTTAAATCTTGCGAACAATTTTATTATTTATGAAAACAGTTGAATTTTTGCATCAAATTTTATTTTTTTTTTTTAAATAATTTTTGAAAATAATTCAACTATTACCTAGAATTATAATAAAATTTTTGAATTACATTTTTCCAGGAATTTATTTAAAATTCTATTTAAAAATATTTGAAATCCAGTAAAAATTTTAATATTTATGAAAATAATTGAATTCTTAAGACGAATTTTATTACATTTTTTTAAATAATTGAATTCATATAAAAAATTTTATTATTTATGAAAATAATTGAATTCTTGCATCATATTTTATTTCATTTTATAAAAATAATTGAATTTTTTTAAAGAAATATTATTAAAATTGTAGATTTTGAAAATATTTGAATTTTATTATTTATGAAAATAATTGAATTCTTGCAACGAATTTTATTATATTTTTTTAAATAATTGAATTCATGTACATAATTTTATTACTTGTAAAAATAATTAAATTTTTGCGAAGGATAAAAAAGGTTAAATTTCAAAAAGATTTGAATTTGAATTTTTTGAAAATCTTAATTTCCTTGGAAAAATAATAATGATGAAATATTTATTTAAAAATGAAGTTATTGATGTTTTCGAATAATTTTACAATTAAATTAAATAAATGTAGGAAAATATTTTTATGAGTATCTAATAATTTTTAGAGTGAATAAGGGGCCGTACACATAATACGTCACGCGATTTTTGACCATTTTTAACCCCTCCCTCCCCCTATGTCACACTTCGTCACAAACCTTGAACCCCTCCCTCCCCCTACGTCACGTCACACACGTAAATTTCACTTTAAATTTTATACATTAGACATTATATATTATAAAAAAAATTTAAAAAAATAAATAACTGATAATAACTGATTAATAACTGATTTAGAAGCAAAAAGTCAGTCACTAATTCAAATAGCAATATTTTTTTCTGACAATTAGTTAAAAATAACTGATGTTTCAATGCAATTTTTTTGGATTGATTCAATTAGTCACGTTTAACTACCTACATAGCACCGAAACTTTCCTAAAAATTTATTAAAAATTTACTCGCAAGCATCGAAATATTTAAATGCAAAGTTTAGTGAAAATTGTGTAAAGATTTAAATATCCCACTTCAATAAATGTTTAGCGCGAAACTTTCCTGAAAATTTAACTTAAATTTTCACGAAAGTATAGTCGCAAATGTAATTCAAATGTTCAGGAAACTTTCAAGCTATATTATTAAGAAAATTTGACGATAAACATTTATTGGAGTGAGAAATTTAAATCTTTACACAATTTTAACTAAACTTTGCAAGTAAATTTTTCGAAGTATGCAAGCAAATCTTTAATATACATATTTAGAAAAGTTTCAGTGTTTTGTGGATAATTTTTCAGTTATTTTTAACTGATTCAGAAGCAAAAAGTCTGTCACTGCTGATTGTCAGTTAAAACCATGATTTTTAACTGATTCAAATTAAGAGAATATATTATTTATCATATTATAAATAATATGCCAATAGATGTTAAACAGGTACATAAAATAGATATTAAATAGTTTAAAGCATTTTTAACTTGTTTTATTTAGAAAAAGTGGCATTGTCACATATTATTTCTTATAATCTTTGAATTTAAAAGATTGTGACGTAACACATGAGTTCACCCCCCCCTCCCCCATGTCACACTTAGTCACAATTCTCAGACCCCCTCCCTCCCCCTAGCTGCGTGACGTATTATGTGTACGGCCCCTAAGAATATTAATAATAATAATAAATAAATATTCTTTAGTGTCTTAGGGAAAAAGACATAAAATTTTGTTTGTAAATCGGGCAAAACAAAATAAATTTTTTTTTTAATTATGAAATGTAGGGAAAGGAAAGTAAAAAAAACAAGTTTTTTATTTGAAATGAATGTATTCCGATTCTACTGTATAATTTCAAAAAGTGAAATTGCAACTAAATCAGTACAACTGTAAGATTTGTTAGGCCAAAATTGATAACTCAAAATTGGATTAGTTTTGTTACCTTAATCATTAAATATATACAACTTATAAAGGAGTAAATATAATACAAATACATGTTTAACAGAATATAAAGTAAAAATAACATTAATACCACTGTAACATTTAAGTTAACATATAGCTCCCAAAACAGATCATTTTTTTTTAATACGGAAATATCTGTAGTAGTTGTAATAGTAGTAGTTCACATTTTTCAGTAAATTAATTTTATCATACCATTGACTCTTAAGTACTTCTGTAAAGAGTGAAATTGGTTATAACAGTTATTTTTCAAAAAATATACAACTGTTACACGTGATTTGTTTTCTTTGAGACTTTGTAAAAAATCGCACTTTTATTTTATGGTGTGAGGCTATAAGAATACTGCAAGACATTTATTCACTTTACGTCAATATGAATTTAGAGGATAATTAAAAAATCACCTCTCTTTTCTATAGAAAAAAAAACTTATCTGTATTCTTTTTCCATTCTTTCTATTAACTTGTTTGCAAATATTTTACAGTCAATTGAAAATTGATTAATTACAAAGAAACTCCAAGAATTCACATTTCATAAAATTTATGATTCAAAATTGAAAGTTCATTTTTTTCTATTTTTATTTTCGAATAAATAATTTTTTTTTCTTCAATTTATAATCAAATACTTTGCGAACAAGTTAATACAACAACACTGGTGTCGTTTTAATGATTCTTAAAGTAATTATAACAATTATTTTTTATTATACCCTTGGTTGTGTTAAAAAATATATGTATCATAGCTAGAAATATTCTTAGTTGAAAATTTCGCGAAATTAATGTTTTATGTACAATGTTGATTGATGAGAGAAAAACTCTTGAAAAAGTTATGAAACAAAAAAAAAAATAAAAAATATCGTCAATGTTTGTGCAATTATTAATTCCATCAATTTACTCTTGAGCACTATTTCATAACTTCGTTAAGTTGATTATTAAATTATTTCAATTTTTTCTTTCTAAAATTAATTTTTAAGGAACATAAGATTCTATTTCATGAAAATAGAAATTAGATTTTTTCTTTTTTTGAAAAAAAGTACCAAATAAAATTAAGCGATGACTTAAATATATAGACAAGATTATTAGTTATAATTTTTTAAACAATAATTTAAAAAACAATTCCTGTATTGAATTAACATTAGTTAAAAGGACAAAAAGTATTTTTCTTAAGTCATATACATATACGATTAAGAACAATTACACTTAACAGTAATAATGTTCCTATTCCATTAAATTTGGTACATAATATCCCACCGCAAGGTGTATTATAATTGATTTCAATCCAAAGTTAATTATAATTCTAGAAACTTGCTAAAAATTGCCGTTTCGGTCAAATTTTCTAAATTAAAAAAATCTACTAGAAAAAATTGTTAATTCCAATAAATAAAAATTCAAAAAAACTATTTTTAACAAGTTTGTCAAGTTCACAACGTTTACAATCATCGATTGATATCGAGAAAAATATTTGTCACACGTAAAATAGTACAATTTTTCTTTTTTAAATAATTACAAAAATTAATTCGAATTTAATTAATTAATTTGAAAAACAAAATTTTCAGGGGGAAAATTATAAAAATTTGCCTAGCAAAACATTTTTTCTCCTAATTCGTTGATTATAAACCTTGTCAACTTAACTTAATAATCAATAAGAATTTTAGGAAGAAAACTTAAAAAATGAAATTCAAAAAAGTAAAATTTATCGTCCTATAGAATAAATTTTATCTATTTCTCGAAAATTGATTAAATAATCCAAATTGGTTAAATAAATAGTAGGAACAAATTGATAAAAAAAAAATACAAATTGACTAAAAATTATACAATAAATCATGCATAAATATAAATTTAATCTATTGAATAGATTTTCAAAATATGTACAATTTTAATAAGTTAAGTTTTTTAATTAAAATTTTTTTTTTCAAAGCTTTTTTTTATAAATTTACACTTTTGAAATTAAATTTTTTGCGACTTTAAAATGTGTTAAATATACTTAAGTTTTGGAATTTTTGTGTTAATAAGAATGTCATTGAACGCAAGGAAAATTAATAAAATATACTGAATGTCAGCAAATAATTTTCATACATTTAAACTGAATTCAATGCAAACATTGAATGTGTATAAAAGTTCAATTTAATTTAAAATTAAACTAAATTTTCAATTTAATCAATTTTTTATTAATTGAATTTTTTATTTATTCAAGTTTATTTTGTGAATTAAATTATTTAACTATTAAATTAGAATTTTGTCAACTAAAATAAACTTTTTTTCTAATGGGTGCGCAACAAATTTTGTTAAATTACATTTTTATTTAGCAATTTATGTCCTCAAATTCTTCAAATTTCTAAACAAACTCAAATTTTATTTTGACATTAAATTCAAATTTTTATTGCAATATTGCGTTACGTAATAAAAAGAAAAACTATAAAATTTCGAATTATGTATTTAATTTTATCTTTGCTTTTATATTAAAGTCCGAAATTTTCAAAAATATTTAAAAATTCTGAAAATATCGGTCAAAAATTTTCGATCATTAGAACGAAATACTTTTTTTTACAATAAATATTTTCAAAATTTATTTGAATTAATAATTGATTGTTATTAACAGTAATAAAGTATACTGTATAGTAAATATACATTATAAATAATTCAATTAAACATTGTATAATAATATACATAAATAAATATTAAAAGTATAAAATTTAAATTATCAATTATAATAAAATTATAATTTTCCACTTATTTATATAATCGATTGTAAAAAAATCTTTCAATTCCATTTTTCAATATAAGAATGAATATTTTCTTATAATTTAATTACTTTCTTATACTTCAATTTCAAATTTTATTAGATCTCTAAATTTAGCGTCGACGCTAAGCGTTAAACAAATTTTTTTTTGACAAGATCAAAAAAATTAACCAATTTTCTTCAAAGACTTTGAACTCAAATCGCTCTCTAAATTTTAATTAGTAAAAATGTTTATTAATTTGAATTATTGACTGACTTTTTGCTTTTGAATTAGTAAAATTACTAATAAATTAGTAGAAATTACACTTTTTTTGTAAAATTACTAATAAATTAGTAGAAATTACACTTTTTTTGTAAAATTACTAATAAATTAGTAGAAATTACTGTTTGTTAGTAAAATTACTAATAAATTAGTAGAAATTGCTATTTATTACTAATAAATTAATAGAAAAATTATTATTTATTCGTGAAATTGACTTTTCGCTTTTGGATTAATAAATTTTATTAATAAATTAGTAGAAATTACTATTTATTATCAAAATTTTAATTCCAAATACTAAACAATTTTACTAATTCAAATTTAGAAAGAAATTATAATTAGAGACTGACTTTTTGTTTCTGAAATATTAAATTTTACTAATTAGTGGAAATTACTATTTATTTTAGTAAAATTTACTAATTTAAAAGCAAAAAGTCAGTTCAAATTAATAAACATTGTTACTCATTCAAATTTAGAGAGCTGTAAATTAAAAATTTTACAACTCCACCTGAATGAAAATAGTAAAATTAATGGCATTTTCATCACTAAAAATCCGAAAAAAATCATTTTTGTCGCCGAGCGTCGTCGCCAATCTTCGAGACATATTTTCCATTTTTAGAAAAGTGATTTTCCTTTGTGCGAATTTTTGAAATAAAGAAATTTTTCAACCTAATATAATTGATAAATAACAAGAGCCAAAAATTGTCGAGATGACAAAAAAAAATTGCAAAAATAACAAAAAATTGTATAACTTACAAAAAAAAATTGCAGAAAAATTACCTTTGGATTGAAATCAATATTCTGATTCACATAAATAGAATCGTTTCATTTTCAAAAAAGAAAAGGAGAAACATTCCAAATAAATTCAAACCCCTCTGGTGTTTATGCGGTCTAAATAGAAAATATTGGGAACAATTGATAAAAAGTTTGATCAGTCAGTTACCTCAACATTTGTTTTCGGTAAAATATCCTTAACACACTTGCTTGATATTATTTCCTTCGTCTCCTTTGTCTGCGCCTTTTTATCCGTCTGATCTTCATTTTGCATTGACGTCAAACTCTTCAGTAAATTCCCCAAATGTTTCGCCGCAATTGGATTATTCGCCCATTCATTAGATGGAAAAGCAGCCAGCAATCTTTTTTGGAAGACCTCCGATGTCATCTGATTGACATCAACTTTGATATTCTCAATTTTTTTCTCCTTCGACTCAACGGCAGCAGGAACATCATCAATTTTCTTCGGAATACTCGTTGTTTCTTTCTCCGCTTCTGCTTTGAGAGTAGTTTTCGTCTCTTCTTTCTGTTGTTCGCCAATTGGTGCACTAGGAGCGCTATTCGAATTTTCGTTCACAATCGAACTGGAATCGGGACTCTCGGGTGATTTTGTGCTCGTCACTTCGGAGGTTTTGTTACAGTTTGAAGATGAGAAGACTTCATCGGTGGAGGAGTGGGAGAGTTTATTAATACTGGAGATTGGGTTGAGTGGCGGTGGTGGCGAGGGCGAGACTGTTGAGGTCACTCTGGGACTGGCGGCTTCTTGTAGATTCGAATCAATACTATTTGATGCACTGGCCTCTTGATTCGGTTGTAGACTAGAACTAGATTGACTTAATTTTTCGCCGGGCCTCTCGAGGTCTTTGATAGCCTTGGTATCCTTGCCCTCCTTGCTGTCTTTACCATCCTTGGTATCCTTGCCGTCTTTGCCATCCTTACCATCCTTGCCATCCTTAACATTCTTAACAATCTTGGCGATGGTTGCCGAAGATTTTTCCGTTTCGGTATTATTCTGATTCGACAATTCCTCTCTGTTAATGGTATTGTTTTTCTTCAGTTCTGTTTGTGGATTCATGACCGGAGTGAAGGTGAGTTGTCGAAGATGGGACGACTGCTTAACTATAGGAACTGCGAGAGAGGCGAAGGAAGACCTGGCGGGTTTTAGGGGAGCGCATTGAGCGGCTAGGTGACTTTTACTCGGACCGGTGGAGGTTGTACTTTCTGGTTGTGGAAGTCGGAGGCGATTGTCCATTTGGAATTGTTGGAGGTTCGGGGCTTGGCTGAGGGCGTAGAGACTCTGTAGACTGGGGAATACGGAGGAGATGTTGTTGCGACCGCTGTTGTGGGGCGACGATGGGAAGCAGGGTGCGTAGACTGGTCCACGGGATGGCGGTGTTTGGGGGTAGTCGGCGACCCGATGGACTGCGGGTGTTAGGGAACCAGGAGGTGCTCGGTAGTATTTTTGTCCTCCGGTTAAAGTGACCACTTGACTAGACGCCGGGAGAGCTGCCGGGGAATTGTCTCTTGATGATTTGCTTTTGAATTTCGAGACTGGTTGGGGAATTCGCAGAGGGTGGATGTCGAGTTTTCTGGTGCCGCTCAGGTCGAGAATGTCGTCCTTCTTTCGCTTCACTGGCTGGGTTCGTTCTAGGGCGGGTTTCACTTTTGGTCGACTCGAGGCGACGGGCATTCGGATTTGTCCTGTCTTGAGGGCCTTTAGGACACGTGGGTCGACGGAGCGATCGTTCAGGGTAATACTGGGATTAACCTTGCCGGGGAGAATTTGATTGTCCTTGTTGAGATTGACGGCATCTGCGGATGATGTGGTGTTGTAGTTGGGTGACTTCGGGGCGGTTAGTGTGATACTTAGACTAGCGGGAATGTTCAAACCACAACCGTCCAGGAGATTTCTGGTATTGTCCGAAATTGTTGGTTTCGGTATTGCTGCATTGGTTACTGGACAGCTAATTCCACTCAGGGGGGTGGATTCTTTCACTTTTTTTGCTGGTGTCGGGTTTTCTTGTTTTTTGGCAATTTTCACGGGTGTGGGCGGCTTCTTTCGAATTTGTCCCTGTAGATGCGGTCGTTTGCGACCCATTTCGAAAATCGGTAGACCTGGGGGACACTTTCGCTTGACAGCACCGGCTGGAAGAGTTGGGGGTTCACTGGGGAATGCGTAGACGTCGATTTTTGAATCCTCACTAGTATTCAAATCCTTGACAATTCCGTTGAGAAACCGTTTCGACGTTTCGGTTTTCATGGAGAAATTGGCGATTTTTTCGGGTGTCTTATTCTTTGTCGAATAAATTGTATTACGTTCGGCATTGTTGTTTTTCTTTTCGGATTTATCTTGCTTTTCGGGGCTCTGCAATGCTGTGTTGACTGTTATTTTCCAATTAGCAGTTTTATTAGCGTCCTGGTTAATGGTTTTGTCGTCCTTTATCGGATCGTTCCAAGGTTGCTTGGCGGTGAGACGAAAAGCGTGCAGGAATTCCTTCTTATCAGATTGTTCCGCAATTTTTTTATTCACATCATTTTCCTCATTATCCTTCACATTGTTCTCTACTTTGTCGACGAAAGTAACTTTACGCTTGTGCTTCTCCTGCTTCTCGGCCAATTCCTTCTGTCGATTCTTCTCGTGGGATTTCAGGAGTTTCTCAGTCTGGCCATTTCTCATTAGAACGTTGCTGACAATTTTTGGTTTTGATGAGGATAAGCCTCCGGGTGCGCACTGTTTTAATGTTATTTTCACTCCGTTCGAATTGGGACTGTCGCCGATGCTAACGACACTGAATTCTGGACTTGCAGTTTTCTTTTCACTTGAATTACGTGGGGTTTCACGTGATTCGGGGGAAGTTTGACTGTTTGTTGTTCTTAGAACCTCGTAGCGACCGTCGGAATTTTTCAATATCTTGATGGGACTTTTAATTTGTTTCGTTTCATCGTCAACTGGTGATTGATTCACTTTGACCGCTTTGGCACTTTCTTTCGCGACAGGTGTGTGAGGTTTCTTATCTACCTTGACACTGGCATTAGGGTTTGTTGAAGGGGGAACTGTTAACGGAGTCTTGACATCGTTTTTCTTTGCTGCTTTCTGCACTTTAGAGGAGTCTTCTTTTTCCACTTGTACTTGATCGTCACTTTCAGTTTTGTTATTTCCATTTTCAACTGCTGATAAACTTGCTCCAACGCCAGGAGTTGACGGCCTGTCATTCACCGGTGCTTCCAATCGTTGCTCTTCTTGCGTTATCCGGTAGAAAAATCTCAACGGAGCATTCTGTAAACAAATGGTTTCAAATTAAAAATAAGCCACGAGTCTTGCCAGTTGCACCAAGAAATTGTAGGTTATGTTTAAAAAAGCGTAAAATCACTGGAAAGTTTGGCATAAATAAAGGGTTTTGGGAAGGGTTTCTCTAGATACTTACTCGTTTCCAAGCATAAATGTAGGCAACGTCCATTAGAGTCCAATGTTCGGGAAGTGGTGCACGTCTGTGGCAAATCTCAATGCAATATCGAGTAACGTCGACACTGTACTTCAGAGCCAAAAATTTCTTGAGATGTGCGATTGTCACTAGAGCTGGACATTGCAAATACCTTCGACTACAATCATGAGTACTTGCCACGTCACTTTTATTATTTGACTGGGTATTATTTGTGTTTGGCTGTATTGTGTCCGCATCATTGGTACTCAAACTTAATGCTGTAGGATCTGCACCAGGAGGAAGGTATTCCAAACTCAAACTTATTGCATCCTCCGGTGCAAAAATCAGTCTTCCACTCACGTCTTCGCCTCGTTGCTCTGGTGTCACAGAATCCGCTATTAAAAATTATTAAGTATTAAAATTGATCGTCACGTGACCATATAACCACAAATATTGTATCCTCAGAAGTTTTAGTTTGGTTAGGAGTTTTTTTTAAGGTTTTCGATTTTAAAAATCACAAAGTGACTTACCATGTTCTGGATGTTTCTTATAAAATTCTCTCCTCTTTCTCATTTCTTTGTGATAAAGTCCTGGTACCAGTTTGTATACAATATCTTGTAAAGCTTTGTCAGCCCTGCAATAAATAATTTGATTTAGAGAAGAAAATTTACAGATACTTTTCGAAAAAGTTCTATTAAAGTTCTACTCACTTAATGTTGGGTTTTGCTTTATTTAATAAATGCAAACAGGAGGGACATTGTGCTTGTGATCGAAGATGCTTTAGAATGCAACTTCGGCAAACTGCAAAGAAAGGTTAAGTTAGTACACAAACAAAGTATACGGCATGAAATCAACAAGTTTTTTTTAAAACCATTGTTATACTTACAAGAATGTAAACACTCGACTACAGTTGTTGCATCTATTAAATATCCTCGACAAAGCGGACAAATCAGATAGGGATTCACTTCCCTGAGATATGTTCTCTTACTCATTCCCGTCATTTTGGCCGTTAATTTTTGTCTCATAAGACAAATCTGAAAAGAGGTGGTAAAAATTAAATTTGCAAATTTGTATCGAACTGTGAAGATGAAGCAAAAATCCCGCATGTAAATTGATTGACATGGAAATAATTCTTTTTCTCGAAATTAGTGGGTCGATAAAGTAGAAAGTTGTAGAAAAAAATGTAACTTGAACTACTTCTGGCTTTTTTTTCCATAACTCCTTTTTAAGTTATTTATAATTCATAATTGCAAAATCACTCTCATTCGTGGAACAATCACAAATACATATATGTATTTTTAAATGTTCCACTTTTCGCAGTGTCGATAAGTCACACTGTCTTTTATTAAGAAAAACAGCAAGTGGCACTGAATATATTTTTACCTTATTCGAACAAATTTAAACTTTGACATTATAGACTTATGTAATGGTGATGGTAATGTATTATTCAAATTTTCCTTCTGGAAAGATATTATGAAAATTGAAAAGACAATATTAAACTGAAAAGGCAATGTAAAACGGAAAAATAATATGAAACTGTAAAGACAATATGAATACTGAAAAGACAATAAAATTTCAGTGTTACAATCGATATGAACCATTACATTTTTACGTAAGGAACAATATATTTTGCCAGTTTAGAGAAATTCTGTAATTTCTACTTAAGAATTCACTTTTCTTGATTACGTTATAAGAAACGAAATAATTTAGAAATGTTTATTATTTGAACACCTGAAGATAATAAAAAAATATTCTTAAAACGGAGAAGGAAACCTGCATCCGCGTCTCATAATCATTTCCGTTTTTGAAGGGCTCACCCTACCTTTCATGGATTATAGCATGTGGTAGTTTTCACCACTGATGCAACGATGTGTTACAATTCAACTTACTTCCGCATGTTGAGTTGCCTTTTGTACCACATTAGAGAGTATTTTTCACTGCTAAAAACAACTGTAAAAAATCCCATTTTATATTCCATAAAATATTGAAAAATACAGTTTCGATTCTTGGAAAAAAAGTATATCCTAAAGTGTTATGACAATCGGACGGCAACGGTGGGGAGAAATCTAGTTTCAGTGGTAACAATGTAACTCCAAGAACTTTCCATGAGAAATATTTAAGAGACTATCGGTTAAGACACCCGGCTTTTTTCACACACCCCTCAACGAATTTAGAATCATTTTCCTATCCGAGAATCGCGCACACTTGCACACATAGACACACGCAACACACATGTATCAAGCGATACGTCCCCCTAGATATACACAGAGTGCATGTAACAGAGACATGTACAACTCACCTATGTGAAGGCGGGTTAGCCTCTGTACGCATGAGCCTACGTACGGAGGCCTAATGTTATTCCCTCTGGCAGTAGAGCATTTTACTCTCGGCTTTATCTCAGCCGGCTCTCTATACCTCTGTTGCAAGTACAAAACTGCTATAGGATAGTCACCGAACACTATATTACAGTCTCGACAGACTGATCCTCTTTGTGTGCGCCGACCTCGCTCCAGACATCGACATAGCCGGGCGGCCTGTAGAACGCCTCTTGCCTTGGCCAGCAAGTCGCAAATTTACCCGATTGTCGACTTTTTCCCCCCCTCGTTACAAGATATCTAGATGCTAGTTCCCCGTTTCAGCACTCACTCATTTCACCACACTCACAATGCACTGTAACTTTAATTCCAAATCCAAATAGTGTAGAAAATATGAAAAATAGTACGTAGCACTAATTAAAATAGTGATGTAATTAAGAAATCCTCTTGTATATAAGTGCTCAGGGCACAGAGAGAAACGAAGCGAGACTGATGGCGCCGAATTGAAGAGCGGCGGTATTCCGTTGTACTAGAAAAGAGCCTAAGCGTCTTTTAAAGTGCAGTGAAAACACACGTTATAAACCCCACTCGACGAGGAGTAAAGCTGAACTGAACTGAAACCGAACTCCAAATGGAACGACCCTCCCTCCCATATGCCTCCCCTCTTGCCCCTTCTTGCCCCTTCTCACAGTACTTGTATTGCTCTCTCTGGCTGTACTTTTCTCTTCTCTCCCCCCTCCCTCTACCCCACCTCTTTTCTGCAATCTTCCCCTATGTCATTTCCCCTACTCTTCTTGGCAACATCCCTCTTGTCCCCCCAATACACCCCTGTAACGTACAAACGTTTCGAACGAACGAACGAACTTTTACCCCACTTCATTTCTATATATCTTTTTCCCTGATCCCTTACTTCCCTTCATCGATGGTGTTCACAACACACTATTTTGCCTCACTTTCTCTCGGTCTCTTCTCCTATATATCTAAACTCCACTGTAAAGTGTAAAAGCATAGCACACACAAAGTTACAAAGGCAGAGAATCGCGATTTCTCCTTGCGCCTGCAGTGCGAGACAAATGTTTCTAGTTTTTTTTTTGGTCAGTATGGGTTTTAAATTGATAAATTTTGGTTGTATTTTGATGAAATTATGCGTTAAAGTAATTGATGTTTAATTAGGAGGATTTTTATTGGGTAGCAGATAGTAATTAACTTTTGGCTATCGCAATTGGGTGAAATTTCACTCGTCACTGTGGAAATTGATTGCTAATTAATTGAATTTAGATAGAAAATTACTGTAAGAGCAAAGTCTTGAAACACTTACGGCATAAAGATGGTTTTGTTTTAAATTCAACTCGTTTTTTGGGTTTAAAGTTAAAGTAATGCAACTTTAGGTCTAAAAATTAGTTTCCTAATCTAAAATTAAGCCAATATTAATGTAAGTCTGTTTTAACAAAATTTGGAAAGCAAATAAGTGTAAATTGCTGATTGGTAAGCAATGCACGGATAAAAGAAGTTAAGTTTTAGTTCATTGTTAGCTTCTTTATAGTCAATTCCAATTGTTACTGTATATGGATAGCAATTATTGTAGCTAATGCAGTTAATAATTGCATTTCACAGCAAATTTATCCGATAATTATTAGCTAATAATGCTGACACTGTTCACTGAGAAGTATCAAATTGCAACGAATTGATACCAAAAATGTGGATCAAAACAAAAATTAATCTAAATTTTTGGCAACAATCTGACCCACTATTTAGTATGAATTTGATACTTTCAAGAAAACTGTGAATTATTAGCTGCAATAATTAAAAAAAATAGTTATATATTGCTGGATATGTTAATGCCATTATACAGTTCAGTTATTTTAGCCATACGGATGTTAATTCATTCATGCGCATAGTAAATGCAAAGTTAACATTAACCGCAACATTAAATTCACAACTCAAAGATATTTAATTCTCAACCAGATGTTTTTAGTTGCTTTGGAAAGAATTTCTTTTAGTATAAAGAAAGTATGCAATCATAAGATGTTATAAGAAAATGTTTAGCGATAAGTTGTTTGTGAATCGTAACACAGTTTTTGTAAGGGTAGGGGAGAGTGGGGCAAAATGGGGTACCTTTTTGAAATTGGCTGTTTACAGAGAACCAAACGAATAAATCGATTCAGCTAAACTTCAGAATTCTTCTTTGTACACTTAGCTTTGAGGAAATTATGATAATAGCGGAGAAAAAAATTTTTGAAAGAACTTATATCGTATTTTCTGAGAAAGTGCTAAAATCCCATTTTGCACCACCCGTGGGGCAAAATGGGGTGTCATCAAATAACTATACAAAACATTGAATATTTTTTCAAAATTCATTAAATTCTTGTTGTATGAGATTATAAATACAAACACAAAGTAGGATTCTTCATTATTATGAAAAAACAAGTAATATTTATTAGAATTTAACAAAAAAACATGGATATTGCAAAATATCGATATACCGATAATGAAACATCGATAGTATAAATGCCTCGAAGCAATAATATCGATTCTTCTGCTGGAAACCTTTAAATATGCATAATATAATGTTTTTAAATAGTTTTAATGAAACGGCGTAGCTTCCGGCATGCCCCACACTTAGGTACCCCATTCTGCCCCACACTGCATATTAAAACAAAATGCAATGTTTACAAGTTATTGTAAACAATTAAACAATCTATTTTATTGGAAATTACTCTAGAATAAGTACTGAAAAAGATCCCACACTTGCCAAATTAAATGCATTATCCCAAAAAGTTTGGTAAGCACTTTAATTTTGAAAAAAATTCATATTTTTTTTGCTTAAAACTTAAAAGTTGTATAACTTTCAAAAAAAAATTTTCTTTGGAGTGTCTTCATAATTAATAACAGTTTCTTATCAACATTAATGATATATGTCGAGGAAAAAAAAATTAAAAGTACCTATCATGGAAAAACAGAGGTACCCCATTTGACCCGCCTACCCCATTTTGCCCCACTCTCCCCTATCAAATTGAGGACAAAAGATTTATCAAAATTTTAATACGTTTTTTGTCTAAATGTGATATTAGAACATCTATAAAGATGCGTCAAAAATATGTAAGTTACACTAAAAACTAAGGTATATAAAGTTCTTTACGTATGTGTCCATATTAGTTAACCTCAAAGTTCCTTTCCTGAAAAATATGCTAAAAATATGTGTAAAGCGCATTAGATATACTTTTTAATATCTTAAATTATAAGATATTTCTTTTAGGATTGATGTTTTAGCCACGCTTATACAATTACGATAAAAATTTATAAAAATATATTTCATATGATGATCAGGCAAATGGCAGGGTTGCCACGTAACCTGGAAATGTCAGGGAATTTTTATCGAAAGTCTGGAAAATTCTTGTTTTCTAAAGTTATTGTGTTTATTCTTGAAATCTAATTTCTTAAATATTTCAAAATAAATTCAATTTTAAAAGAATTGCGTTTACAATTTTCATAAGTATAGATAAACTTCCGAAGATTTTGATTTAAAATTTTGTAAAATTACAATTTTAAATGAATTTAATTAGAAATTTTAAAAAACTAAGATTAAAAAAAAATTTTGTTAACTAAAATTCTTCTGAAATTAGTTAAATTTTTAATATATATTTAATTAATTATTAAAAATAATGGATTTATAGAACAATTTTAGTTAAAAACACTAAAGCAAATTGAATTTTGAAGCAATTACAAAATTATTGCAGAAATTCAAGTATTTTCAAAAGTTGTAAAATTCTTCTCAGAAATTCAATTATTTACAAATTATTTAATGGAATTTCTCGACAGATGTAATTATTCTTAAAAAATTTTATTATTAATTTATCAAAGAAATTCAATTATTTTAAAAACCTTTGCTACAATTTATTTATTAGAATTTCAGTATTATTTTCAATACATTTTTAATTCAATTTCTTTAAATAATTAAAATTATTTTCAAAAATTTATTCGGAGATTTGAGTTTTCGAGGTTCTGATGAGCAGTCGGGGAGTTGAGTTTTCGAGGTTTTGAGCATTCGGGGATTTGAGTTTTCGAGGTTCTGAAAACCATTATTTCTTCAACAATTTATGGCCATATTGCATAATAATATATAACCACGAATATTGAGGGAATGGTTTATATGCGCGCCTAACAGTATATTCCAGTCCACATTTTATTGAACTATATCTCTCTTTTGGTGCGCGCCTTGTGCAACTGACAACTCAAATGTCTAATATCAAAACTCGTCAAATCGATTGGTTATGTGGGAAACAAGTTCTGCAGTGCCCGAGTGAGGAAAAGCTCATAATCGTAAAAAAAACCTGAGCTCATAATAACCCCCGCACACGATACGTATATTTTAGGGGGGCTGTAACATGAACCTCATATGGGTGGCGCCACTTTTTATATATCATTATTTTATTAACATTGGTTCTTAGAGTGTTGTGTATAGATATTTTTCTAATAATATTATCCGGATATTCGGACGTGTTACAGATGTTTGTTGAGAGACTTCATTATGAATAATCTAAGAAAATATCGAAATTTTCATTTCACCCTTAAGATGAAAAATCAAAAGGTTTTGAATTTTTCCGCCCCCTCCATTTTAAAACAGAAACAACCTTTGCAATATAGACCGTTAAAGTGCTTATCTCATTTCGATTCTTACAAATAATTTTAACAAAAATCACTTTTCAATGTTTTCCCCGATTTTATTTTGGTGGAACCAGAGCTTAAAAAATAAATTTAAGCTCAAATAGTTATTGATTAATTTATTTTAAATTTTTAATACTAATTGATGAGATTTATAAGGAAAAAATTTAATTAAACAAAATTCTTTTCTTAAAAAGTAATTTTGACAAAAGTGACCACATTCTGAAGAATCGCCCATATGTGACCGCGTCTGAGAAAAGGGACTTTATGACCAAAATATTTTTCTAACCCGGAACTAATTGCATTTCACTTCAAGGACCTTAAAGTGTAAAAACCGCCTAAATCTAAAACTCGATTTTTTGGTCAGGAGGTCCCTTTTCTCAGACGCGGTCACATATGCAAAAATCAAAATTCCAAGTTTTTCAGGCCACTTTGAGCCTCATATACTGCTTGATTTCTTAATTTCCGAGAGCATTTTAGAATAAGATTAAGATAATATTATAATTCTTAGCTAATTAGTTAAATCTTAGCTATAGACTATATAACTAAAAGATGTTTGCCCATTATAGGCCAAACAAATGAATTTAAACATCCCTTAGTTATAGTTTTTAATAAAATATTGAATTAAAAACTATATAACTATATATTCATAAATAAGGATTCGCACAGAAAACTGAGATAACCTAATAATGTGCCGCTTAATTGGACACTTGACAAAAATGAATCTCTCTCATTATTGGTGACACAGCAAGTTCTATATATTATATGCGGTATTTAGCATATAGCTTCAATTTGATATGCGTAACGAATGAGTCCACGATTTTTCTGTTTATCTTCATGTACTTCAAGCATCATTTTCAAACCATTTACAGTTATAAATCGTTTGAGTATTTCAGTCGCACATGTAAATGTATATACTATCAGAAGACAATATTAATTCGTGAATCGCTCCTCACATATACGCATATATGGGGAAATCTTGCACGAAATGGGGACTTTTTGTTGTAAAATTTTTTTTTTTTCAAATTAGTGGCACATTTCTTTATCATAAATTGTTATTTTTCGACCAAATAGAAGTATATTTTAACCGGCGTAATTCATATTTTTTTAATTGCTATACTTTATTTAAACTATATTTTTCATATTTTTGGTTATATGAGTGCAGGTAAAACGTATGTACTTATCCTCAAGAATTTATAATATTCTATACAACCTTTCAAAAAACTAACATGTATATAGAAATGTGGATTAACAATATGGAAGCTTTTTGTGGCACACATATATTAGTACCAAATTTGTCCCCATTTCGTGAGGTTTCCTTACATCACAGTAAAAAAAAGACTTATTTTAAGGCAGAAAGGTAGTCTTAATTTAAGATATATAAAGTATATATTATAGGGACATATAACTGCAGTGCCCTGTCCGTATGGTTCCATTCCATTTTAACTATAATCTTTCTCGGTTACTCCTTTAATAGGAGAACGATGATCATAATGATGATAATCCACTTTGACAGAATATAGAGGGAGGAGAATATAATGGGGGGTGCTTGTGCGATTATCCCCCCTATACCCCTGTTTATATTCTACTGGATATGAAGCTTTGCGAGCACCGAAGTTGAAAAAGTCCGGGACAACTCATCTTTTCAATCCGAATCAGTGAAATTTTCATACTGAATACCAAACAGTAATTAACTTTTCGATATCTACACCGAAATAAAATTATATTCTTGTTTTGAGAGGGAAATTCCTCTTTAATAAATAATTTATAGTAATAAATAATAATAAATTAATTTTATAATAATAAATTTTTATAAAATCTTCTTTAATTTTATACTTTAATTAAGAATATTACTCTTCGTGGAAGAGCGCGTATTTCCTCTTCTTTTAAGAGGAAGAATCTAAAGTATAGAGAATAATTATCTTAAAACCAGTTCTCGCCTGTTTTGGACCTCTAAAAAACGTTATTGTTTAAAACAGATCCTGGAGCAGGTCATTTTATAATAAAAAAATTTGTTTAATATATTTTTTAGTGCTTTTTGAGATATATAATAAAGCACTGAAGACGAAAATTTAATTGCTTTTAATATACTCTTTGAAAAAATTCCCAAATTTGACCTTTCTTTTTATACGCGCATGGTGGCCTTACCCTTCATAAAGTACACTATAGAAGAAAAAACAAAAACGACTAATAATAAATTAAAGTAGAAAAGGACACTTTTGAGCAGACACATTGCGACTTGATATATAGAGTTAAACTTTTTGGGCAACAACTGTTGCGAAGCTCATAACATTATTTAATGCTATAAGAAACTTGACGCCACCTGTAAGATTCATTCGCCAAAACAATACTATGAAAATGATTCTTTTTACAAAACTTTTTAGCATTTAAAATATTTACTTTGCTCTCTAAATCTGAAACAATAGGCATACCACTAATTAAAATTAGCGTATATGTACGCCTATTTACAATCTCTGATTGCAATTATCGTATACGTTAATTGTAATCAGTGGTATATATACTTATCGCTAGGAATCAGTTAAATTTCGCTTATTCAGATTTAGAGAATGATTTCTCAATTTGAATCATCGGAATTTAACTGATTCACTAGTGTATTTGTATATGCTAATTAAAATTAGTGGTACATTAATCACTGCCTAAAGTGATAGTGATATATTGATAGGAAAACGTGAAGCTCAATTTCGCTGGCCGCAGTAGGTTCCATGATTTTAAATATCATCATGGTCGCACTCCTATATTTCTCGCGCAGTTTGTCACTCATATACGTATTGTAGAGTTATAGGACCGCAGGCTTGGCGCTGGTTGGGTAATTATGCATTAAAAGTTTCTGAGCGGATGTTAGGAGGGTCCCCCCGATTGTGATCACAACGTGTATTATGAAAGATGAACCATAACAGTATAGTGAGTAAAGATTTCAGATTGATTAATATTTTAAATATTTCCGGTTCCAGGTCTGCTTATATTTTTAAAAAAATAATATTAACTTATTATTAATATTCACTGTTTGTCACTATTTACTGTGATGTGAACCATTAAAGACTATAAAATTAAACATATAAAAGGCTAGCAAAAACGTATAGCAATTGCCTTGACGCCTTATAATAAGATTTTTTTTCACTATGATTTTAAATCGAGATAAAGTCCCGATATTTTCTCTCACACGCAAAAAATATAATTATATACTGAAGTTAGTAAAATATTTCAAAAAAATCTATATTGAAAGTAAAACACATGTTAAAGTTAGTGCTTCGAGTCCGTTAGTGCTTATAGTGTGACAAAGTTCAAAAGTCATAAAACGAACATGCGGGTTTCAGCACGTTATACATTTTATTTGAAATAAACAATAATAGCTTTTAACCCTTATGATGCTTGCTTTCAATTTTCCATTTCAGTTTCCGGTTTATCTTTCCCTCCATTATAAATACAATTTAGCTTATCATTATCAGCTCTAAATTTTAATTAGCGTAAATCCTTTAAATCTTAAAAATTTCCAATTATTCATTGTGGTTTACAGGGAAAAAGATAATTATATAGAGTAACTTTTACCTCAAAGTAAAACCTGAACTGTCTGGAACTTCTGCGCATTTCTGTCAACTTTTGCTATCTTAGCAGTAAATTTTCCTATCACTATCTTGTTGGACAAATTGATATATGTAATTGTTTTTCGATTACATATATGGGTCTTGTTAAATAAATTATTTCAAAAACCGGAAACTTGTCGCATGCTCTTTAAGTTTGAATCAGGCTCATTGATATAGTTGTGACGCATTTATTCGGATTTGAAAAAATTTATATAGCATCTCACTTGATAATGACTTTTTGTTGACTAAATGGCACTTCTGCTGTCCAAAGTAAAAATCTAGTAAGTCACATTTGCCTTACGGCAAACGTGACTTACTCGATTTTTACTTTGCGAGCAGTAGACTTGTGTTTAGAGACTATCACTTATTTTTCAAACGAGGAACGTAAAAGAATTAACACACAAAAGTACACAAAATTGTTAGTTTATTATTGTTTCATAAATAAGATAACATCACTGTTCGTAGGTTGATAACACGTATAAAATAGAGGATAACACATTAATATGGTTGATAACACTTTCAATAGAGTGATAACGTTAAAAAAGGGGGTGATAACACTGTTTCTAAATTGATAGCCTTTAAAATGGTGATAACGTTTAATGTGATAACTCCTTTAATATAATGATAACTTTTTCAATAGAGAGATAAATGTTAAGAGACCAGGTGGAAAAGTTAACGTTAGGTAACATTAGCGAATGCTACTAACGTTATAATCTGATATTAGTGATAAAAAAATGTCGTTAGACTAACGTTAGCCTAACGTTAGTTAACGTTAGTCTAACGTTAGCAGCATTAGCTAACGTTAACTATAACGTTTAATTTTCCACCTGGGAGATTGATCACTTTTAAAAGAATGACGACCTTTGAGAGAATGATAACACATTTAATATAGAGTGATAAGTTTTAAGAGAATGTTTAAGAGAATGATAACTTTGAAAGGTTTAACACATTTATGAGAATGATATCATTAAGAGAGTGATAACCTTCAAGAGAATGATAATACTCTGGAAGGTCGATTAGAGTCCCTTGCAGGAATAATTCAACTCATAAGGGCCTGCAAGGGAGAGAATTAGCATTGATAAAAGACTTTACATAAGGATTCATCCAGAATGTTATCCATCTTTTTTAAGAGAGCAACTCGAAATGGATGATACAAACTATAACAATACTTTAGAAATCTATCTCGTGAGTTTGACTATGCGTTTAGAAGTATAACAGTTTTGCGAGATCTCGACGAAAGCTTAGGCAAAAGCGATAACTATATTACCCGATTTGAGAAAATAGGGCCTTATCCTTTTCCCGAAGAACCGACACCAAGAAAAGAGGGGAGAAAAGCAATGTTTTTCTTTAAGATTTCATTTTCATGTTTTTGTAAAAGTCTTTTTAGTAAAAAAAAAAATGATGAGATTCGCTAGCCAGGGTTGAGCGCAGGCAATGTCATAAAAAAAAGAGTGTACTCGACTCTGGCTAGCACATGTTTTGCAGTTTGCAATTGCTTTTGTGAGTAAGTTTATAAAAAAAGTAAAAGTTGGAAAGATTTGAGAAAACCGTGAGAAAATAAGTTTTTACTTAAATTTTGAACTCATCTTTAAACAACTTGATAATGACTAAACAAGTTAGAAAACTATGTATTTTCCACACTGAGAGCATAAATTAGTATATAGTTGCCTTTTTGACTATAGTTTTTCGTTACAATAACTGTTTAGTACAGAGTGGAAATTGTTATTTAAATTGGGAAACAGCGTTGATAAAATTTAGTTTATTTGTTATGCGAATAAGTCAATTTTAACAATAATATTAGAATTGCACTGTAAAAACTGGAGTTAAAATTTAACTTTATCAGCCTTATGCGTTCTTCAAATATATCAGAATAATACCAAATTGATCTAAAATTATACCAAAATTTGTATTAAATTCTAACTTCATCCAAACATTTTGGTATATCATTGTTCTAATATGGAATATTTGACTAAATCTGCAGTCATTTTTAGTGTCAGTTACAATAAAATTTCATTAATTTAAGGTATAGCCACACTGCAAGAAGAAGTATCTTAATTTAATGTGTTTTAGTAGTCATTTCTAAGATATTTTAGTAGACACTTTTTAGTTATTTGAAATATCTTAATTTAAGATATATGTTAAAAGTATATCTTTGTACACATTTTCATCATATTTTTTGGGAACAATGTTATGAGGTTAAATAACGGCTCACGTGTAAAACACTTTATGCATCCTAGTTTTTAGAAACTTATACGTTTTTGTCGCATCTTACGATTCACAAGTATATCTTATTGCAACAGAAACATATTCATTTAAGATATACTTTAAAAAACTTGCCGAAGTATCTTACTTTTCTAAGATTTTTCCACCTTAAGTCTTATTTTTAAATATCAGAAAGACCTATTTTTGCAGTGCAGAATCCAACGCATTGTAAGATATGCTTTTGATAACTTTAAGCAAACAATTTAAAAGTGTGACTATCAAAATATCTTAAAATAATTTCCCTTCTTTTGACGCAGTTTAACCAATGATATGGCAAAATATTCACACTTTGCGGGATTGAAACATCATCGTTTCAATCTTTTTGGTGTAAACTTGTGGAGTTCAATTATTGACAGAGTCACTAATCAATTAGTATCTCTGTATCTGCATTTACTATATTTAAAATTTCACTGATTCGCAGTAAAAAATGACGGAAAACAGCTAAAAACAACCGATTTTGTTAGTCGAATCTGTTAATTATCGATAATTACTGCTACACACTAAAAAGTTAACCCAAAAAGTTGAATATTCCCTAAATTTAAAACCATAACTCTAATCCTAATATATCATTATCATGCACATCATCTTATATTAAGATGTTTCTGGCCTAAACATCTCAACATAATATGTTTTAATAAGTAACTTTGTAGTCACTTTTAAGATACTTATTTTTTGCAGTCTGACCAAAAACATAATTAATATAAGAAGATACAGACAATATGAATCAAAAACGTTCACAACTCAAATGCAAGAGAAGACCCAGGAGAATAATTGAACGAATCAACTTGAAATTGTGCTTCGATCGTGTATTTTCGCTTGCTGGCAGAATATTCGCATCTCTCTTCTCTAAAATAGAAGGAAACAAGAGAAAATTGATATTGAAGAATCGTTTTTTGATTCGCCGCCCCTATATGAATTTACCGCCCTGCCTGTGTCGCTGCTCGGCACACAGGTCGACCCTATGGTAGTAGAGTGTAGACGACTAAAATCCCACTGCTATCCCATTATACACGTTGCGTTTCGCCGGACTAATATAACCGCAGCACCAGTTAAACTCTCAGCTCTCTCTCTCTCTCGAGGGTCGAATAATCCCTTTCCATTCAATGCATGCTCCACTGAATTTCAAAACGCAAAAGGGATTCATCAAATCGCAACCTGACCCGAAACATCATTTACGATAAGAATATGCGCATAGCGTCACAATTCATAATCTCATTCTACTAATCAACATTCAATCACTGTCTCTCGATCTGACTCTAAATTTAAAACTTGTCCGAACCGATTTGATAATTGCGAAAACTGCTTTACTTTACTGTTTTACTACTTACTACTTTAATTTTTGAAATTTCTACTGAAAATCGTCTTT
This sequence comes from Leptopilina heterotoma, assembly GCF_015476425.1. Lineage (NCBI taxonomy): Eukaryota > Metazoa > Arthropoda > Insecta > Hymenoptera > Figitidae > Leptopilina > Leptopilina heterotoma. The sequence continues at coordinate 982,941 of NW_025111169.1, forward strand.
TTGCTAAATAGGGACTGCTAAATAGAGTTCAATAGAGTTAATAGAGTTTAATAGTTTAGTGACTTTGAAGTAGAGAGTATGAAGAATACTTTGAAGAGTACTTTGGAATTGTCAATTTCAATATTTCAACACGTGCGGAAATAGTGAATGAAGTTTATATTTGAAAGTATAAAATAGCCTGAAGAAAGTGTATTATTAGTCAAGGTTTTTCGCTAAAAATATTCCACGCACCTATACACTATAAATGCGGCCTCTTGTAACTGAGACTTTGCTTGTTACTTGTCCCCTCTTTGCTTCTCGGCGGATTCATCAACTACTTGGAATATAATGTATGTAATGTGTGTTTTTGTGTGAGTTGAGAATCAGATTGTGTGAGTGCGTGCGCGTTTGAAAAGGGAGGGTCAGCCAATCGAAATCGAGCTGCCCGTAGGCACGGCGAGAATTCTCCCTCACCTAACTTAGGTCGAAGGTACACCATTTGCTGTAGGTGCCGCTTTCTACGGCTCTTTTCGGGGGAGTTGGTTTCCCTTGATAGCATTGCTAGAATGCTAGCCCGACCCCCCTTAAACCTCACTCAATTCACTAGCAATACTATGTATACTATAAAAGTGGCTGTATTTTTATGAGAGCTATAAGCGTACCAGAAAAGTCGGTGATATTTGCTAGGAGAGAGAGGAGTGGGGATAGCGCGTCTGATACTCTCCTCTCTCTCTCTCTTTCTCTCCCTCCCTCTTTTTCTCTCTGCCGAAGAGAAGGATATGAAGGAGAGAAAAGAGAAAAGCAATGAAAAGAGAAAATCGATTCTTTTGAAGATGCCAACAGAGTCGTGTTGGCTAAAACTTTCAGCGACTTGATATATATCTTACAACTGTGGTGAACATCAACTAAATCGATATCGTTACTTATTCCCGTGATATACACTGCAAAGGTGTATTTTTTTATCTTTTTTATATCTTAAAATAAAACTGAAAAGTGATTACCAAAAACATTTAGAAATAACTGCCAGGATATTTTTAATTAAGATACTTATTTTCGCAGTGGACGCATATACTTCAAAGTAACCAGTTTGGCATTCATTTTACCAGTTGACCCATCAGCCATTTTCTTCCTTAATTTATCCTTAGAGAAATTTAATTTCCAAAATTAAGTGGATGCTCCAGCATCCACTTAATTTTGGAAATTAAATTTCAAGGTACTCATGAATCTTGAAGCAGTTTTTTTTGAAATGTCCCCTTTCGCGTTAAACACAGAAAAACAGTCGACAGGTCGAAGTACATGCTTGTAAAAATTAGTAAAATTAACTTTAAACCGTACACAGCAAACTTCATTCCAAAAATGGTAAAAGTTGCAGAAATGCAGAAGGGCATACTTTATGATGTCATTTGTACAATACCTACTTTGTTATTGCTATGCTGGTTGTTAGCCTATAACTTTTAACTTTATAATCATGTTCGTTCTCCATAGCGCATTGTTTTCAGTGCTCGCGCACATAAAAGTTGCAGTTCACAGCTTGCGGGCACTGCGATGAAGGAGGTTCTTATCAAAGTTCGCGATAAAACTAACAAGGGACTAGATTTGGTTCCGATTAAATAATCTCTTATCTTTCGTGTCCCATCTAGTCTGACCTAAGTTCACTGTAAAATCTTCCAGCAGAGGCTTTAAATTCCTAACTCAAGTGCGGAATTCCATACTCTTGCTCTACTTTGAAAATTGTGCTAAACATTAATTTTCTTTTCCATATTATTAGAACGAAAGTAAAGTGAGGAAATTTGGCTCAACCTTATAAATGTTTTTCACATAGAGACCAGATTATCCGGACAAATTTCAAATACTGTTTTCGTTTTTAATTTTAAAGTTTATAAGCATATTTAATACGAACGTACTTAGTAACATTTACTTCGAAAGTAGTATAAAAATTGACAAGAATGGCGCAAAAGTGTTTACGTGTGGATATAGGGAAAGGTTCATTTTAGATATAGTTATAAAGAGTATAGATTAAGAAATGATTTCTTCATGATAAAAACTTACCGAAAAAGAAAGATGAAGGAATGGTGTCCGGGTGCGCTGACTGACCTGCTGCCGAATACATCATGACCAGACAATTTTTCTGCTGGTAAATATGGTTCCACTCAAACGTGGCGTCTAATTTTGGGACTAATGCGTTTTTCCCATCGATGTCTTGCTGAAAGAAATGTTTGTTTTTCGTGAGCACATATAGATCGTAGATGCTTCTTTCTTCTAGAAACTTTCCGAAAAACGTTTATAGAAATAAATATTAAATAACTTTTACTATGCTATAATCTTTTCCCTCAGTAGAATCACAATTATTTTAAAAACCGTACTCGCTGCTTATAGAACACAAAGAACTGTTTTTATTAAAGTGTGTAATGAGCAAAAATGAGGGTCATTTGGGCTCAGGAGATTAGGACACGCAGTTTGCGGTTGTTGCCGCTTCGAAATATAACCAGACATTGTAATGTCGCATCAAGAAATTTATTGTCTTGGCCTGTTGGCCAGAATCAAAATTTTCCGGAAATTTAAAAAATTCCCTACATTTTCCCAAGTGAATTCCTAAATGATGTTTTCTTACCCCGTACGGATAAGGTTCTTCTAAAAGACTCGAATAAATTCCATAAGAGTCAAATCGTTAATATCAGTGACTTCATTTTTGGTTCAGATCTGTTAACATTTAATATTCTCGGAGTAAATTTTGCTATAAGCCACACTGTAAAAAATAAATCTTATACTTTCAGACCACTTTTGACTAAACCGTTTATATTAGAAGTAGAAACATTTTTGACTAAATTTAAGCCTTGTGAGTATTATTTTAAGTCCTAAAATCATGACTTATTCAAATCCATTTGTTTACAATATTCAATTTTATACGAAATTTCAATTAATCGTGAATTCTAGTTCAATTAAATTGTGGCGGGATGAGATGTTTTAACCATTTATTTATTTAGGCTTTTACGGTTAAATTGTTCAAAGAAATTTATGATTTTCTTTTCCTAAAACTTTCTATTTTATTTAAGTATGCAGATGTTTTGCACATTAAAAAACATCTGCATAAAACATCAATTTTAGTTTAGAGTCGATCAGTCGAGGCGGGGTAAAAATCAAATCAAGAAAGAAACGTACAACTCAAAGACCCAAAAGCCATAATAAACTGATTATACAAATGGTGGCAAAAATACCATTTTACCCTAAAAGGTAATAGAAAATTATTTGCAAATTACTTGTTTACCACATACCTTTGTCCCACAAAATAAATATTAGAAAATAAAAACTTTAAATAATATTAAAAAAATTCAATTAAACTTTTTCAAAAAAATTCATTTCAAAATTCAATTGTTTTTAAAAATTCACGCTATATATTGCTTTTAATATTCAATTATTATTATCTCAAATTTAAACTTAAATTCATTTTTAAATCAATTTTTATTAGGAAATTCTACTAAAATATTTATTTAAATAACTGAATAATTATTCAGTTATTTAAATACAAATAAAATGCAAATAAATAATTTATTAAATAATTGAATGTTCCTTAAAATTCAATTCGCATAAAGAATCGTTATCAACAAATTTTCAAGTAATTGAATTCTATCAACGAATATTAATCAAATTTAAAAGACTATATAAATATAATTACATTTTTCGGGCAATTCGATTAAAATTGCATTAAAAATAAATAAAATAATTGAAATTCTGCGATGAGTTTTATTATTTGTGAAAATAATTGAATCCCTAAGAAGAATTTGATTACTTTTGAACAAAATGTAATTTTTGCGAAGAATTTTATTACTCTTGAAAATAATTGAATTTCGGCACTATTTTCTAACTTTTACAAAATTGAATTTTTTTTCGTGTTTTTAACTAAACATCTTCTATAAATCCATTATTTTAAATAATTTTTAACAAAGTTCTGTAAGAATTTTCAAATTCATTTGCTTACAATTCAATTTTACAAAATTTTAATTATTCGTAAATTCTTCAACTAAATTTATATTTAAAAATAAAAACTTTAAATAATTTTAAAAAAATCCACAATTAAAGTTTTTAAAAAAAATAAATTCCACAGAATTGTTAGTTAAAAATATGAAAAATTCAAATTTTTAAAGACTTTAATCTGAAATCTTTTCAAAATTCAATTATTTCTAAAAATTTACGCTCTTATACTTTTAATATTTAATTTTAATCTAAAATCTTAACTGAAATCCATTTTTAAATCAATTTTTATGAGAAAATTCTACTAAAACTCAATTAGGGTAAGTGCGGGTATAGTCGGACAGTACTAGTAGTCGGACACTTTCGTGTTTTTTGGCAAATAAATAATAATGCATTGTGATAATTACTTTAAAAAGTATACTAGACGAATGTGTGAAGTTTATATTTTATTAAAATAGTGTTATTTTCGAAAATAATTAAACAAGAAATATTTTATTTAATGTTTTAAAAATCATGGTGTCCGACTATAGATACAACCATTTTCGAGTAGCGCGATGAGTGGCACAAAGTTTTGTTGATAATTAATCATAAATATTAAAAATTATAGGGTTTAAATATTATATTAATAACTTCTAATATGCTTTAATTCCATTTTCCAGTAGATAGCAATTAAAAAATTATCTTTTTCACTTTATAAATTCAAAATATCTGACAGATGTCCGACTATAGAAACAAGGGGAAAAAGTGTCCGACTACTAAAGCATTCGTAATTTTTTATTAAAATGTTTATATTTTATTGAATACTCAACTATTTGTAACAAATTTATATGATTTTTAATCCTGAAGAACTTCTTTAATTAATAATGTGCTTATAAACACAGTAGATATTTGCTATTTCAAGAAAAAAAGCATAATTTAAGATTGTATCCTTAAGTGTCCGACTACTAGTGCATTTACCCTATTTAAATACAAAAATAACAATTTATTGAATAATTGAATGTTTCATAAAATTGAATTCTCATAAAGAATTTTATCCATAAATTATTATTAAATAACTGGATTTTTTTGACTTTTAATAAAATTTTCAAAAATAATTTTAAAAAAATTTTTTTTTTTAATTTTTTTAAAAATAATGATTTTTATTATTAATAAGAATAATTGAATTCCTAAAAAGAATTTTACTATTAAAATAATTGAATGATTGCGAAGATATTTATAAAAAAATTTGAAATTAATGAAATTTCTGTGAAATTTTTATTATTTTATGAAAATAACTAAAAGTTTGTGTAGTATTTTATTAATTTTTTTTTTAATAATTGAATTCTTTTAGAAAATTTTATTAAAATAGTAGATACGTATTAAAAATCATTGAATTGAGGAAAATTTTTGAAAATAATTGAAATTTTGCCAAAAATTTTATTGAAATTATTGAAAATAATTGAATTTCGGAGAAATATTTAATTATTTCTAAAGATAATTGAAATTTTTTCGAGAATTGTTAAAAAATTTTGAACATAATTGAATTTTTGCAAAGAATTTTATTAATTTTGAAAATAATTGAATTTCTACAATCCATTTGTAATATTTTGTATTTATGAGAAAATTCTACTAAAATTCAATTATTTAAATACAAAAATAACAATTTATTAAATATAATTGCATGTTTCATAAAATTGAATTCTCATAAAAAATTTTATCTATAAATTTTTAAATAACTAAATTCTTTTGACCATAATTTTAATAAAATTTTTAAGAATTTTTTCAAGGAATTCGATTTAAATAGTATTAAAAATAATTGAAATTCTGCAATGAGTTTTATTATTTATGAAAATAATTGAATTCCTAAAAAGAATTTTATTATTTACCTACGAAAATAATTGAATCCCCGTAAAAATTTTATTATTTATGAAAATAATTGAATGATTGCAAAGATATTTATAAAAAAATTTGTAAATAATGAAATTTCTGTGTAATTTTTATTATTTTATGAAAACAATGAAATGTTTGCGTAGAATTTTATTAATTTTTTTTTTAATAATTTAATTCTTTTGGAAAATTTTTTTAAAATAGTAGATATTGAAAATCATTAGGAATTGAGGAAAATTTTTGAAAATAATTTAAAATTTGCCAAAAATTTTATTAAAATTATTGAAAATAATTGAATTTCAGAGAAGGACTTTACGGACCTTTTTTTAAAAAAACGGAATTTTGCGGGATTTGCGGACCTAGTTTTAAAACAAGAATCTTCAGTCAAATTTCACTAACTTTCATATATCGTCACCTTAATGTTTCATACACAGTTTTTCTGCGGACATCAAATTGAGACAAAAAACGAATCAAAAAAAAACTTTTGATTCGTTTTTTGTCTCAATTTGATATCCACAGAAAACCCATCTACAAAAAACATGTGAGAAAGTTGTTCACAGAATTTATAAACATATTCCGAAACGATTATATAACTTTTATTGAATTCAAAGATCATATCTGCGAATACATATTTTAAATCGAAAATGAATCACACCGATGTTAGATCAAAACAAGATTTGGACGCCAGGTCCGATTTGAATTGGCTCAGGTATGGACTCGTTGGCGCCATGCGTTTATATACAGTCTATAGTAAAGAAATGCGTCCTTTGAAATTTTTCTGCAAAAGAATGCCACTTTTTTGCTATATATGTGTATCTAAACATCTATAGCGTCGTGTAATTTTGACAAAATTTAGAGTCTCCATCTATAGATATTATATAGAATGGAATTCTAATTGCACGAAAATAAAATTTATGACTCGTGCGACTAAAGTTGATGTTGATAAAGTTATACATATGTACGTATATATATTAGACTCTATGCGTGTAAGTAACGCAGCATAGCGTGGGTAAATCGTACAAGTTATTTTCATTTCTTATCACAACTTGCTTATCGCCCCGAACCTCGTTTGCGTAGCTTTCTTTGCTTTTACACCAACATTCAAGACAAAACTATCAGGCGTAAACTGTGTGGTGAAAATATGGACTTGAGAATTGATAATAGAATTGTAATCAAGTTCTGTTCAACTATACAATCATATAACGAATAAGTTTGAGGCATTTAAATATTACTTTGGGAAAAGAAATCTCATTTTCTAAAAAGTCAGGAGGCGCAGAATTAGTTCAATATAATAAATGTTGTCTTTTTTATTTATTGTAAAATATAAATCTATATTAGAAATATTTTTGACCGAATCTCAGCCTTGAAAGTATTATTCTAAGACCTAAAATTGACTTAATCTAGTTTTAAGCTTAAAAATAGACAACTTTTCAATAATTTTGGATTAACGGTTTCAGACTTTGTTTTTTCTGTGCTTGTAGTTTTTTGTCCCGCACATCAGCAATTTCATATCCTTAAAAAAACTTTCTTACATTAAGGAAAAGTTACTCTAAACATTAATTTTTAATTATTTATTATCCGATTATTTAATTAATTAATTTCCTATTCAAAGTCCTGAATATCCGCTACTAATAAAAAACTAAAAGGTAAAAAGAAGAAACGTACCATCCTTTTCCTCCGCACTTGAAACATGGGGAGAAAATGGACGTTCATATTAGTATAAAAATGTTTTCTCATGCAGATAACATAAGATTCGTTCGCCTCATTAATGAAATGATTGAAATAATGCTTTACGTAATTCTAAAAAGGCATAGAGGATGTAGGCTTTAATGTCTTCCTAAAAAGGAAGCATCGCTAACATCTTGTTCTGCATCATTGTCGCTAACTAAGCGCCGCAGTAAATGTATACGCGGCCAAGATTTTCTATGCTGTCAAACCAGGTATGCACATCTGGCACAGCATTTCTTCTATAGACATTTGGCTCGCCTATGGAATAAACTTTCTGCACAAGAAAAGACTATAAGTTTTCGAAAGTAACATTTCGTTTTAACTTTCCCCATGTTGTCTGTTTATTACTATTACTTTTACACTGTTATAGATGCTACCACCTAATACTCATTTTCCAATTTTTTTTTCCATATGGTACGTGTGCTTACAATTTGTGCAATGTCAAAATATAAACCTTTTCATAGAGACACAAACTTTATGCTTTTCGACAAGAAAATTTATGTTCTTCAAGAACTTGTAATTATTCTGTAATTATGCTTTAAAAGATGAGAATTATACTATAGTTATGCCCTTAAAAATGTTAACATATGCTTTAATTATGCTTCGACCTTAAGAAATTTAAACTTTCCTAAAAATTTATTAAAGATGTACTTGCAAAGTTTAGTGAAAGTTGTGTAAAGAATTAAATGTCCGACTTCAATAAATGTTTAGCTCGAAATTTTCAGGAAAGTTTCACGCTAAATTTTCTCTTATAATAGAGTATAGCTGAAAATGTAATTTAAATGTTCAGGAAAGTGTCAAGATAAATTTTCAGAAAGGTTTGACGATAAACATTTATTGAAGTGTGGGACATTTAAATCTTTACACAATTTTCACTAAACTTTGCGCAAGTACACAGAGAAAATAGAATTATTAATATAGAACTAACAAATTTCGTTTGTTGTTCTTAGAAAAAATTTGAATTATTAGGACAACAAAATAAATTTGTTAGTTCTGTATTAACAATCTTTTTGTCAACGTAACAATCCTTTTTCTCCATGTAAATTCTTGGAAGTTTGCTTACTTTTTTATTTTGGAACTTTTGTCTTTTGGTCCATTTTTATTTTGGTCTTTCTGTATTTTGGAACTTTTCGATTGGAACATTTGGTTTGGAACTTTTGACCTACAATCCTTTTTTGATTTCCTTTTTAGTGCCACAGTGATTCATTTCGAAAAATGCGGCTTTATTTTTACTGCTACACTGTTATAATAATTTTGATACTTCATCTCATCATCTTGCATAATTTGCTTCTTATTTAGTTCATGCAGTTGCCATTTGGAAAGTATTTCTATTAGTGTAGAAGAATTTTAGGTGTTTCGCTGCCACAGCATACTTTGTTGGTTAAAATAGAAGCAGCTAACAAGTTTGCCGTGTGATCAAAGAAGTTTGCTATGACAGCGAATTTCCTTGAATTTTTCCTGAGATGTCGCTTGTCACAGCAAAATAGTTCGCTACTGCCTTTGTATAAACATTTTAGCGCAGTTAATTTCCAGAGATTTGACACTAATCAGTCACATGTGCATTAACAGGTTGCAATTAAATTTTCTTTTTCTTATCTCTTTTTTCTGTATATCTTTGACTACAACGTGCATTACATACAGAAAAAACAAAGCCTAAATCCATTTACGTCTTAAAATTATAAAATTATTGAAAAGTAGCCTATGTACTTTAAAAATATATTCTTATGTTTGAATTTAAAACTATACGTTAGGACTCAAAATAACACTCTCAAGGCTAAGATTCAGTCAAAAATGGCTCTAAGGTAAACGGTTGCAGCCAAAAATTGAAAATAAGATTTATTAATAAAAAATGAATCCAAATTTTCGACATCAAATTAATTTGCCCTTTATTATCAATTTGATTCTTTCAAGAAAACTGTGACAGGAACAGATATCTAAGATGGTGATTGATTATCATTTTCTCTAAAAAATTAAGAAGCTACTATCCAAACATCTTTAAAATAACTATCGAAACACCTTCAAAATAACTACACCGAAACATCTTAATAAAGCCACTATTGACAAATCCTACGTCTTTCAAGATGATGCTATGCCCTTATTTTTATCCTCAAGTACATCCGAGCAGGAAGTCGCAGTGAAGCTAGACAATGAAACCGCGCGCATGTTCCTAATGTACAACGAATCTCATTCGCCATTCGGCGTATATTCCAACCTATCAACGTTTCCCAATTCTCCTAGATCAAGAGCGTAAATAATTCCATTCCTTTTTCTTGTGTTGTATAGGGTTACACTGCGACTAAATTTTTATAAACGGATACGCGACTATGAAACATCTAACAAAAGGTTGTTATGCAAAGCACAAAATACATAATAATCATAGAGTGGTCACATAATCTGACGTCATGCTATATGCGTATGCCATCAGAGTAGCTAAACAGTAATATAATACTCGACATAAATAGCTTTAATTATGTCACTAACTTTCAGATAAATTTCTTCAACGTGTATACACTGTTTGAAAAAAAAACTGGGACACTGCACCATTATATTACTCTATATGCTACAAATAGTTTTTGTGCAGATATCAAATTGAGACAAAAAACGTAGCAAAATTGTTGCTATGCAACAATTTTGATACGTGTTTTGGCTCAATTTGATATCTGCACAAAAACTATTACAATTTTGATACGTTTTATCGTCTCAATTTTATATCCACAGAAAAACTATTGCAACAATTTTGTTACGTTTTTGGTCTCAATTTGATATCCGCAAAAAAACTATTGCTAAAATTTTATTACGTTTTTTGTCTCAATTTCATTTCTGCAAAAAAATTGTGTAAGGGCAAATGAACCAAGCGGTGCTGAAATTATTAAAATCGATAATATAATGAAGGTAATACTGTATTTTTCGTTCAGATTTTCAGTTTTCGAAACAGGAGCTGTTATGACTTAAATCAACATGGAGAAAAATATAAAGTAACCGATACTACTTTCATATAGTAAAACATTTCTGGTAACTTTTAATACTTTAATAAATTTTGCTATGTTCGAACTAAATTTTACTACGTTTAAAGAACATATTTGTAAACAATTAGTAAAATTTACTTCGAACGTAGAAAATTTACTCCGAAAGTCGTAAAAGTTACCATCAGAAATGTTTTACTATGAAAGTAGAAAAGTTACTTTATATTTTTCTCCGCGAACTTGATTTACATCATGATTTTAATTAGGATTTAAATCAAAGACATTTTTATATTTTATTCGTGGCTTAAATCAAATTTTTAATTAAAAATAGGTTTTCTAATCAACTTTGAGTTAAGGAATAATAATTCAACAAAGAATTTGAAAGAATCGAAAAAAAATGAAATTAAAGTTACCATAATGTTTATGTCTATGACGAAATGAAAAAAAGCTTAAATTTTTCATTAAATATCGTCTTTCCCACTCCGATTGGATTGAAAATCTGTTTAGGACTCAATAAAAATAATAATTTGCTCTTGGTCTTAAAAAAAGAAATTTCACTTTTTGCGTTAATGAAAACATTGGTAACTTCTCTATAACAAAATGTTAGTTCAATTGCATGATTTCGTATTTTACATGAAAAAGATAAATTAATAAATTTTAAATTCGGTTTTGTGGAAGCATGAAGAATTAAATTTTCAACATTTTGAACAATTAAAAGTTACATTTGAATAAAAATTATACAATATTCTATGAACAAGAAACGATTTGAGTAACGTATCAAAATATATTTAACAAATACCTCTCATTGACAAAAAATTGTAATTTTTATTCAAATGCAACTTTTAATTGTTTAAAATGAAACTCTTTATCCTTCTATACTAAGTAATTTTGTTTAAAGTTTTAAATTCAAACAATAAAAAACTTATATTACTAAAAACTGAAGCTTCGGAAAAAATTTGATTTAAATAAAAAAATTGGGTTTTTTTTAATCATGACTTTTAACAGCTCTGTTAAAATTTAGAACACATTTCTTTCAAATTTCCAGAATATTTTTTTGCAAATTAATACAAAATGTTTCAAACAGTTTTGTTTCAAGTGTCAAACAGTTCCGTTTGAAATGACAAACGCAGTTCCGTTTGAAATGTCAAACAGTTCCGTTTAAATTTTCAAACACTTATGTTTAAATTTTCAAACAGTTATGTTTAAAACTTCAAATAATTTTGTTATTTGAATTTTCAAACAATGCTGTTGAAAATGTCAAATAGTTTTGTTTGAAATTCCTACCAGTTTCGTTTAAACTTTCAAACAGTTTTATTTGAAATGTTAAGCAGTTTTGTAGTCGCATATATATTTTTTCAACATGTTCGGTTAAACAGTTTCTTAAGCAAAATAAGAGTAGCTATTCTTTGTTGCTTCTATTACAAAATTAATGTTTTATTATCGTTACTAAAGAACCGCAAGCTCCAGAAAAATTTGATTTAAATAAAAAAAAAATCCGATTTCTTTCAATCTTTTTGAAAAAATCATGATTTTTAACAACTCTGCTAATGAAGGTAGTGCACTTTTCCATTTTTTCTGTTTTGTAAATATATTTTATCCGGTGCATTAATTTTTCTAATATATTACTCTGCTGTATATAGATAAATGAACCAATAAAAAGGTATACAGAAATTATCGAAATGTATTTTTCCTTTTCCAAAACAGTTTTCTTGAAAGTATATGTTTTCAAGAAAGATATGTTGGAAAAATGGGTTATATCATACATCAAATTGATACTAAAGTGAATCTAATTGATGTCAAAAATTTACATCAATTTTTTGATTTGATCCACATTTTTGGCATCAATTCGTTGGATTTTGATGCAACGAAACAATTAAGTTAACAGTTAGAGTATTTTGGTATTTTTACACAATATTGAACTCTTCTATAATCAAATGAACCAAATGGTACAGAAATTATTGAAATCGATACTAATAAAGGTCTTGAAGTATACCTTCAGTTTAAATGTTTTTCGTTCAAAATTCAACGCATCTTTTGGCTTAAAAATTAAAATTATCATTCTGCTGATGCTATATAACTTCTCCCCACTCTATCGCCATGGAACATAACTCCCAAAGTTTCCAGGCGTTATCGTCAAAATGACGATTTTTGACGATAACGGTCGTTAGCATCAGCAGAGGGTTAAAGTATATAAGATCTTTAAAGTCTTTCTAATCTTAAAATCAGTTTTCTAATCTCAAATTAAGATATTTGAAGAGTGTAAGTGTTTCAAACCGAAATTGAGATATTTTTTCGTATATTATGTAACGCACTTGTTACTAATTTTGATAATAATAATTCGAGAGTAGTTCACCACTCCCAAGTAGAACAAATTTTGTTACAGTGCATAATATTTGCAGATCTCTGCAAACCTTCTTGAAAATACCGATTTTTACATAAATTTAAAGGCAGTTGACTCGAATTTTACGAGGTAAAGCCTCATAAAATGCAAGTGAACTGCTCAAAGGTACTTTATAGATATGACCCAGTTGGTTATATATCTAAAACAGAAAGGTCATATTTGGGGATAATCCCAGCAAGTAGGTCTTTATCCCTTGGAAGTCCTCGACGATTCCTAGGTGCGCATACATAGTAAGAAGCTATTAAAGGTATACAAGAGTTCGTTAACTGTAAACCCAAATTGTAACCATTGGGAGAGACTTTATTCGCAAGCAGGACACCCGTCAATAGGTTTAAAGGTATGCCCCAAGAACCAACCTGACAAGGACATAATGCAAACATTTAACACGCAGCTTGTGGTGATGGCAAAGGGACGAAAACCGATGAAAAAGGACGAAGAGAAGAGGAATAAAGAGGTGGAAAGAAGAAAACGTAGCATAAAGTAGGATCGAGCTTGTTCGTGAGCACTCGTGAGGTTCCGGCAAAGCGAGGCGGGGTTTAGGCGGGGTCGATACTGACAACCGTGTCTTCTCTTCGTTTCCGTACAGTGTCGTACAATCGCACTGTACCCGAAAACTATCTCTACTCGCGTAACTGTTACTTGTTTTCTATTGATAAGAAATAATTGCCGAAGCATACACGTAAGTACATTGATAAATTAACTTATTGGCGATAGAGAAAACTGTCAGTTTTTGAGAACATAAGTGACGAGTACGACGAAAGAGCGAAAGAGCGAGCGAGCGAGCGAGCGATCGGTGAAGGAAACGAAGAGAGCAGTAGTACCACTTGGAAATACGAAGTATCACCGACAGGCTCGCGTTGTCGTGATGTTAGTTCGTGCGTGGGAAGCGTGAACGTAATGGTACGTCCTTGCCAGGTATCGGATCGCATTCGAACAGCAACAGCAACGACCAACGGGCTTCGTATCGCGGGCCTTGAGGCGGTCGACGTTGCGGCGGTGTTGCCACCTCTCGTGCATTGCATCCCGGCGAGCGATACAAACCAAGAAAGAACCTCGTTGCCACGTCTGCTTCGCCAGCCTGCTCGACAGCCCAACAACGTCTATCCTCTCACCTCACCGGTAAGCCATTGTGTGATGATACAGATCGTGAAAGGCAAAGACTGTAGAGAGCGGGCCAAACTTGCTGATTGCGTGCATTATCTGTTGTTGTTGTTGCTGTTGTTGTTGTCCCTCTATAGGCCGTATTTGCTTCTTTCATGGACAAATATGTCATGTGGTGTGCGACTATCTGTACCTACTATTAAGCATCTACTACGCCTACAGAGTCACAAGAGCGAGTGGAGTGAGTGAGAGAGAAACGTGTGCAGGAATGACAACAAGAGAGAAATAACTTGGCACGCGCATTCTACATGCACGATGTGTACCAGGAATCCATAAGTTCACTTTGAAAAAAAAAATTTCAAGGCGTTTATGTTAAAATCTTGGCAAACTCGTGTGAGTCTTTGAACGACATTAAATATTCTCTTGTTATTCCGTTTTTCAAGTACGATCAAACATGATATCTCGCGTGCACTAGAAAAATTGGTTAGTTCATTGACCGATGGGATTACGTACCACGTTTCTTTCTCATTCTTATACAGCAGTGTCTATTATACACGAGGGGAAAAACTCTTATTCCACTTTTCTTCAAAACTAACCCATTTTTTTGTGGTCTAAACAAATTATTTTTCAACATTTCATTTGCATTCTAATTTCATAATATTTTATTGCGACAGAAATAATGTTTTATTGTACGGTTCCTTTTCTGTTTAAGCAAATATTTTGCTAACCAAGTAGTTTGTTGGCCTAATATTTTGCGAACAAAATAGTTTGATCATTAAATATTTTGTTAACCGAATGGTTTGTTAATCAAACAGTTTGTTAACCAACTGTTCTGTTAACCAAACATTTAGTTAACCATATTATAGTTTGTTAACCAAATATTTTGTTGATCAAATTCTTTGTTAACCAAATGTTTTGCTAACGAAATAGTTTGCCTATCAAATGTCTTGTTAACTAAATATTTTGTTAAGCAAATAGTTTGTCAATGAAATGTTTTGTTAAATAAACATTTTGCTAATCAAATATTTCGTTAACCAAATGTTTTGCTAATGAAATAGTTTGCCCATCAAATATTTTGTTAACCAGATATTTCGCTAATCAAATATTTTGTCAACCACATTGATGATCAACCAAATGTTTTCTTAAGCAAATAGTTTGTTAACCAAATGTTTTGTTGACATAGTTTTTCTGCGGATATTAAATTGAGACAAAAAACGAAGCAAAAGTGTTGCGAAGCAACATTTTTTATTCGTTTTTTGTCTCAATTTGATATCCGCAGAAAAATTGTGAACCAAATAGTTTGCAAGCCAAACATTTTGCTAACTAAATAGTTTGTTAACCAAACAGTTTGTTAATCGAACATTTTGCT
The DNA here is from genome assembly GCF_015476425.1 of Leptopilina heterotoma. Taxonomy (NCBI): domain Eukaryota; kingdom Metazoa; phylum Arthropoda; class Insecta; order Hymenoptera; family Figitidae; genus Leptopilina; species Leptopilina heterotoma. Next base: position 998,317 of record NW_025111169.1, read on the forward strand.
AACCCAACAGTTTGTTACAATCTCTTTCAACATAGTATTTTTGAAAATATCAAATTGATACTAAAGTGGATAAAATTGATGCAAAAAATTTTGATTTAAGTGTTTGTTACAACATTTTTTTCACTTTTTTTTGCAAAGAAATGTTTTTCAATTTAAAAACATAAATCTCTGAAAAAGAAATGTTCACTATTTTGGATTTTAAAAGCAGGTATAAATGTATTCATGACAACCGGATGAATGAATAGCACGTGCCAATTTACCTTGAATGTTAGAAACTCTCCACTGCATGCGCACTATGTTCATTATTCAATTTGGGTCTCCTATTCAGTTAGGTTCTTATAATACAATTTCTTTTGTGAGCGTACAAAATATTGATACCATCAGTAATGAGAGGATTTTAGAAAAAAAACTTTTCGTAAACTTTGAACATGATTTGACAAAAATTATACTACACTGAAAAAAAAAAAGTATTGAACCAAGAAAATTTTTCTTGGTTGAAGAAAATCGTGGGATTGAATACGGCCAAGACTATTAAAGTATTGATTCAAGAAAACGATTTTCTTGACATAGGATATTTGGGAGAAGAACATATATTCTTGATCCAAGAAAATATGGAATTCGACCAAGAAGTTAATCTTCTTATACGAAATATAAAATGTATTAAATGAATAAAATATTTTCTTGTTCTAAGAATATATATAGATGATTGAATTATTTTATTCAATTCATTCAATGTTTTGTAACGTTCGTTCAAGTAATTCAAGATTAAATGAAGAAAACATTTATTTTGTGAGAAGAACAGATATTCTTGATCCAAGAAAATATGGAATTCTACCAAGAAATTAAGTAGCATGTAAGAAATGCAGAATATATTAATTCAAAATCATTTATGTATCAAATCAAGAAAGTATGTTCTCTGTCCGAGAAAATATTTTCTTGATTTGAGAAAATTTATAGTTTTCAATCAAAAAAATACTTTCTCAATACAAGTAAATTATTTACTTAAATTACCCCCCCCCCCCTTACCTCCATTCCATCTTTTCTAATACTTAGGTCAAACATTTTTATTATTTAATTAATTAACATTTATATTTTTTATTTAAATAATTAAATAATTATTATTTTACATATATATTTACATTTAATTAATACTTAACACAAATACAACAAATATACCTTGAAAGAAAATTTTCCACGGTCGGAGGAATTGAACTCGGGTTGCACGCACCAGAAGCCGTCACGCTACCACTATGCCATCCTAGCCTCAATGGACAGTTTTCAAAAACTGATATTTAAGTTGCATATACATTTGAAGAAAAATATTTTCTTGGATCAAGAACACCGGCATTGTGTTAAGTAAAAAAAAGTTTCAAAGCAAATAAATAAAATGATTCGATTCAAGAAACATGAATTCTCCAGACAATACTTTATTATTTCGCTTAAGAACATATATTCTAGATTCAATACTTTTTGGTACTTCGGAAAAGTAAAATATTTGGTTGAAATAATTACATATTTAGTTCCGCCAAATACTACATTCTTAATTCAAGAATTCTGTTCAATGCTAATAATTACTTGACACAAGAAAATGAATTTCTTTCTTCAAATAAATATGGGATTAATTGAATATAATTTTTAATCGACTTGAAACAAATATTTACTTATATTAAGATCTTACACTTAATTGAATTGAATAAATAAAATATTTCATTCCAGAAAATATAACATTCTCGCAAGAAATTAATGATTTTGAAACATGAGAATATAGAAATGCTTCAAGTAAAAGAAATGCTTAGATTAATTAATATTTCTTTGAAACAAAATAATTTTTAATTGAGTTGAAACAATTATTAACTTGTATTAATCTTCCCATTTTCTTGGCTCAAGACTATGGGTGTTGGATGAAATAAATAGTTGCTTTAAAGGAAATAAAAAAATGATTTGACTCAAGATACCAAATGACTCAAGGTAAATTACTTGACGTGAGAACATGATATTCTTGATTCAATACTTTTTCGAGACTTGGCGCATGTAAAACAGTTCGTTTGAAACAGTAAGATATTTACTTATGTCAAACCCATATTTTCTTATTTCAATAACTTTGATCAATGCTCAAAATTACTTGACACAAGAAAATAAATTTCTTCCAATAAGAAAATATGGGTTTGTTTCAAGTAAATCAGGTCAAGAAAATGCATTTACTTGATTCAATGAACTTTTTTTTTCAGTGTATACTTCTAACAATATTTATACATTCTTAAATATTGCAGTGTAAAACATTAATTTACTGATATGCGTGAATTCTTTATTTATAATCAGTAAAATTAAAAAAAAAATTGATCAAGTTGAATATCAACTGTGGATAAAGCAGATGTGACGAATCAATAAAAGTGAAAATCGAAAAGGGTTCTGCAAAAAGAGAGTCTTATTTGGAGGCAGAAAGGTTAAGTTTTAATGTAAGACTTCACAGTTTTCTTGAACGTATTAAATTGATACCAAAAATTCAGATCAATTTTTTTCTTGATCTGCATTTTTGGTATTTGCGTTGGAATTTGATTAAAGTTAATATAGTGTTCCTTTAAGAATTTGGTGCATTTAAGATGCAATAATTTTAAGAAAGTCTGTAATATATTTCAGACTCTATTTTTTAAATAAGACACTCTTTTTACGGTAATCTAATCTAATTGGCATTTTTAAATGATCAAAAATAAAAAAATATTCACAGAAAAAACGAAGTTTAAAGCTGTTTACATCTTAAAACCAAAATAATTGAAAAGTAGCCTATATTTTTATTCTTAAAACCAGATTAAATTATTTTTAGACCTAACAAAAATTTATACCCTCTCAAGTCTAAAATTCAGTCAAAAATGGTTCTAATGTAAAAGGTTTTAGTCAAAAATGGGCTAAAGACTTATTTTTCACAATAAAGTTTTGATTCGAATCAGTTAAAACTTTGTTTTTGTATTATTCAGAGTTAAAGAGTATAAGTTGATATTTTGAGAATTTAAATCAAAATTTATTTCTGTTGTTCATTCTAGAAATTTTAAACTATCTTCAAAAAGTTTTCATTTCACTTTTCTTGTAATGTGACAAGTGAGAAATTATAAAGAAAGTTGTCATCATTAAAGTTTACTTAAAGTATATCTGCTGATATGTATATAAGCGTATAAAACTATTTTCGAACTTTGTGAAAGCCAATTGTATATATAAAAAGAAAAGTGAACACTATAACTAAACTTTGAGCAAAATATATAAGCGTTCATGAATTCAACAAGTATGCAGAATAAATTAAAGTATAATAGTTGCTAATACATGACCTGAGGTTGAAATATACTATTAGTAATTGATTATTAAAACATTCTATATACTCATTTTTCTAAGTAACATATTAATTTCTATTTTATAAACACAATTGCGTGAATATCTATAAATATATATAAGATTCCCGCTCTAGTCGCATGGAAAAAATAAAGTCTGCAACCGATTACTCCTTAAAACCAAAATGATTGAAAAGTATAGCCAATTTTTAAATTTAAAACTAAGGGTTATGTCATAACTTTAGGACTTAAAATCATATCCTCAAGGCTAAAATTCAGTTAAAATTGGTTCAAATGTAAACGGTTTTAGTTTTTAGCCATTCAGTGTCGACCAATAACTTCAGAAACCTATCCAAAGTTAAAAATAAAAGCAATATAGATAATGTTCCTCCAAAACAAATTTTTTTAAAAATGCAGCACCTCAAAGTAAAGTAACTAAATAAGTAATTCGACAAACAGGATCTAACTTATAATGTTTTAGAAATGTTTCCGATTGAATTTTTTACGCTAAGAACAAAATCTTGAATCCAGTCGCAATGTTTGAAGCTGTGAGGATGTGAACAAAGTTGCACTCCCTCTAGACAAGAACAAACTTGTGCGAATTATTTATTACTTGAATTTAAAATGTAAACTATCCAAGATTCTTGTTTACTGCACGTTTCACACTTGTTTTGCGATTAAACTGAAAATTTGTTTTCCTTTTAAATCAAAATGATTGACTTTTAGACAACATAATATTCATAGTCAAAAAGAATACACTCTGAAATCTGCATTTCAACAAGATTTACAACTAAAACGACAGTATCTTCATGATCCGTATGTTGTTGCAATAAATTAGATGAGTCTGCACAAATATAAGCTGACTGAGAGAGTGAATTCTCACTTATGCACTCGATTCTTCAAGCAGATGCTCGTCAAGTTAGCAATAGTGAATACAAGATGTACGGAATATATCACTTGTGAAAGCTCTTGACAGTTTTTCTGTAGATATCAAATAGTGACAAAAAAAAGTATCAAAATTGTTGCAACAATTTTGATACTTTTTTTTGTTTAGTATTTTTATCCTTAGACAATTGAGACGAAAAACAAAATAAATTTTTTGAGTTGCGAAAAGGGTGGAAAAATTTGAACAGAAGAAAAATGATTCATATACAATGCTTAATAGATTTCTCTCGAATGTTGCATAATACCTTTTGAAGGTGACAATGTGTGTCATTTATTTTTTCCAGGACCAAAAGAAGATATGGATGTAAACGAGAGGGAAAAGCCGCTTGTGAAGGACTTAAACGAACATATCATATGTCCCCTGTGTAGAGGCTACTTCGTAGATGCAACGACCCTCGTTGAGTGCCTACATTCTTGTTAGTACTTTTTCTTCATCGCATCATTAAAATAGATATAGGGTCAATGCACCAGTAAACCAAACACTCATTATACCTGAATAAGCTTTAAATACATTGATGCGAATGTGTTTTGTAATTATTTATTTATGTTGTTGTCCTTATCAAATATCAGCACTACTTTTCTGCCGCACAAAATAAAAAGGTCCATAACTCTCATTCTAGCTTGTGAAACTGGGAAAAACGGCCTTAAAACAAGTGCCATTTGTAGATATTTTTACTTTACAAGGCCAGGGCTCGAACTATGTCCGTAAATCCCGTAAAAGTCCGTAACTTTGCTTGAAAAGTCCGTAAAAGTCCGTAATTTGATTCAAAACGGATGAAAAGTTTGTAAATCGTACGATATAAATTGGAGAATTTTCGAGAAATTACAAATAATTACAGAAATTCAATTATTTTCAAAACTAATAAGATTCTTCGCAAAAATTCAATTATGTTCAAAATTTTTTTAAAATTCTCGTCAAAATTTCAATTATTTTCAGAAATAATTAAATTCTTCTCCGAAATTCAATTATTTTCAATAATTTTAATACAATTTTTGGCAAAATTTCAATTATTTTCAAAAATTTTCCTCAATTCCTAATGATTTTCAATATCTAAGATTTTAATAAAATTTTCCAAAAGAATTCAATTAATTATTTTTAAAAAATTTAATAAATTTCTACACAAACTATTAGTTATTTTCATAAAATAATAAAAATTTCACAGAAATTTCATTAATTTCAAATAAAATTTTTAAGGGGATTCAATTATTTTCGTAAATAATAACATTCTTTTTAGGAATTCAATTATTTTTATAAATAATAAAACTCATTGCAGAATTACAATTATTTTAAATACAATTTTAATCCAATTCATCGAAAAATTCAATTATTCTTAAAACGTTTATCAAAATTCGTCAAAAGAATTCAATTCTTTAAAAATTTTGTAATAATTTACAAAAGAAATTCATTTATTTACAAATTGATGGATAAAATTCTTAATAAGAGGAATCAATTTTATGAAACCAATTCTGTTTAAAAGTTCACAAAAATTCTAGTCAAACTTTTAATTATCTTAAAAAATAATTAAATTTATTCTTCTCTGAAATTCAATTATTTTCAAAAGTTTTTATAAAATTTTTGTCAAAATTTCAATTATTTTCAAAAATTTTCCTCAATTTAATGATTTTTAATATGTATCTAATACTATTCTAATAAAATTTTCCAAAAGAATTCAATTATTTAAAAAAAATTTAATAAAATTCTACACAAACATTTAATTATTTTTAAAGAATAATATAAATTGCACAAAAATTTCATTATTTACAAATTTTTTCAAAAATTTCTTCGCAAACATTCAATTACTTTCATAAATAATAAAATGTCTACGGGGATTCAATTATTTTGGTAAATAATCAAATTCTTTTTAGAAATTCAATTATTTTAAAAAATAATAAAACTCATTGCAGAATTTCAATTATTTTTAATACAATTTAAATCGAATTCCTTAAAAAATGTTATTTTTCTTAAAACGTTTATTAAAATTCGTCAAAAGAATTCAATTATTTAAAAATTTTGTAATAATTTTCTTTATGAGAATTAAATTTTAAGAAACATGCAATTATTTTTCAAAAAATTGATTTTTTTTTGTATTTAAATAATTGAATTCCAGTAGAATTTTCTAATAAAAATTGATTTCAAAATGGATTTCAGTTAAAATTTTAGATAATAATTGAATATTAAAAGCATTATAGAGCGTGAATTTTTAGAAATCATTGATAATTGAATTCTAGTCAAAATTTCAATTATCTTTATAAATAATAAAATTTTCCCCGAAATTCAATTATTTTCAAAAATTTTTATAAAATTCTTGACAGAATTTCAATTATTTTTAATACAATTTTTTCATCCAATTTCTCGAAAAATGAAATTATTCGTAAAAACTTTTATAAAAATTCGTCAAAAGAATTCAGATATTTAAAAATTTATAGACAAAATTCTTTATGAGAATTAAATTTTATGAAACATGCAATTATTCAATAAATTGTTATTTTTGTATTTAAATTTTAAATAATTGAATTCCAGTAAAATTTTCTCATAAACGTTGATTTAAAAATGGATTTCAGTTAAAATTTTAAATTATAATTGAATACTAAAAGCATTATAGGAGAGTTAATTTTGTAGAAATAATTGAATTTTGAAAAGGTTTCAGATTAAAATTTTTGTGAATTTGAATTTTTCATATTTTTAACTAACAATTCTGTGGAATTAATTTTTTTTTGTGAAACTTTAATTGCGGATTTTTTAAAAACTTATTTCTATATAGTTTTTATTTTTTAATATATATATTTGTGACGCGATCTGAAGAAAGGGACCTTAGAAGCAAATCATTTTAAGGTTGGGTTAGAGTTACTTTTTTCTTGTTTGAAAGTTTCTTTTTACTTATTTCGAATTAAAATCAGTGTTTATTAAATATTTTAGTTTTAATGAAGACTTAAACTTCAATGATTTATATTGACAGTTGATCCTTTTTTTGTATTTTCAATTAAAAAATTGCAAACATAACCTATAATTTCTTGCTTCTAAGGTCCCTTTCTTCAGATCGCGTCACATTTATAATTGAAGAAATTACGAATAATTGAAATTTTGTAAAATTGAATTGTAAACAGATGAATATGAAAATTCTTAAAGATTTTCAAACATTATTAAAAATAATGGATTTATAGAAGATGTTTAGTTAAAAACACGAAAATAAAATTCAATTTTGGAAATGTTATTACAAATTATTGCAGAAATTCAATTATTTTCAAAAATAATAAAACTCGTCGCAGAATTTCAATTATTTTATTTATTTTTAATACAATTTTAATTGAATTTCTCGAAAAATGTAATTATTCTTAAAAATTTTATTAAAATTCTTGAAAAGAATTCAATTATTTAAAAATTTTTTGATAACGATTCTTTATGGGAATTAAATTTTAAGAAACATTCAATTATTAAATAAATTATTTATTTTTGTGTTTAAGTAATTGAATTCTAGTAGAATTTTCTATTAAAAATTGATTTAAAAATTACAGTTAAAATTTTATGTTATGAAAAATTTAATTTATAGTTTTTTAGTAAAATGTTCTCTTATTTGGCTCGAAGTGGTTATATTTTTGTCAGTAATTGATCGGTAAATGGTCCGTAATTTTTCATTTTTTTGTCCGTAAAGTCAGTATTTTGAAATACTTTCACTATGGTTCGAGCCCTGTGCAAGGCAGTTTTAGTTTTACTACTTTCATTATAGTGGTTTGCACGTTGTTGGTTTATATTTTAATTATAATTTGTTTGCTTCCTTACGAGGGATTTTGAAAGAAGCTTTAAATGTATATATATGTCTAATATTTATATACTGTATACCCATTTTGTAAATAAAAACCTAAAAATTAACAAATATAATGATTTTTTTGTATAATATAGTTTACCCGCAAAGTATTTTAATATACCGGAGTAAAGAAACAAACTGCTTGGGATTATTTGCCATTAATTCATATATATGTACATATACATCCCCATAGCTCATACTATATATGCGACTTGTCTGGCGCCCCTTTTGCTTCTGCATGTGTAGTGCGCAAATTAGCTGCAGGAGTGGCGCAAAAAGTACATAAGAAGCAACTGTTGGTAAAACACTGATGTAGATTCATTCATATTATTCTCATTGCATGTGTTCTGTCTAATTAATGTTTTGTTCTGATGCTGATAAAATAAAGCCGCAGCAGCGCACTTGTGTCTCTATATATACGCAACATACGATAATATAGTCTGCGCGTTTCTTTTTATCAGCATCTAAATAGGATTAGAGTTGAATTTACATTCTCATCATCTGTACTAAGCCATATTTATAATCACCACTGCATTCATAATAATAATTCTAGGGGTGCACTACCGCATCTATTAAAAATTCGGAACATTTGTCAGGATTGTCACCTAAAAATTTAATTTTGTTTTTCCCTCACTTTTTCCTGATTTCCAGATAAAATTTTCACTTTTTCCCTCATCCTAAAGAATATTCTGATTTACTCTCAAAATGGACTCTCAAAATTGGACTTAAAGAAAACTTCTATTACATTTATTTGACAATTTCTTTAAATGTAAAATTATTCGAAAATATCAATGACTTTTTATAAATGAATATTTCTTCATTTTTATTTTTCCGTATAGGAATTAAAATTTTCAAAACATTAAAATTCAAACCTCTTTGAAATTCAATTTATAAGAATATTATTATAAAAAATGAAGAAATCGATTACTCCGAGTCTTCGACTCGGAGTAATCGCTTTCTTCATTTTTTATTAGAATTAAAGATGGCCGAATGATGAAATCATTATTTTATATTAAAGAATATTGTTACTGTAACTTCTTCATACTTATTTTCATCATTTCAATTCAATTATTATTTTCTAGAATTTTTAACTAAAATTCTTCTTTAAATCAATTATTTTTAATAATCTTTGAAAAAATTCGTTGAGAATTTTCAAATTCATTTGTTTACAATTCAATTTTACAAAATTTCAATTATTCGTAAATTTTTCAATTGTATATTAGAAAATAAAAACTTCAAATATAAGTTCAAAAAAATTTATTTTACAAAATTGTTGGTTAAAAGTAGGAAAAATTCAAATTTTCAAAGATTTTATTTTGAAACCTTTTCAAAATTTAATTATTTCTAAAAATTCGTGCTTTTGATATATTCAATTATCTAAAATTTTAACTAAAATTCATTTTTAAATAACTGTTTATTAAAAAATTCTAGGAGAATTCAATTATTCAACGACAAAAATAAACATTTTATTGAATAATTAAATGTTTTTTAAAATTTAATTTCATAAAAAATTTTATCAACAAATTTTTGAATAATTGAATTCTTTTGACGTATTTTAATAAAATTTTTAAGAATAATTACATTTTTTTAAAATTTTATTAAAACTAAATAAAATTCTGCGATGAATTTTATTACAGTGGAACCTCGATTATCCGAACCGAAAATCATTTTATCCGAACTTCTGTTATCCGAACTTTTTTTTGGCCTTCCGAATCTTTCAAACCAAAATAGCAAAATTTATGCCAAAAAAATATTTAAAAAATTCTGAATTCTCTGTTTTATTAGTATATTATTAATAATTAATATATATTTACGTATATATACTTATGCATATTTAAAAAAAAGTATTAAATTAAATATATATAGTCCAACTATCCATTTTTTTACTTTAATTATGAAAAAAATTAGAATCTCTATTATCCGAACCTAGCCTTGCCTACGTTAGTTCGGATAATCGAGGTTTCACTGTATTTACAAAAATAATTGACTTCCAAAAAATAATATCATTATTATTTATAAAAATAATTCAATTATTTCGAAGAATTTTATAAACAATTTTTAAATAATTGACTGTTTGGAAAAACTTTATATACCAATTCTTCTTTAAACAATTGTATTTCCCGTGCAATTTTTATTATTTATAAAATAATTAAATGTCTGCGAAAAATTTTATCAATTTTTTTTTAAATAATTGATTATTTTGCTATTTATAATAATAATAATTGAAATCATATGACGAGAATTTTTTTTTAAATCTTTGAAAATATTTGAATTTCTGATAAAAATTTTATTACATTTGAAAATAATTGAATTTAACAAAGAATTTTACGAAAATTCCTGAAAATAATTGAATTACTTGGATGAATTTTGCTTATTTGTAAAAATAATTGAAATCATGCCTAGAATTTGAAAACATTTTTGAAAATAATTGAATTCCTGTGAAGAATTTTATTACTTTTGAAAATAATTGAATTCTTGTGATGAATATTGTATAATTTATGAAAATAATTAAATTTTGCAAAGAATTTTACGAAAATTCCTGAAAATAATTGAATTTTTGGAAAAAAATTCTGATATTTATCAATATTCTTCTAAATAATTCAATATAATTCTTCAGAAGAATTGCGTTAAAATTTTTGAAATAATATTAAATTTGTATTAAAATATTAACTATAATTTCAGAAGAATTTGAATTATTAAAATTTTCCAAAAATCTATAGTTGTTAAAAATTTCAAATTAAATTCATTTAAAATTAAAATTTTATAAAGTTTCAAATTAAAATCTTTTGAAGGTTTCATCATCAACTGATTTTCAGTTAAAAAAAAAAAAACTGAAAAATTAGTTAAACTTGTCTAATTTAATGAGTCAAAAAATAAAAATTTACTGCAACATTAGTTATTTTTAACTATTTGTCAGTAGAAATATTACAATTTGAAATAGTGACTGACTTTTTGCTTCTAAATCTGTTATTTTTAATTGCTTCAAATTTAGAGAGTACAAAGAAATTATTGTCAGAAATAGAAAAGAAATTGAAGGTTTTATATTAAAATTCGTGATAATTTCATAGTTTTGAACCAAATAAAATAGACAATAAAATTCAGAATTTTCTTATGAATTCTAAAAATTTAACTTTTTCATTACTTTTAATAAAAATCCCTGACTATTCTCTTAATCAATTTTACTTTCCCCTGCTTTTTCCCTGGATTCCCTGACCTGTGGCAACCCTGCTTTATATTTATGTTTGTTAACAGACAGTTAAAGTTAGCATACTTTAACTTTACTCTCTAAATCTGAATTATTAATTTCTCCTAATGAAATATTGCAGATTCGTTTACCAATTTGAATTAGTAACATTTTTTACTAATTTTTAGTAGTTTTGTTTAATAATTGCTAATAATAGAAAAATACTAATTCAATCAGTAAGTCGTATAGAGGTAATTCTTACTATTTCAAATTAGTAAGCCAACTTGCTAATGAATTTAGTAGTTTTCTACTAGCAATTTGTAAAAAACTACTAAAGATTTGTAAAAACTGTTACTAATTCAAATTGGTAAACGAATCAGCATACTAAATTTCATTAGTAGAAACTTACTAATTCAGATTTAGAGAGTAACTCAAGTTATAACAAAGCTTGAGGAATAAAAAAACATTTCCGAATTTTTAATAGTAATGCTTTGATATATATAGAGATGTAGTGTGCAAAAAGAAAGAATAAGTGCAGCTTCGAAACGATATCGCGTTTGCTCTTCAGTTTGCAGAGGCTGCATAGTGAGACGACTGAGTAACGGAGTTAGAGCCTGCCCTGTCTGCAATGTACCCACCTTACCCCCACTCTTCTCCGATATAAGGCTGCAACGATTAGTCTACCTCATTGTTCCTGGTCTATTTCGATCGGAATCAGAAAAGAGACGACACTTTCGCATCGTCAATCCCCAATGCACACCACTACTACCACCACTAGGCTCACCTGAATTGACGTACGACGATCCAGTGAGTTTGAGTATTTCTGAAATTGGCAAAGTCACATCGATAGACGACAGTATTAAATTGAAGCGGGGAAAGGAGAAGAGCAATAGCAATAGCAATAGCAGTAATAATACGAGACTCTTCAAAAATAAGACGTTTTACGAAATAACCGGCAAGACACGCTATTTGAAATGCCCAGCTGGCGTGACGGTGAGACATCTCCAGCGACTACTAATGCTCAAGAGGGGATGGGACGATGTCGATGGAACTTCTCCAACCTGCCATCGAATAGAGATTATGTACGAGGTGGATGAAAGCGAAACGGAAAGCCGGTTGCAAATACTTGAAACATCATGGACCCTCTTGGATCTTGCTTGCATTTTTGAATGGAAAAATGTAAGTATTTTTATATTACTTTATAACGTGCGAGGAATATTTTATCAATTTCTACTTCCTTCAACTGTATTTCTGTAAGTCGTGTACGATAAATCAACTTAATAGTGCGAAGTACTTTTTAAGATACTACTTCTTAATGTTACTTTTTATTATTTTTTTATAGTACTACTACTAGAAAGCTTTTAAGTTTCTATCTACGACACAGTTTTTCTGCGGATATCAAATTGAGACAACAAAATGATTCAAAACGTTGCTTCGCAACACTATCGATTCGCTTTTTGGCTCAATTTAATATCCGTAGAAAAATTGGGTACTAGAAAGCTTCTATCTACTACTAAAAGCTTTGACAGAAGCTTAAAAGCTTCTATCACAAAAATGTAGTATAGTACAACATGTATTTTAAAATGATAATGAATTAGTTTTTAATAAACCCTAAGTTTTTTTTCCCTTTTCCCCTAGTGGTCCCTAACATTTTTCCGCATTCTATTCTGTCATTCCCGGAAAGAAATCTCAAGAGTGTTATATGCAAATCAGAAATAAGATCCTCAGCCAAAAAAAGTATATCTGATCAGGTATAGAAGACAATAAATATATCGAATAGGGTCAAAATTTTTGCTTCTTATCGACACGGTTTATGCAACTTTATAATTCTTGCATGCTGAAACAGACTTTTCGAACCATTGTAATACTGCTCCAATTACTTAGATTTAAAAAAAAAATTTTAATAATTCAAATTCTTCGGAAATTAATTTAAATTTTTTAATACTACATACTTAATTAATTCTTAAAAATAATGGATTAATAGAAGAACTTTAGTTAAAAACAAGCTAAAAATATTGAATTTTGGATAAGTTACATAAATGATTGCAGAAATTCAATTATTTTCCAAAATAAAAAATTCTGCGTAAAAATTTAATTGTTTTTATAAATAATAAAATTCTTGTCCACAATTCGCAATTTTTTAAAAAAAAATTTTAACAAAACTCTTGGCAAAATTTCTATCATTGTCAAAAATTTCACTCAATTCAATGATTTTTAATATATCGCTATACTATATTTTAATAAAGTTTTCCGAAAGAATTCAATTATTTAAAAAGAATTTAATAAAGTTCTACCCAAACATTTAATTATTTTCATAAATAATAAAACTTATTGCAGAATTTTAATTAGTTTTAATATAATTTTTTATCGAATATTCCTCGAAAACTGTAATTATTCTTAAAACTTTATTCAAATTTGTCAAAAAAATTCGCTTCTTTAAAAATTATTCCATACAATTTTCTATTACAATTCAATTTTAAGAAATATTCAATTATTCAATAAATTATTTATTTTTGTATGCACTTAAATAATTGAATTCTCGTAGAATTTTCTAACAAAAAGTGATTTAAAAATGACTTTCAATTAAAATTTTAGATAATAATTGAATATTAAATTATGAACATGAATTTTTAGAAATAATTCAATTTTGAAGAGGTTTTTAAGTTAAAATCTTTGAAAATTTGAATTTTTTACACTTTTAACCCTAACATTTCTGTAGAAATAATTGTTTTTGAAAAAGTTTAATTGAATTTTTGGTGAAATTATTACAAGTTTTTATTTTCTAATATACAATTGAAGAATTTTCGATTAATCCATGAAATTTCGTAAAATTTTTAGAAATTATTAAAAATAATTGGTTTTAAAGAAGAATTTTAGTTTAAAATGCAAGAAAAAAAATAATTGAACTTAAATGATGAGAATAATTTTGAAGATGTTACAGTACTCTCTAAATTTGAATCAGTTAACCCCTTCGCACTGTTTGAAAAAACATTCATTTGATTGACCCAAAGTGTGCAGCGAGCAAAATCTTTTAAATTGTTACATCACTTAAAAATAATAAATAATTATTTATTTGTTACTTAATCTAGTATCATTGATACCTATATAGTGTGTAAATAATTATATAAAAGAATTTATTTTATAATTTAAATAACAAACTGCTATTATGCGCTAAGAAGTTCATTTAGATTTAGAAGTAAAAGGTAAGTCACTAATTATTGAAATCCTAGTAATATTTCTACTGACATTTAGTTTAACTAATCTTTCCGTTATTTTCTTTTACTGAAAATCAGTTGTTTTTAACTGATTCAGAAGCAAAAAGTCAATCACTGATTGTCAGTTAAAACGATGATTTTTAACTGATTCAAATTAAGAGAGTAACAATGTTCTTCTAAAATAAAGATTTTATCACTCAGTCATATTGTTTTATAATAATATTTTTATAAATTGTCGAATATGAAAAAGGTCTAAAAATCAGCGAAAAGTTAGGGAAAAATAAACTTATATATTTTTGTGGCAACCCTGAGACACTTTTGTTTGTAAATGCAAACAAGGGTAAGGTAAGAGAGTCGGGTACACGTCGTCATGGATCGGATAACATTTCTGTTCCAGGAATCACCCATGAAACTGTACTATTGTTTCGTATCAAAAGAAGAGTCGGATCAGGTCCAGATAGCGACTTCTTGTGGGGAAGAAGCCAGTAATAAGGAGTCGACTGAGGTGATAGAGAATATACAGAGGCCGCCTACTCCACCGCCTAGTCCAAAGCCAATCTCGCATACCGACGCGTCCCTCCCACTAGAGAAAGGTCGATCACATACTTCAACGAACGTCGAGTGTGTAAAGGAGCCGGAGGTAAAAAAGCCACGCTGTGAAGTTACACCAGTGATGAGGGCGCCCGATCCGCCGGGAAACAACATCAACAACAACAACAACAACCATCTTCCAACCGACAATGCCCCCAAACCGGACAAGGTCGCTAAGCTCGAGCATCACAAACGAAGAAAACGAAGAAACAAACGTGTAATAGCCGAGATCACAACAACTCCAAGGGAGGATTTACTCAAACTCAAAGTCAGACTAACACCATGTCCACCAAGAATCACTTCGAGCACAAATAATCAAACCAAAGAGAAACTTCTTCAAATGAGGGCTGTCAGAAGAGAGAAAATTAAGACTACATCCAACAAACAGCGTAACAATTCAACTCGCGACGATAACACTATCCCCGAGAATACAACAACAACAACAACAACCAAGGATACTCAAAAAACTGAAGAATCAATCGAAGAAATAATTGACGGCATACCCGACGAGATTGTCAAGATTGCTCAAAATATCAATTCTCAAACAAAAACAACAACAACAACAGTTGCTGCCCACCCAGAAGTTATAGCAATCGAAAAGAATGAAACAAATAACGAACAATCAACAATCGATGAAGATAAACCAAAAGATGAGGAAGTACTTCGACGACTCGGCCTCGTGGCAATCAACGAGACGAACAAGACGCATCGGGATAAGATGAAGATTTCGCAGAACAACGAGAAGGAAGAGTCTCTTAATCGAGAGAAACTTGAACAACAATTGAGAGAGAGTAAAGCGAACCGAGTGCGGAGTCTTTTAGCTGAAAAACAAATGCGCGATGCCCTCAAGAGTATGATGTCGAATTCAAAAGATAAAACAGGAGGAAACACAAATAATACAGTGGGGAATAATATCAAACGAAAGGGTCCCCCACCACTTGCGCCATTACGCTCGACAAAGAGAACCAATAATAATATCGCCTATTCATCATCAAATTCATTTACGCAAAAGTGTGAAATCCCTCTAGACTTAAGTAGCAGTAGTGGTAGTGGTGGTAGTGGCAGTAGTGCTGCCAATAATAGTATCAAAATTGGCAATAATATTTTAGATTTATCTCCAAATCCAGGCGGTAGTAGTAAGGGAAAAAATAATAAAATAAATAGCAATGAATCGAGGATCAGTGCAATAGGGATTTCGGCAAAATCAAAGGATGAACATCATCATCAACAACAACAACGGAAGTCGCAGGATTTGAATTTGCGAACATTGTCCGATGCCGCAGTTTCCTTGCTGAGCGATTGTGGTGGTGGTGGTGGTGCTACTACTGCTTCGACAAAGTCAACAACCTCGGAAACCATCATTACTGGCAGTATGAACGTTGGCAGTAAAGTTGCCTTAAGGATACCTCAACCACATCAGAGGATCAGCGGATTCGGTATGAAAATCAGACCAAACTTAGGCATAAGGCATATACCAAATCCACAAGCTGTGGTCGCGTCCCAATATAGAAATCAAAGAGCAGGATTTTTTAATGTCTCCAATCGTCCTTCTTAAGATTCTTTCTAGAAATTATGTTTCTTTTTCTTTTTTTAAGAAAACATTTAGAAAAAAAGTTTCTTATATACATTTCCCAAAAATGTTTACCAATTTTCATAATTTTATGATAATCATCTGTCGATGCATATTCTGATTGAAGTATCATATTTATTGCAAAATACTAAATTTATTTTCTCGTACAGTGAAGAATTTAGCAAATTTTAGTTATACACAGCATCATCATTTTTCTGCAGATATCAAATTGAGACAAAATAAGCGAATGAAAAGTGTTGCGAAGCAACTTTTTTGATTCGCTTTTTGTCTCAATTTGAAATCCACAGAAAATCTGTTACACTGTAAAAAAAAGGGAGTTAAATTTTAACTCCCCAGGGGATTCAATAAAAGTCGCAACCATTTGAAAGTTAAAGCGAAGAGAGTTAAAATTTACACTGCAGTAAAAATAAGAATCAACTCTAGAAGGGAGTTAATTTAATAATTAACTTCCTTTTGGAGCTGATTTTTATCTGGAAAAATTTCATCCCAACTTTTAGTGACCGTCCTCTCTAAATTTTTTACAGTGTATTATTAGTATACTGTTCTTTTTATTCAAGAGCCATTTTAAAAACTTTTCAAGATTTTAGAATAGTGTTGAATGCATTAATTTTAAAATTCAAAACATTTAAAAAGATTTATTAAAAAGGTTGAGAAGCAAACAAAAAATAACTTCAAACTGCAAACAGATTCAAACACAACAATATTAATTTATTTCTTTAAAATTGTTTGTGAAATTTAATTTATCATATTTTAGAAAAAATTATAAACGAACGGATGACTTTCGGCAAATGTAGATTTAGAACTTTCGCAGGTATATTTTTGTCATTCCTATAATTACCGCATGAAATATGTTATCGTTCCTTTTTACACGTGTTATTCATATACACTGCTTTTTTTATGAAAAGCAATTTGTTTTAAACTGTGTTCCCTTTGAATTGAGCATTAAAATTTATTCTAATTAAATTCATTTATTTTCCGGTATTTCAGTGATCACTCGACTCTCGACACCCTCTCGTATATCCCTATCAATGTTTATCATACTCATCGCGCTCCCTACTTCTACACTCTTTTTTTCTCCTGTATACATCTCTCTCTCTCTCTTTTTCTCTCTCATTCATTCACCTCGATTTTCTCCTCAGCCCCTTTTTCATCTACCTTTATATTCATCCCTTCTATTTTCATCCCTCCATGCCAATTCATCGCAATTTCCTCCAATTATTCCTGCCCGTCAACGTTCCACAACACCTACACTACTGTTTTTTTTTCTTTTTCTTTTTTTTCCACTCTTTTCGCATTCATATAACGCTTTTGATTATAGTTCAACTCCCGCATAATTATAAAATTACGAGGAAAAAAAAATTTATGTATAGATTATACTTCAATCACGAGTATGGCAAAAATAGATTACTATCGAAATTTTTTATTATTGTTAACATTATTTTTATTTTTAATATTATTATTATAAATATTTTATAATTAATATATTATAGTTAATATATTAAAATTAATATATTATTATTAGTATATTATAATTAATATATTAAAATTAATATATTATTATTATTATTAATATTATTATTATTAAAATTATATTATTTTTAAATTATTATTATTGCTATTATTGCTATTATTATTATTATTAATAATATTATTATTATTATTATTATTATTATTATTATTATTATTAAATTTATTATTATTACTATTGCTATTGCTATTTTTATTACTGAAAACACTGGTTCAAATTAATTTTTCAAAGGTTATACATTCAGAAGCTTTTTATTCGCAGTAAAAAGAAAGTTTTTATATTTTAAGTCAGGAAGTCTTAGTTTAAGATCCAAATTCTTAGGACAGCCTTTGCTGAATTTCTGACTAATCTTAAACTAAAACTTTTTTCCAGCACGGCAAGAAAAGTATAAAGTAACTTTTACCATACACTTTCTGTATTTTTTGCGTATTTCTGTATGTACTTCATTTTCCCTGCAGTATAATAAACATTTTATTAAAATTTTACTAAAATTTACATCGGGCATGGTAAAGTTTGCTCCGAAAAATAGTAAAAATTGTAATACAGTCATCACTGTAAAAACAAAGTCTCAAATTATTTACATAACTTAAACGTACTGTTTTTTTCTAAATTCAACTCATTTTTTGGCTCAAATTAAAAATTAAGACAATTTAAGGTCTTAAAATCAGTTTTCTATAATAAGAAATTTAGTAAATATTTGGACTAATGTTATAGTTGTTTTAGTTAAAACTAGGCTTAAAATAAGACTTATTTTTAACAGTGATCTCTCGATAATTAAACTAAATTGAATTTCATTTTTCGTCTTTAAAAAAAATTTTGATACACGGAGAGAAAATAATATATTACATTTTGTTAAAGTATTTTACAATTTGGGGAAAAAGTGCAACAAACGGAAATTTTGGCATAGAAAATACTAAATAGTGAAAAAATAATATGAAATTTAGTAAAGAATTTTTTTACGTCCCTTCGGATTCAATTTATCGAGAGTCTACTGTATAAGAAATACGCAGAAAATACAAACAGTAGTACAGATATTAACATAAAGAACAAAAATAATAATTAAACTTTATTCAAATTTTTTTTTGCCGTCCCCTATTAAATATATGAAAGAAAACAAAATTTTTGGCTTATTTAGGACGCATCTTTCTAATGGAATCTATATATATATATATCACTTTTCAGCGGAATATAATAATGAAGCTATAAATGTAGAGGAGATGAAATTTTTGAGGAAAGACACGAGTCTTTTATATAATAACTGATGCGTATTTCCTAACTTATATATATTCTTTTTCTTTCTTTTCTTTTTCTTCTTTTTTTTGTGTATAAGGTAGATAAAAAAAAAGAAGTGTTTGAAAGAATAAGTTGGTGGAACTCACTCAGACGCGATATGCTTTGTTTGAATAAAACCGTGAGAGTAAAATCAGCATTCCTCGCGGAATAATTTCGTCCCTCGAGCGAAACCTTTGTGACTCCACGCAGAATTTGAATGAAACTTATTGCCGTGAAAGGAAATTAACTGGCTTGAAAATTCTTCTTATAAATATATATAGAAAAAAAAATCATATAAAATATAACTTGATAATTGCATATTATAGAGTCGTGAAGAAAAAAACACTTATATATAGAAGTTCATGAATTTATTCATATTAATAATAATTTCACGTCTATTTGCATAATAGTGAAGAAAAATAGCGTTTTTCTTATATTTCAAACAAAAAAAAATGTATTCATTTTTAATTTTTATGTGACGTAATTTGCATTACTGTTTTTAATGTTATATTATCAATATAATATAATCTTTACACTGTAAAAATTATGTTTTATTTTTACAGTTTTTCTAAGGATATCAAATTGAGACAAAAAAACAAATCAAAAACGTTGCTTCGCAACATTTTTCATTCGTTTTCTGTCTCAATTTGATATCCTTAGAAAAACTGTGTTAAGCCCCGGGTTGCGATTATCACTTTGACTTTGACATTCACTTTCACTTTAATTTTCACTTTGACTTTAACATTTACTTTGATTTTAATTATCACTTTGACTTTCAAAGTCACATTATTGTGACTTTGAACTTTAATTTGACTTTTGTTTTTTACTGACTTCTATGCAAAAAAAAATAATTTTTTTTTCAATATTAAAAAAAAATTTTTTTTTGCATTAAATACGACATGATATGCACATCAAGTTATATAATAAAGACTATTAATATATAATATAAAAAGAAACGAAAGAATCAGAAGAAGGATCCTAATGATAACATCCTGAAAATTAGAATATTATTATACAAATAATAATACCTGATATTTATTATATAATAATCTATAAACAATGATGCCAAAGAATATCACGAGGACGCGTGCAATAGCAATATTTATAGTGCAATTAAATACTGTCAGTAGAATTGAATTTGGTTATAAATAATAAATCGACGACATTTTATTAAAGCTTTTTAAATGTATTACCTACAAACAGAAAGCAAAAAAAAAAAAATTGTAGGACCTGTGTTATTTAGATAGAAATTCGAGTAAGGAAAAAAATATATACTTGACGTTTAGTCCAAGTCTAAAATAGAAAAAAAATAGAAAAAATGGGTTAGGGAATTTTAAAAATATGTTCTATTTTCAGTTAAATATTATTTTTTTTGGTGAAAGTTTTTTTTAATTATATATAGTGAATATTATTTAATAATTAATATTATTATATTGGTCATTAAGTTTTTATATTTTGCAAACATAATTTTATTGTTTCCTTTTGAAATTATAGTAGGGTTTTTAAATTCGATAAATAATAATAAGTTATTGGAAAAAGTTTTATTATTATAAAAGTTATTTCGAGGAGTCGCCGACGAACTTCTTTCTTTGTTACGCATCAGCGGAGATGTAGACCGATAGATATAAATGTGCGGGAAGGGACTGTGAATATATGTCGAAGTTGTATTCGACCGAAACAATGTATATTTGGACACAACGTGTTTGAATTTTAATGTTTCATTTTTCAGAATCAATTTTAGAATTTTTGGATTTAATGTGTATGTAGATTGCGGCACTTTCGCGTGGGTGTAAAATAAGTTCACAAAACGTTTATGATCAATGATCAAATAAAATAAAAATTAAATTTTCCCAATGAAAATAATATTTCTTTTCAATGCTTTTTTTTTTAGAGAAGGTGAATCAGGAAGCTTTGTTAAAAATTTCTTTTATACAAAAGTTTATAAAAACTTGGAAAAATATTTTTTCTTCTAAATCATTGATCATAAATGTTGTCAACTGCAAAGAGCACATAGAAATTGATCCACTTTGCCCTGTAGGGTTTTAACAAGCGCCTTCACTTTAAAAAATATTGTTAAACTAATTCAAATGAAGCAAAAATTGGCGTAAAATTTAATAATTTTCTTTGCAAGTTAAAAATTTCATTCCTAATTGAAATTAGTAAAAACTTATACTAACTTTTAGAAAAATAAAATTTAACCATTTTCTTTAAAAGTTCAAAATTCTTGTATTCTAAAATTCAAATTCAAAAACAGGCCCTTGTTGAAACTCTATTTTAATTTTAAAAAAACTAGAAAAATTTCTACAAGCTGAATAATATACGTATTCAGCTAATAAAAAATGAAAAAAAATTATCAGTCTCTTCCAATTTTTGAGCCAGTTTTAGTTTTAAATGTGTCTGTTAGTCAAATATTCTTCCTCCCCAAAAATCTGTTTCTACTCTTTCCAAGTAAGATATAGATATATAAATATATAAATAATACAATAACATAAATAAGAATAGACATGAAATTATAAAATTCTTATTTTTAAATTATCCATTCAAAACGTACAATAGATGTTAGAATTTATCATTTGGTAGTATGAGGGATTTTTTGAAACACGCACTACGCTTTTCGTAAATGCCGCATTATTTATAGAAAACATTTTTCTAGAATTGGAATATTTGAAACAAATGGTCAAATTTGAAATTTTTAATTATTTTTACTAATTACTAATTTTCAATTAGTAAAATTTATTTATTAAAATATTGAAAATATTAAAATTTCGAAAATAATATTTGGAAAACAAATAAAAGTTCAAAATGAATTTCGTTCGTTTTATAAATAATTGAAAACTTCCATATTTTTGTAAAGCTTATTAACATTATATAATAAGCTTTTCTAATTACTTTTCTTTCAAATTCAATTTGCAACTTCTGAACGCAGGAACTTTATCCAATAACTAGATAATCGCGTCGAGACTTTCTTTAATTGTTCTGCAGCTGCAGAACAATTAATTCCCATTTATCGCTTGAGTATACATAAAAAAAGTTAATATAATTAAATAATAATTATTTTTATAATTATTAGATAATTACACTAAAAAAAATTTATTTGATTATAATAATCCATTACTTGACTTTTTACAACTTTTTTTTTTACTTTACTTGTTGACAATAAATTAAATATTTACTTGAATTAAATAAATATTTTTTTCAAGTAAATATTTATTTGATAATAGACAAGTATTCGGTTATATTTGAATCAAATAAATTTTTTTTCTCATTGTAACTTTGAAAGTCAAAGTGAAAATTAAAATGAAAGTAAATGTTAAAGTCAATGAGAAAAAATTAAGTGAAAGTGAATATCAAAGTCAAGTTCTCTTTGAAAATAATTAAGAATGACAAATTTGACTATTTTATTTGAAAATATTGAAAATTCTTATTAAAACCATTTGTATGCAAGGGACCGAAAATTATTTTTCTACTCTCATGACATTCGAAGGAATGTTTTAATGGTTTTGTATAATCATATAGTAATGATTACAGTACATATAAATTAGAAATCTTCATACGTGTAATAGAACATTTTTGATGGGAAAATTAATAACATGTAACGATAGAAAATAATTTCATAGAAGCAGATTATAAATTTTTTCACAATGTGTATTAACATTAATAGTATAAAAATAAAAATTGAGTCCGAAATTCAAAAATTCAAAATAGTCACCACTTTTACTAAATTAAAAAAAAGAGTCTTGTTAATTTTATTTTGAAGTTTTTATTAGTTTTTACTGCGGATTTTTTTTTAGACCAAAAATTTTATCATTGTGTAATAATTTGAATATTTTACATTAATATTTGTTCTATTAGATCAATATAACATAATTTGATACATATAATTCTAATAACGATGACAAATTAATTAGATTTCTGTGAAATATTGCAAATTGCGCGCATAATGAACATATTATTATATGAAATAAAATTGTATCAATTTGTATACCTACACGCAATTATTCTCGCAAATACAAATTTTATCGCATGAATATCGTATAGCAATTGAAATTCAGAGCAAATTATATTACCGAATATCATTTGAGATTTTAGGGATAAATATATATTCATGCGCGCCTCTTCAATATGTGTATACATTTACTGATAATTATAATTCTCGTGCATTATGCAATTTGACAGAAAAATAAATTTCAAAATTTTTTTTTAAATTCTCTCTAAATCTATATATAAATTAGTGAAAGGTCGTCCATTAATAAATAAATTAATTAAAAGAAATTAAACAATTTTTACTGATTAGTATAGTAATTTCCGACTAAAACATTCTATTAACTTTAGAGTATATCAAATTACGACGATTTGCCTGTGGATCATAAATCATGATTTGATCCACTTTTCTGTGCGGTATCAATTCGATCCAATTTGGTATATTATACAAATTTGATATACCTTCAAGAAAACTTTGAACTTTAGCAAAAAAAAAATTAAAAATTACTGAAAAAAACAATTAACTAAAAATTAGTAGAAGTTTTTACTAATTTGAATTAATGTATGATTTTTCACTGATGCTAATTAAACCCAGAGAAAAATATTATTTAAACCAAATATATTTTATTTGAATTAAATAAACGTATATTTGTCTCAGAACCAACTAGACTTTTTATTTCTTTTAAATAAAAATTTTATTCGACATAAATAAAACATATATTTGAGATAAATAAAATTTTATTTAAACCAAATAAAATTTATTTCAAACAAATAAAAAGTCTAGTTGGTTCTGAGACAAATATACCATTTCTCTGGATGTAAGAGAATTTAATTAACCATGCGTTGAAAAATTTCTCAAAAAATGTTCCCTAATATTTACACAGAAATTCCAATCGGAAATTCCATACAAATGCAATACAAATTTCACATTTCACTTTCCGAAAAATCAAACTTCTTTTTTCTATTCTAAATTACTAAATAATCAATTCATTAATACATTATTTTTATTATTATTTATTATTTCTATCTTATTTTTTAAATGAATTCCTCGAAAAATGCCATTATTCTTAGATGTTTTATTAAAATTCATCAAAAGAATTTGATTATTTGAAAATATTTTTATATAATTTGTTTTATATAGAATTTGATAATTATTTTTAATTTTAATACATTTTTAATTAAATTTCTTTAAAGAATATGATTATTATCAAAAAATTCTAATGAAATTCTTTGTAACAATTCAATTTTAAAAAATAATGTTCAATTACTTAATCAATTATTTATTTTTGAATTTAAATAATGAAATTCTCAATATTATTAATTCTACAGCTAGAATTTTTAGTAAAATTTTTAAAAAATTCAAATTTTCAAAGATTTTAATTTGAAACCATTTCAAAATTTAATTATTTCTATAAATTCACGCTATAATACTTTTAGTATTCAATTATTATCTAAAATTTTTACTGAAACTCATTTTCAAATTAATTTTTAGTAGAAAATTCTATAAGAATTCAATTATTTAAATAGGAAAATAAATAATAATTTATTAAATAATTAAATGTTTCGTAAAATTGAATTTTCATAAAGAATTTCATCAACAAATAAAATGAGGATTTCTAAAAAGAATTTTATTATTTATGAAAATAATTGAATCCCTTAGAAGAATTTTAATTTTTATAAAAATAATTGAAATTTACATACAATTTTATTAAAATTCTTAAAAATAACTGAATCTTGACAAGAATTTTAAAAAAAATTTCTGAAAATAATTGAATTTCTGTGAAGAATTTGATTACTTTTAGAAATAATTGCATTATTGTGATAAATATTTGTTATTTATGTAAATATTGAAATTTAGCAAATAATTTTACTAAAACTCCTGAAAATAATAATTGAATTTCTGTGAAGAATTCTTATATTTATCCAGATAATTGAATTCTTTAGAAAAAATGTTCCAAAGATTTGAATTTAAAAAGTTTCCAAAATTCAATTATTTTTAAAAATCTCAAAACATTCATGTTATATTGCTTATAATATTCAATTATTATCTAAAATTTAAACTAAAATTCATTTTTAAATAAATCTTCATTAGAAAATTCTACGAGATTTCAACTATTTAAATACAAAAATAAATAATTTATTGAATAATTGAATATTAAAATTGAATTCTCATAAAGAATTTTATCAACAAATTTTTAAATAATTTAATTCTTTCGACGAATTTTAATAAAAATTTAAAGAATAATTACATTTTTCGTGGTTTGAATTTGAATGTTTTGAAAATATTTTAATTTCTATGGAAAAATAATAATGAATAAATATTTATTTAAAGAAGAAGTTATTGATGTTTTCGAATAATTTTAGAATTAAAGAATAATTTTAACAAAGATAGAAGAAGAAATTTGAAGAATATTTTCTATCATCAAAGAATCCAAAACTGTAAGAAACTTGAGTATTAATAAATTGTTAATATATCTTTTAACACATTTTATAGTTTGTTGTTCCTTTTTTGATGAAAAAAATTCACCCTTTTTGTGGATAAAGGGTAATACTATGATGCTTGCTATAAAAGTATAGTAAATTTTACCATACTCATTTTTTCCGCATAAGGTATGGAATTTTCACTGAAACATACCGGAATTTCCAATAAAAAATTCCATAGAAGACACTTTCCGAGAATTTTTTCCACGCATGAAAAATTTCAATTCATCAAAAATAAACGATCCAAAAGCAAAAATCATTATAATTAATAATCTGCTTCTACGGATATGGTCTGCAGAATGTCCACACAAATTTATTTATACAGTAGTAGTAAATACATGTATACACGCTATATGGTACTGGAACGACAGTGAACTCTATAGTAATCCTATATACCGTTTGCGGTTTCACTAAAAAGAGGGAAAAACTGCCGTAACCAGTTACAGAAACGATCACAGACTAATCATGCGTATAATACCAATGTGAGAATTTATATACATTTGTATTTGTGACTGTTAATACCTATATACAATATAAATGTAGAAAAGCAGAAAAAAAACTTTCAATCTAATTATAAAGAAACAAAAATCAAATACAGTTTTTAGAGAAAAAAATCCGATATTGTCAAAATTTGCGTCTATGGAAAAGGCAAGAAATTGCAAGAAAAAAACTGGATTCTTTTTAACTTTAGACATAACAGGTTCTAATCTTTTTTTCTAGATAAATGTTTATCGTTTTCATGTTTAAGTGTTTCAAATCTATTTTTCGTTTTGTCATTATGATTCGTAAATGTTATGCGCATATGTGTATGAATATATTTTCATTAATCCGTTGACCCGATTCATTGTTCTTTGTTTTTTGCATTATACGTAGTGTTGATGTTGAGAAATATTGATTTTTTACATTTATTTTTATCACTATTTTTTTTTTTTTTTTTTTGAGAGAGAGAGAGAGAGAGAAAAGAAAAAAAGGGAGTACACGCGCGTACTCGAGAGAGATTTAGTTTTACGACTCCCTGTCTGCATTGTGGTTCGTGATTGGAATGTTCCCTAAATTTGATTTTTTTTCTCGGGCTCCTGATTTCTCGCTCCCTTGCGCGTGTCGCCTGAAGGCAGGTGCCTCTTCACCTCCCTTTCATTTCGTCACAGCGGATGAGCCCAAGCAAGCTTTGACCTACTCCAAACTACTTCCAACTTCTAACAAACTGTGTATAAGAACTGCTTGTGAATCAACACTTATATCCTATTTCGCTATTCCTTTTCTATATATTATTATGATATGTCATTAACTTTTTGGTATACAAACTTTCGTATGGTAGTCAATTATGTATCATAAACGTAGTACAAATTTTTATTTCTATCTCCCATTTCTAACCGGAAATAATTTATTTTACACTATCGAAATTGCTTATTTCTTGTTTTAAAAATTGTCGTCATAAATAATGTTGTAGAGGAAGAAAATGGATATATGCAGTCAAGGGTCTATCCTTTTTTAAAGTGCATAACGATTTTTGGGTAAAAAAAGGACGATCATAAATCTTGATACAAGAAACTATTGGAATTTAGACATTTACCCTATAGTAGAAACATTTGGTGGTGCTAGCATGGTGCCACTCTTGGACACCGGATTCGTAATCAGCAATCCCAAAAAACTAAAGCATATAAAATATAAAAATAAAAATATAAAATAATTATAAAATAAAATTTTAAATATAAAATTTTCTACGAAGGGCAAACTGAACCATTTTTGGTACCGATTTCTGCAATTTAATTAAACCGTGTAGGAGGGATAAGTTAAGGAAATCAGCATTTCCCAACTGGAAGTATAGTGCACTCTAAATCTGAATCAGTGAAAATTTCACTGATTTCAATTTAGTGGCCCAGTTTTCTTTAATTCATCAGTGGGATTTCACTGAGAATCAGCAAAAACCACTGATTGTCAGTGAAATTCCACTGATTCATCAAAGAAAACTGGGTCACTGAATTAAAATCAGTGAAATTTTCACTGATTCAGATTTAGAGTGTGTAAAGTTGACATCTAATTTAAATTATTAAAAATGTCTACTCATTTGTATAAGTAATTTTTTGCTGCAACTTTAGTGAAAAAAATTGAAACTATACTAACCCTCTAATTTTAAATTGATCAAATTGTTTGCTAATTTGAAGTAATGGCTGAGTTTTTGCTTTCAAATTAGTGAATTTTACTAACAATTAGTGATTTCTACTAACAATTAGTAATTTCTACTAATTCATTAGTATAATTTATTAATTTAAAACCAAAAAGTCAATCACTAATTCAAATTTAGAGACAACTCTTTAAATCTGAATCATATATAGTGATGGAAAATTTCACTTTTTTTGTGACACTATCAATCAGTGATTAATTTTCTGCTACCGAATCAGTTAAACTTGACTAATTAAATCAGTTAAAAAAATCTACTGAAACATCAGTTAATTTAACTGACAATCAGTTATTTTTAACTAAATGATCAGTAGAAATATTATAAATCAATTAGTGGCTGCGTCTTTTTGCTTTGGAATTAGTGAATTTTACTAATAAACAGCAATTTCCACTAATTTTTTTAGTAAAATTTACTAATTCAACAGCAAAGTGTCTAATTAATTAGTAAATTCTACCAATATATAATAATTTCTACTAATTTATTAATTATTAATTTATTTTATTAATTTATTAATTCTTACTAATTTAAAAGCAAAAAGTCTACAGTTATCAGTAAATTTTACCAATAAATAGTAATTTCCACTATAATTTATTAATAAAATTGACTAATTCAAAAGCAAAAAGTCAGTCACTAATAGTAAATAGTAATTTTTACCAATTTATTAGTCAAATTTACTAATACAAAAGCAAAAAGTCTAGTTATGAATAAATTTGACCAACTCTCTAAATTTAAATTATTAAAAATGTTTACTAATTCTAATTAGTGACTGACTTTTCGCTTTTAAATTAGTAAAGTTTACTAATAAATTAATAGAAAGTACTATTTATTAGTAAAATTCACTAATTCGAAAACAAAAAGTCAGTCACTAATTCAAATTAGTAAACATTTTTACTATGTAATTCAAATTTAGAGAGAATAAATAGTAATTTCTACTACTTTATTAGTAAAATTGACTAATTCAAAAGCAAAAAAATCAGTCACTAATTCAAATTTGTAAACATTTTTACTCATTCAAAGTTAGAGAGTATTTTTTCGAATTGACAGCAATATCCATTTTTTTCATCATCGAAGTTTCAAATTATTATTTATTAACTTTTTTATCAACAAAAAGATGTCATTAAAAATTAAAATTGAAATCAAGAAAGTATATTAAGTAAATATACATTCTCCATAAAGTATAAAATATATCAAAAAGCTTGAGGCAACACTGAAATAAAATTTATTTTTGATTCAAATAATCAATTACTTGACTATTGTCAATTTAATTAAGATTTGAATGAAATTATTTTTTATTTAAATCAATTAAATGGTATTTTAACCAATAATTTCAGTATATTCGAAGCAAATACCATTTAATTGACTCCAATAAATATTATTTGATTTAATTAAACATTTAATTGACTAGAGTCAAGTAATCGGTTATTTGAATCAAATAATTTTGTTTTCAGTCTATAATAACTATTCCCCTTATTAAGAATTCAAAATTATCACACCTAATCTGTAAATTTCTTTTTGTGTTCTTTTATATTAATTTATTTAAACAATATTTAGACTGTACAAAAGTTGTTCATAATTTTTGTAAATTTTACTATAAATTATTTTGAATTTTAGGGAGAAATTGCCAAAAAAAAGAAAGTCTAAATGTTATAAAATCAATACAAAAAAAAGAAAAAATGTATCAAAATAGGCAAAAAATAAACTAAACTGAAATAAAAAATTTTTATTCAATTAATTTGTATGTTGACATATTTTCTCTAAATTTTAATCTTAGTGAAGTTCACAACATTTATAATAAACAGTTTAGAAAAAAATATTTTTCTATTCAGTAATAATTTTTGTTTAAAAAAAAGAAGTTTTTCACCAAGAATTTAAAACAGTCAACAAAAATATTATTAATAAAGATCTTAAACTTATTTGTTTGGCCGTTAGGCCATACGAAGAAGTTTAAATTCTTTATTAATTAAATTATGATATGCATTTATTATAATATATATTTAATAATAATTAGTACATTTTACTAATAAATTAGTAAAAATTATCACAGGAAAAAGGAAGTGTTATTTTAACACTAAAAGTAGTGTTAAAACAACACGCAACATTTTTAACTGCACGGAAAAACTTTTTCTTATAATATTAAATATATTTGGTTATGTTTATTCTAAAAGTACGTTAGAATGTGAGGATTTTTCGTGCGTTGTGCTAATAATTTCAACATTAATACGAAAATATGATAAGTTCGTTATATATTAAGCAACCTTCGGTGTACAAAAATTACTATCTGCATTAGAAATAGTCTTATTTTTCTTTAGAAAAGAATAAAATGCTAGTTTTTGTTTGTGAAATAATACGGTAATTCTAACCTTTTTTCCACATATAGATAGAATATATAACAGACATTCTAACGTAGCATACCAATTTTGGAAGGACTGCGGGCGGACTTAACCGATTTCGCCCGAGCATCACCGAGACCATCACCTGACGTCGCGAACTAACCCTAATGTTTTCGAAGTTGAAATTCACACGTGTATGAAAGAAAAAAACCTTTTATTAATAAACGTGAATGTCTCCTCATGCCAAATTAAATTCAAGAACTGTTCCTCAATATAACATAATTTTTTTCACGACTTTTACTTATTTACATAATTTGATTAGAAAGTTATTTAAAAAAATGCTCTCTCTCGAAGGCACATATTTTTCCACTCGTTTAATATATAAGGACGATTCAGCTGTGTACTTCTAACGAATCGTGCGATCTTTCGGTTTCCGTGACCAATCGTCGTGTCTTTACTTGCGTGTGCGTGTGTGCGTTAATAATATAGGTTAGGTTCTTACGTCGTGTTAAATATATTTACCTAC
Source organism: Leptopilina heterotoma (assembly GCF_015476425.1). Taxonomy (NCBI): domain Eukaryota; kingdom Metazoa; phylum Arthropoda; class Insecta; order Hymenoptera; family Figitidae; genus Leptopilina; species Leptopilina heterotoma. The sequence continues at coordinate 1,029,263 of NW_025111169.1, forward strand.
AGTTACAGTGACATACACTAATGCCATCTACCATCAGATCCAAGTATCACTATCGTCTCTATGAGTATCTATAGACAATTAATTTGTTGTGTTTCTTTTTAATTCATGGCTTTCCCAACTTTGCAAAAATTATTATTTTCTTTCTAAAACAACATACTAATTTTCGTTAGTTTCCTTATGAAGAACTGTAAAATATATACTGAATGAGTGTTTTTGATAGTCTCAATAGCAATTTCTATAACCTATGTCGTTTTTCCCTTGAATCTAACCTAACATACTAAACTGTCTCACCAGTTTTAAGAATTATTGGTATTAAAAGTTTCTCCGTGTGGCACTGTGTGATTTTAACACTTCATTGGTGTTAAAATAACACTAGAGTGTGTTAAATTAACACTAGAGGGTGTTAAATTAATATACATTTTTAATGGGGTTAAAATAACACAAAAATTGTGTTTAAACAACACCATCTGAAAAGTACACGCAACAAATTTAACACACATTTTTTTCTGTGATACTGCTTACTAATAAATTTTAATAAAAAAGTAGTGGAAATTACTATTTAGTAGTAAAATTCATTAACTCAAAAGCAAAAAATCACTCAATAATTTTACTAAAAAATTTTACTAATTTAAATTTAGAGAGAGATAGAGACATTTTTAAACACAAAATATTGTTTTCTGCGCATATAGAAAATACTTGTCCTTCGTTCGTAGTCGATCGTAATCGTTGTGAACTTCACCGACGTAAATTTTAAACCACAATAACTTTTTTATTGTCCCATATACTTTTGTAGCTATATATATACATATAGAATTTAATAAAACTTTATCCTTGTTGATTTTATTTATTTTAAATTAAATGCAAATTTATATGTTGATTTTTATATTTTATATAGGTATATATTTATAATATAATTTTAGTATGCATTATTATTATTATTATTATTCAATGCCAAACAAAAGAATTTCCAACTCCATGGAAAAAGCATTATTATTATCCTCATATCAGGTCAACGGAAACAAAACGTACGCAGACATGTAATTAAATTTTTCCGATTGTAATTGGGTAAAGATATTTAAAACTATTGTATATCATAGCTTCCACCGCTGGGCAGGCATCGATTGCACGAGAGCAGAATCTGTATCACAGCGCGCATCTCTCTCATACATATACAGCCCAGCGGTTTGCTGTTCCCAATATTACCATTTAAGTGCAATCTATTGATTTTGAAATGTTTTACGCGTGGCCTGTTGCGTTCGTTTTTACCCTTATTAATATCTATACAATTTTACACACAATTCTTGCGCGACAATTTACAAATACTGCTGTACAATAACATCTCATTGGTTATAATTATAATTTTCATTCTATCGTTATTGATTATATTGTTGTCTATTTGTATATTTGTCTAGTTAATATATGTCAAAAACCTCGATTTCATGAATGGAACATGCTTTTTTTTAAAATCATGAACCAACGGACAAAAAGCTTCCCTAAAATATAAAAATTGGTATGAGTGCGCGCGTTTTTTATAGGAGAGAATTAAGTAAAAGAAAAAAGCTTGTATGCTTTTATGTATACAATATTCTTGTCACACACAATGATTTGTAAATATAAACTTTTCGTATATATTAAATTGTAGTTAATATAATAATACTGTGCTGTGTAATATCTATTTAAAAATAGAGATATTTTAAACGAGTGACAATGATTTATATTGTTGATCGAATGAATATATAACAATATTAGGGATGTCCCGTGGTTCTCGTTTTTAACGAAGGATATAAATATTATGGCAAAATATCGCTCTAAGACCAAGTCATCTTAATTTATATTAATAAATTTTATTCATGGCGTTAAATTATTTGTGATTCCATAAGTAGCAAAGTAATTTGGAATTAATAGAAAGAAAAAAAGGAACGGTAAAAATTTTATGTCACGACATTAGGAAAGAATAAAATACTGCAAAAAATAAAATTTCAGTTTTATTTTATTCTTTCGTTCGGCTGTTTTCTCCTGTATTCATCCATATTGTATACTCGATAATTACTCATGAATAAATTGTACCTCATACATCAATATGTATATTCTGTTTATCTTTTATTGTTCATTTATTACCCTATATGTTAAATCCCTCTTTTTGTTATTTTATACACTCAACTTGTTATCGCTTTTTGAATGAAATTGCTTTGGTATTTTAAATATTTACTCAAATATGTAATTTTTTATTAAAAAAAAAAGACTTTTTCTTGTTTTTCATTTTCAATATAATATTTCAATACAGTAACTGCTTTTAAATTATTGAATCTATGATGTAGATTTCTATTACTGTTTATATTATTATTAACTAACTTTTGTAAACAATTTAAAAAAAATTTTTAATAATAATTAAAAAGAGGCATTATCTTTCAATAAATTCAGCGTGGCCGCTTGACCGGAAAACTTGGAAATGACAGGGAATTTTTTAAACCGGAAAAATGACTGTAAATTATCATCTTGAACAGGATTTTTGAAATTTTTTGTTAAAAACACTGATTATTTTGTAAGAAAAAATAGAAATATTTATTTTAAGACTCATAAAAAAAATAAGAATGAACGATCTTTTATAAAATCGTTTTATTTTGTCAGGGAATTTTATCAAAAGTATACCGGAAGAATATTCAATTTCTAGAATTTATAAAAGAAATTATGAATTTTGTTGTCCAACTTAACAGATTTAAGAAAAAAAATATTAAATTTAATTTTAAATTCTTTCCCTTTCTAACAATTATTGAACAAAATACAATTTTAATTAAATTCGTAGAGAAAATTTGAAAGAGAAAAATTTTCACATCCTATAAAATAGTGAAAAATTAATCAAATTATGGATTTTTTTGCAATATAATATTATTAAAAAACAAATTTGAATTAGTAAAAATTTGTACAAATTAGAACAAAAGTAATACGAATTTTCTAAAAATTAATTTTTAAATAATAAATAAAATAAATAAAATTATTTTTCCTTAGAAAATAAATTTCTAAAAAAACCATATTTTGCATTAATATATCAATTCGTCTTTCTACAATAATTTATAAGTAACTATTTCTATATTTTAGAATGTTAAATTATTATTACTAATTTTAATATTGATTAAATTTCAAAAAGTTTGAAATTAAAGTTTCAGAATGGTTAAAAATTGTAAAAAATTTTCAGGCCTCGGATATAATGACTTTTTACGACTATTTTCGAATACTGCGACTTTTATCGACTTATATTTAAAAAATTGCGATTTTTTCGACTTTTCTTTCAAATTTTGCAACAAAATACCACAATTTTAGTATAAAATGCAACTTATTTCGATTTTTATAGTGTGAAAAGTATTTAATTAAAAATAAATCATTTTTTTCAAGTATTTTATTATACAATTTTTAAAAATTAACTTTCAAAGAAATTTATAATTGAAAATTTTTGAAATAATTTAATTCTCGAAAATTTTAATGAAAAATCTTCAAGTGTAAATTCTAAATTTAATTGAAATGAAAATTAATAAAAATTAATGAAAATCAGGTTGTAAAAATAATATTAAAATATTTTTGAAAAAACTAATTCTCAGAATTTTTCATTCTATTGTTTATATTTTTTAAAATTTCAATTATTTTTTTTAAAGATTTTACCAAATTTCAATTTTTGGACATATTTTTATTGTATTTAATTGTAAAAATATTGTCTTTTAAAAGTTATTCATAAATATTTAAACAAAATTAATTTAAAGAATTTTATTAATTATTAAAATTTCTGAAAATATTTTACCTTAATAATCCTTAAAAATAAAAATGGACAGTTTCAATTATTATAAAAACATGAATTTTTCTATTGAAATAATTGAATTCTCGAAGAACTTTTGGAAAATTATTAAAAATTACGATCATATTCATTTAGAGATGAAGTTTAGTTAAAAATTGTAGAAAATAATTGAATTTTGAAAGGATTATAGTTGTAATTTTTAGAAATTAATAAGTTTCAGAAGTTGAAATTGTTTAAATTTTATTTCCTGTGAAAAAATAAATAAGAAGTATTTAAATATTTATTTAGCAAAATTATTCGAGTTTTGATTAATTGAATTTATAAATCAGTGAAGAATCAGGGATATACAAAATAAAATTTTTTGGAACAACAGTGAATTTAATAAACGACTTTTTCGACATTTTTTCTAATTTTAATCGACTAAAGCGACTTTTTTGTCTCGTTGAAGTCGATCCGAGGCCTGAATTTCAATTAAAAATTCTGAATAAGTTAGTTTTTTGGAATATTTTAGTTAATATTTCTAGAGAATAATTGAATTGAAAGCTTGAAAATAATTTTTAATAAGTCACAGTAGCAATTCTTATAAATTATTTACAATTTTAAAGGATTTGAAATTTGAAATTTTAATATACTTGAGGAATATACACTTTAAAGTTGAATTAGGTTATAATTTAAATATTTTAGTTTATAAGGAATTTGAATTTTTTAAAAGGAATGAAGGCAAATTAACGCTCACAGTTACGTATAGCAACTAACAGCCTTCGGTAACACAGGTTAAAACTATCTTAGGATTCAGTAAATTTTTGAAGATATAATCATTCTCAATAAATAGAAATTTTATTCTTCAGAATTGGAAAATAGAAATTTTTGAATGAAACAGTGTTCATTCGGAATTGCGGGTATTTAGATAAGATGAATTTACAGAAAAGAAATAAATATATATGATAACTTTTACTCACTTTTTATTTTAAATTATTTAACGTTGTTTATTTTCTCAAAAACTTGAAACACTGAGGTTGAAACAATGTTGAATTCGAATTTTTAGAACTTGTGAATTGACTTTAAGCTGTTATATTTAGAACAAGCACTACTTTTCAAATAGAATTAAAACTTATATTTTTCTAGTTGAAGAACCTGAATGTAAGACTGAGATACTTTTTCAAACTTGGAACTGACATAAAAACTGACTTTGACACTTTTAAAACTGAGAAGAGACTGGAGAATTAAAATTGAATGACTGCGAATAAATAAAAACTGACTGGAGATGAACTTGTAGACATTAAAACTAAGAAGTAACTGACTTGTCTTGTGCGAGGACACTGTTTTTAAGATATTGTCCCCACTTAGATTTTTGTGAGTTTCCAAGTTTTTGGAAAATATTTCTAGGGAGCTGGAAAAAGAGGCTCACTAATTATCAGATTGGTTTTTTAAAGAAGAAAATAGAGAAGAGAAATTGGTAAAAAGTTAAAAGATTTGATTCTGTCGTTTCGGGATTGGCTCTTCTTGAACCAACCCTCATAAAGAGGCTGAGTCCTTGAGGGTTGTATCCTAGGTCAGTATCTTTCTAAAATAGTAGGGATATTATTTCACATTCTTGAGATTTTACAAAATATTGTTATAACTCTAGTTAATAATAATTGTACAATAATTTTTATAGCGTAGTTTAATTGCTTATAATTTTTAAATATATGTAGATTTTTGAGTTTTAATTTTATCGTAATTTTTGCCGTAATTGTCGTATTATTTAATTATTTACTTCTATTTTATAATAATTTATTTTTTATAAATTGTTATTAATAATTTCTGAATTATTATTCGTTTATTCCTTTTATTTATTCTTTGTGGGTATTTATTTATTATTAGTTATTTTATAAACAAATACTTATTTATACACATTATTAATAATATTATAATATTCATTGTTTATAATTTATAATTGTTAGTAACTTTTATTTATTGTTTTATTTATTATTCATTTGCAAATGAAAATTAACCGGTCAAATGCATATGGAAAAGTCTCAGTCTCGCGAGACTTTCCCATGTAGTCTCCTGGGCGGCACTATTGGTCATAGGTTATATTTCAATTTATGGTTTCCTTTAATATTTGGAGACAATTTGACTTTGTCTCGGAAAAGTATAATCTGTGAGAAATGAAAAATGTGTGAACGAATTTTTTTTAGAAAAAGACAATTTTGAAAATTTTTGTTTATTCCGATTAATGTATACCTCGTGTGGGGTGCATTTTAAGTTATTTAGAAGATGAAATTTGGAAAATAAAATTTTAAAAAATATACAGGATGTAACATAATAGATAATAATTAAATATTTATTACAAAAAATTTAAGTTCCAAATGATTTTACAATTAATAAAGATATTTAAAAAAATGTATTATAAACATTTTTTTCAATTTCAATTATTTTTGGAGTAAGCTAAAATATTTTTAGGGCTTTAGACAAAGTCAAAGTTTTGTCTTGAAATCAGAGAAAAATGAAATCAAGTTTTAGATGCAACCCTCTATATTCATGTTTCATGTTAATTAACAAACTATCAATATTTACTATATTTTCAAGGAATAATTTATTTTGAAAGTTATTCTTTATGACCGGGAAAAATAATTCATGACCGTGAGGTTTTTTTTAATGAAAAAGTGTCCGCACCCTGAAATTACAACTTAACAGAGTTGTTAAAAATACTATTGTAAATTTAAAGATTTCATATATATACCATATTAAAATTCCAGAATAAGATTAATTTTCCACAAGTTTACTTTCATTTTGATACCAAGTTTCAGAGAAATTTCAAATTGACTGCATGGGTGAAGAAACTCATAAGGGTGCAGACTATGTTTAGAAATAAAGAAGAAGACTTGCCGGAAATTAAGAACCGAGATTATAATTTAATTAATTTGAGTTTTCGGAATGAGAGGTGGATGATGAGGAGCAACATCACTCCGCAGTTGCGTGAATGATGTTAGAAAGCATAAAGGATAGAGACGAATATGGAGAACTAATGTACGTGAAGGCAATAGAAAATATACTTGGGTCGACAAGGGTATAAAGAAGGGAAGAGAGAATACATAAATGGGAGGAGAGAAGTATGGGTGATTATTCTCCCCCATCTACCCTCGTCGACGTTTTTTTATCTTCTCTATTACCCTCTCTCTTTGTCCTCCATTTGCCATCAGACATCATATTATTCAGAACTATATAGCTTCATCTGCTTTCTCCTGATTAACTCCACATATTATACATGTACATGACATTTTTCACTCACCTCGCACATATCCCTATCCTCATCAGTGTTCCCCTTACTTCTCTTATTAGCACTAAGTACCACTAACATACTATACTTAATAATAGTACTTCTCTTATCTATAATTAATACTCTCACACATTTTCCACTATACAGTATTTCTTAGGATATCAAATTGAGACAAAAAAAAAGAATCAAAATGTTGCTTCGCAACACTTTTGATTCTTTTTTTTTTGTCTCAATTTGATATCCGCATTATTACTATTATTTACTATTATTATTTCTCTGCCTATTGTTAGCTATTATTAATATTTACCTACATATGTTGTTTACTGTTATACATTTCACAATAAAAGTAAAAATAAAAAAATAAGTATCAAACCTCTCCATCAAATAAATTCTACTCTTACGAATTGATATAACAGAATGTCAAATTTGACATGATATGAATCTCCACAAGATAATTCAAGATAATGAGCTCCTAAATTAGATCACCAATAAAGGTAAGTATAGAACATATATTTACATATAGAAATATAAAAGTATATTTAAGCATTTTTCAGGTTCTTCCCAAGAATTTAAAAAAATCAAGTCTTTTCCGTTTAAAAGATATAGTTATATTATACTAAATTATTCATCACTTCTTTAAAAACTAATGAAGCTGCAATTGGCACCCTAATTTTTGGAAATTAAATTTTGAAGTTAAATGTTTTTTTATTTAAAACCAACATAGAATTTTCATTCAAGTGTAGAGAATTTGAAAAGAAATTGTTTAAAAATTTGGAAACTTTGTTAATTTAAACATTATTTAAATTTGGAAATTTATTTCAAAATAACCCAAGTAATTTTCTAAAAATGTTGCTGAAATAACTGTTTCGAAATCAGGAAACGTAACATGAAAGGTGTATAAATATATATTATTCAGCGGAAAAGTGTCGACCCGAGAGAGGAGACGTGCAATAGAATAAGATAAGAGAGACCTGTTATAATGCACCAATCCGCATCAAGTTAAAGTGCTTCTGCTCAAATAATTAAGATCTCCTTATTTTTAAACAGAGTCGATATTGTCGGAATGTTATAAAAATATAATCTCACAAAATATAACTCAAGCTTTTTATATATATACTTTCAATAATAAAATCAAATATATGAAAGAAATTCATAATATACATATACAACATTTTTCAATGAATTAAAAATTGTATTCTAATTTTAAAAATGAGCAATGGTCAAGGATGTCAAGGAGTCAAATTTCCTTTTTTTGATTAATATCATAGAAACAGTAGGATGCAGAATGTTCCATTTAACTTTTAATTTAATTATATTTTTAAACATATATATACTTGTATTGTCTTGTATGAATGTATGTTGTGAATGTATTTTAACGTATTGTTTAGTAATAACCTAATTATTGTAATTTAAACATTTATCATTAATTAACATCAACTATTTTACATTTTTGTTATTTCAAATCATTTTCAAAATTATAATTTTACATTTTTACACAAAAAGGATACAAGAGCGGACTTCTTGGGCTTTTTCCTCTCATTATTCGGGATAATTTGCGGGAATTCTTTTTTTTCCTCAATTCACTATAATATTAAAAAAAAAGTATAAATCTAAGTTATAATAAAAGAGTGAGCCCTTGAACTGAAAATAGTGTCAAACCAATTTTCTTGGATCTTAATCCATAAAAATTTCTAGCAATAGATAGAATTTTAAAGGAAGAGTGCGTAATAAAATTATTAAAAAGGACAAGAGTTGAGCCCTGCAATAAAATGCAAGCACATGTTTGCTATTTATTGCATCTTCTTAGTATAAATATTATACCTGGTCCACGTAAACTACGACCAGAAATTTTTGAGTTTTTTGGGCGTTACTCTATTTACTTTTCTTTTAGTACATAAAAATCCTCAATTACCCTTCTTTCAAAAATTTTTCCACTTCCTAAAATTTTCGCAAGTTTCTCTTTGACAATTTTCAAATCCATTTCTTTAAAATATTCAATTTTACGAAATTTTATAATTATTCAATAAATACTAAAAACTAAAAACTTCAAATAATTTACGCTATATTGCTTTTAATATTCAATTATTATCTAAAATATAAACTGAAATTAATGTTTAAATTAATTTTTTTTTTGAAAATTCTACTAGAATTAAATTATTTAAATACAAAAATACATAATTTATTTAGTAATTGAATGTTTCTTAAACTTCAAACAAAAGTTACGGACTTTTTACAGGATTTAAGGACCTAGTTCGAGCCCTGACTTTACACCGAAAAGATTAAAATATTATACAATGTTCCAAAGAGTATAATTGCTTGCATTTTTCATCTAATGAAAAATGCAAGCAAATCTTCGCGATATTAAAACTAAATCGTCTCAATCTTTCTGTTATTTTTGGAGTTCAATTATCAACAGTGTACTATGCTTCTATTAACCTTCAGAAATCTGTAAATTTTCATTACACTAATTTAAACCAAAAACCCTTTTTCTCTCTATGCTTCCACGGAGAGATAAACTGTTTGACGCTCATAAGCTTTGACGCGCTAACTTCAAAGACCTCTTGCAAATGAAAAGAGATATATCTTAAATGCAGCATATGCTGATTTTATAAGCTTAGGAATGTTATTGCAAAAAGGAAAACTCTACTGTTCAAAACAAGCTTTACATTTTAAAATAGAATTGCAGTCCTGTACCATCCTATACAGAAATTCCCCTACTAGGCCCCACTTGAAATGGGGTTTCAGCAAGGGCCCAAACAGTTATTCTAGTTTCTGTTCTAATGCTAAAGTATTATTTTAAATTGGGCACAGAAGGCTCCTTAGCACTGATATCTTAAAAGTATCAAATTGCAACAAATTGATACCCAAAAATCTGGATCACATCATTAAAATTTTTGGCAACAATTTGATTCACACGTTAAATAGGGCAAAATACGTCAATTTCTACACGGGAAATAGTCTTAAATTTCGAGAATATCGAATAGAAATGAAACGTCTTCATAAATATTTAGAGGCACTGGAAGAATGAAGCACCTGCGTGTATGTATATTAATAACCACAGTGCGTAATGCTATTAAACCAATATAGAATTTACGATATTTCACACACACATATATAGAGTATGACATCTCTCTTTCGCGCTGGGCATAATCATAGAAAATGCGCTTGGGTTGAACGTTCAATAAACGATGGAAGGTTTACAGTGGTTCAAGAAAGCAAGGTCGGGGTGTTTACGAATGGGCTTAATGCAGGGAGCAGGATCAATAAAATACCAGGGGCTCCCACGCACCGTACAAATCATGTGGAACTTTAGAATCTACGCATGCTTGCACGTGTATGCAATTTCTTAAGTGCACGCCCTATTTACCAACACGTACTTGCCAGGGATTCGTCGAAAGTGCGCTGTCCATAATTAAACAGCGCTTAATATGTAAATGCATACCTTAACATACTTTTATATATCTGTGATAGTTAGGTGGTTTTCGTTGTGGCTTTCGATGTATATTCATGGTGCGCGCGCACATCGCGTGAAATGCGCCCGCAGCAAGTGATATAGCACACTGCTTCGAAAAATTTCACTTCACTCTCTTATATAAACGAGGAGACGCGACTATAAAATTTCCTTCTTCAAACATCTTTTTAGAAAAACAATATTGGCTGTTATGTACCTATCTATACCTTGATTCTATACCTTATGATTCTATATATATACCTTCAACAATTTAATCAACAATTTTTGTTAATTTTTAAAAAAAAATATTTACGAGCAGATTGAATAGAAGGCGATATGCAAATGAATGACAATTTATTACTCCCCCTCTCGTTATTACATATATGGGATAAATTACAACCTTGATCTGTAATAACTTATGCGAGAATATTAGGGGAGAAGAAAGATAAGATAATCCAGCTTACTTTGTACGCAGCAGGTATACTATAGGTATAACTAATAATTATGTAACCGAATTATTTTTTTTTAACGAAAAAATATATAATATAATTTGGGGTATGCGTTTTAGTGAAATATTGTTGTGGAATATATTTTTAAATTTTTAACCAATACTTATATAAACTCTAAATTATTAAACTAATTGAAATATAGTCTGAACTCTGCAAACGCAAATAAGGGATTAGAGGAATCCTCTCTAATTCTAAATCTCTCTCTCTAATAATAATTATACATGTGAACAGTCGAATAAAAATGCAAAATCTAAAAAGTACACTAAGCGATAAACACTTTAATGTTAAAATTTAAGAGAATTTAAATGAGACACTTTTTTTAACTTTCTTTTTACGATGTTTCAACAGCACTGTTAAAAATTTGACTCCAAGTTTACACCCAAAAAAATTGAAATGATGTTATTTCAATCTCGAAAAGTGTGAATGCTTGCATTTCATTGGTTTAAAGCTTATTTAGTGAATCCAATCAAATGAAAGTATTCAAACTTTTTGAGATTGAAATCACATCAATTCAATCTTTCGGTGTAAAGTTGGAGTCTGATTTTCAACAGTAAAATGTATCAAAACTTTTTGAAAACTAAAAATATGGTTCCATTTTGTTCAACTGTGTGAAATATTGACTTTAACTTTTAGATCTTTTCAAATCCGCCTGTGAAAACAATGAGTGCTTTCATTGAAAATAATCTGACTTTGTTGAATTCAAGAAATCTTTGTCATTTATATTTTCTTATAGATGCAAAGTTCTTGTTTTGCGATTAAACACGTATACCTCTCAGCGAAAGACAAATAAATATCTGAATGACTAATACTAAATTAAAGAATTTTTACTAAGCCGGCAGCAAAAAGAAGAGAATTGTGTTAGCTTATATTCTTTTCTTTTCACTATTAACTTAAAAGTATCAAGTTGCAACGAATTGATACCAAAAATTGTGGATCAAATCAAAAATTGATCCGAATTTTTGGCATCAATTTAATCCACTTTATCACGCAGTTTGATATATACTTTCAAGGAAACTGTTCGCGGTGACATTTTATACTAGTGTTTCTATTAATATTTTTGTAACAAACATCAAATAACCCATAACTTTAAAATACTGTTTGTTAAATTTTTAACGAGGGTCAAGAGTTACGTCCTTAGTTTAACTATAATATTGATAAAATAAATTATCATTGGGAGGTGAAAATTGAATAAAATTCAATGTGTATCGTCAGAAAAGCGACGTTTCGTTGGATAAGGTTTGCAAACGTTACTATAAAGTTTAAATAAAATTTCTTTCCGCGTCTGTTATACACCGAATAATGTTATAATAAGGGGCATATTACGTCACACTTTAAGGGGGAGGGGGGGGTCAAACAATTTGTGACACCCTGCTAATGTATTTAATAGAGTGTGACATGGGGGAGGGGTCAAAAATGGCCAAAAATAGTGTGACATAATATGTGGATGGCCCCTATAATATATCGTGCATAGTTTTCAGACAAATTTTTTTAAAATGGTAGTTTTTCTTCATAAAAATCGCAATGAGATTTTATAAATATAAAAGATTTCCACATTTATGCATCATACCTTTGCAAAACTCCAAATACCTCGCAGTTTAGAAAGCCCCTGTTATATTGTGGTCGCTAATGAGCCGCTCAGGTCTCCAATTAGAAGCAAGAAGAAAAGTGCTCCAGTGGCGTCAACATTATGTATTCCTCAAAGTTTATGTTCTTCACTCTCCATCCATGAAACACTGAAAAAAGAAGAGAAAAACAGTGTTAATAAATTACTATAGTACAAATTGTTTACAACTTTCGTTCGTTTTGAAGCATGCACTTTAAATTTAAGTTAAAATTTCACTGATGTGTAATGATCAACTATAGTAAATTAACAAGTGAAAATTAACTGATCATTACTATCTGGTAAGTTTCACTACTTTCGGGGTAAATTTTGCTACTCTCGAAGTAAATTTTACTAATTTACTTCGAACGTAACAACTTTTGCTTCGAAAATAGTCAAAATTGACAAAAAGGAGCATATAAGTTCCAAAACAGTTTACAGATTTTACTTTGTAAATAGTAATAAATAGCGATAGGTTTATTTTTGTTAACCGCAATCGAATAATAGCGTGAACTTTAAAATACACAAAAGGTTTAAAGTTCAAGACTTAATTTGTATAAGCAAGTGGACTAAAAAGCAAACCATTTGTAGAAAATTACTTATCATCACAGTGTTTCTGCGAATATCAAATTGAGACGAAAAACGAATCAAAAATGTTGCTTCGCAACACTTTCGATTCGTTTTTCGTCTCAATTTGATATTCGCAGAAAAACTATAATCATATAATTTGCAAAACTTTTGTCTACTGAAATATATTAAAATTTAAGTTTTACATCTTATTTTAATGCCTAAATTTAGCGCCTACGAAACTTTTTTCACGAAATCGAAAAGAATCAAACAGTTTTAAAGATTTAAAATTAAAAATGTGCCCTGCTTTTCTTCAACTTCCTATAAGCGAACAAAAGAATGAAAATCAGTGACATTTTCCCAAAATAATTATTTTCGACTCTAACTTTTACAGAAATAACATGCAGAATTTTCCATGTGTAGCAGCAAAAAAAATAAGACCCTATTTCAAAAAAGAAAATTTCACAGTATACAACAGCGCACCTTGTATATAGGAAAAATTCTAAAATGAAAAAAACGCGAAGAATGTAACACTAAACTGAGGAGAATCCTCTTAATAATGTAAACTTCCTTCAACAAAAGAATAAGACCCTTTAACTTTCGAAAGGAATATTCTCCCCCGAAAGGATAACTTTCAAGAAAGCTAACATGTGTCCAAACAGAATTCCCAACCAGAACTTTATTAGCTTTTATTCGGAAAGTATTTCTTTCATTGTATATATCTATAGTCCAAAGAGCGAATGAATTTATAAAAGAATAAAAATCCGATTTTAAAGGCAATCCACTTTTTAAGCTGCGCGTAAATACTTTTGTTTTTACCGAAGGAGAATAACAGGTTCAAAAGAGGCACTCTTCATAAATGCTCTTGCTACGTAAAAACAGTTGAATCGCAACTACTTTTATAGTATAAAAGTAATCTCTGCGTCTTAAAATTTTTAGAACCATTTTAAAAAAATTTTAAATCTACCTTCAATTGTAGCGCAAAAACTTTTCAATTTACGAAATAAATAAAAAAATGTTTCTTAAATAAACCTATAGATATAGTTATATATGCATATACTTATATACTACAAAAGAAAGAGTGGACGAATGCGGAAAAAGAACAGCTGAAAATGCCAGATGTTCATATAAACATATAGCGGAAATTGAAGATTTCATTTCTTACAAATGGAAAGTCCGTTTTAAAGACAAGAAGACACACGCGCGCGCGCGTCACACAAATACTTGAAATTGTGTCCATTCAGTCCCTAAAACGTATATAGTGTACACATAATACAGGGGGACATTTCATCGAGAATGAAAAGTCGTTTACGATTAGGATCGGATCAGAAAAAAGTTGAAGAAATATACCTACATTCAAAATGGACAAATTGGATTAAAATCCTGAATTCCAGATCGTACAAATGACGTTTCATTCCGGATCAAGAATTCTATTTTAAACAATATTGTATAAAAGTAATGTTATGTCGGCTTATGTACCGTTTTGTTGGTATAGTGACGCATGCGCACGATGACTAGAAAGTCGAAACAACCCAAAAAGGGGTAAAGTAGTAACATACACCTTATGTACTATTATATTTAATAAGCTTATTATAACTTATGTATTCTTATTATATGCATTGACCTATATACTTATATATTTAAGTACTAGTTATAACCCCATAATATTTTACGCAGGGATATCAGGACCTTTTCAGAAACTGGGAAAATTGACTATAGGGTCCTTGCTAATTCCCTATTTCAATGTCGATTCGATCATGTAATGAAACTAAATAAATTACCACTAGACTACTAACCCTTGACTAATTATTATTTAATTAAAAATTATTAAAATACTGCAATATATATAAAATTGATTCAAACTTCTACTAAATCGAAAAGCCTTAGGAGCTGTTCATAAATTACGTAAGACATTTTTTGGAAAATTTGACCCCCCCCCCCCTCTCCCCTTTGTAAGATATTTGACATACATTAGCATACATACCATTTTTTCTATTGTTCGTAAGAACTTGCTGACCCCCCTCCCCCTAAATGTCTTACATAATTTATGGACGGCCCCTTAGCAAGTGGACAATTTATCACTTTCTGACTCCCCCTCCCCCCATTCTAGACAATCAAGGACACTTGACAAACCCCCTTCCATAACTGTCCATATGGGCATTTTTTGGCCAAGAAAATAATATTTTTAGTAAGATATGTAAATTTACATATGATATAAAGAAAGTTTTTGACTTTATAATGATGGTTAATAAATGGATATTTTATCAAAAATAAAATATTTACAACATTTCAAGAATATCTTAAAATTCTATGCTATTAAAAATTGATTAAATGTTTGATTTCTACAACCCTTCAACCAAATAAATTGCAGTTTGGGACTGATGATTCCTTGCATAAATTAACCTTGACCTTTGATCCACTTAAAAATGGGTTTTAGCAAGAGCCTAATCAGTTTTCCTATCATTTCTGGTGAAGCCCTTTTGAAATAAGGCAAAGTGGTGCAATAGTCAAACCGAGAACTATATACCTACTATATATAAATAATTTATAGTGATGAACGAATCAGGGTGTGGCTATTCTCTTTTACCAAGTTCCGTTCACGATTCAAAGACTTCGAGTGTTTCAGGTCTAATCATCAGTCAAAAGTGTCATATAAATAGTTATATCTGAACGATTTCCATATAATAGCCACCCTGTTCTGTTTAATATTAGTCGCAAGTGTATAATTACATTTAATTTGAATTTAGTAAATATAATAGTATATATAGGGAATAATAGTATATTATTAACTTTAATAAATGATAATGGTATAATAGTATAGTATCAATAAACGATCAGAATTTTCATACCTTTCTCCTTTTTCTTGAATACGAAATGTGTTGGAACATATATATACAAAAACTATATTAGCGCATGTCTTCGGAAACACTCGCGATTACAGTAAAATATATATAAATGTAAAACACTCACACGCACATACTCAAATTATGAAACTTGCATGAAAAAGAAAATTAATATATTTACTCTAACAAAACTATATATATTGTCAAACGATTTTGAAATATATAGGAATGAAACCCCTGCGCTTCACTGATGCAAAAAGAAGTATCTTAATTTAAGATGTTTTGGTAAACATCACTTTTCAGTTATTTGAAATATCTTAATTTAAGATAAGTATCTTCGTTCGCACATTTTCAGCATATTTTTTGGAAAAAAATGTTGGGGTTAACTATATGGTTATAACTTATAAGGTTTTAGTACAACTAACATTTTTGGCGCATCTTATAATTCACAAATCTTATTGCGTCAGACACATCCTAATTTTGAGATAATATTTTATAAAAAACTTACGAAAGTATCTTACTTTTCTAAGATGGAAGAAATATCTTATAACACTTCGCTAAAACGTATATAAAGCATCTTATCCCGTGTAGAAATTTAACCATGGCCCAAATCGGGGCCAGATCTTATGATCATTGTGTAGGCCATAACATGGCATGAAACACCTTCCCAGATCGGGCCCAAGTCTGGGAAGGTGTTTCATGCCATGTTATGGCCTACACAATGATCATAAGATCTGGCCCCGATTTGGGCCATGGTTAAATTTCTACACGGGACACACTGCAAAAATAGGTGTCTTTTTTGATATCTTAAAATAAGATGTTAGATGGAAAAATGGTATCTTACATCTTAAAATAAGATGTTTTTTAAAGTATAATCTTACATATTTCTTCCATCTTAGAAAAGTAAGATATACTTCTGTAAATTTTAAAGCATATCTTAAATTAACATGCTTCTGGTGCAATAAGATGTTTAACGATAAGTTATTTAATAATCGCAAGATGCGACAAAAATGTAAGTTACTAAAAACTAAAATGCATAAAGTGTTATAAATATGACCCCATAGTTGACCTCAAAACTTTTTCCCCAAAAAATATGCGGAAAATGTGTACGAAGATACTTTTAACATCTTAAATTAAGATATTTCAAATAACTAAAAAGTCTAAACCAAAATTTCTTATAGAAATGACTATATCATAACATCTTAATAAATTAGGATCCTTCTTTTTACAGTGCATTTTTTCATCTTACATCTTATTTTAAGATATCAAAAAAGACACTTATTTTTTCAGTGAAGACTTATTCTTTTTGAACTGTCACTGAAATGTAGATTATGTTCTCCTGCTGTTTAGTTGTAATTTCCATGCGCGCGACTATAAATTCCAACGTAAAATATGATTCTAAAAATATATACTTTCGCAAAAGTGAAGCATGCACAGAAAAGGGCACAGATAAATTTTTGGCCTTTTCTATTATATATGTCAATTCAAACTAATTATGTTTAAGCCTTTATTTCATTCAAAATGTTCAATAAAAAGTATTTTTTATTTAAATTAAACAGTGTCATTAAACAAATTTAAAAAAGAATCCTTTATTCTATTTGTGAAAACATAACAATTATAACCAATTAGATGTGCTTCTTTTAGGTCCCTTCGCGACGCGTCATGTATTCTCTATAAATTAAAAAAAACTTAACTGTTTGGCTGTATAACATATATACGGAGAAATCTAAAATAGTAGTTTGAGTCAGCATTATAACAGAGTGATCAAGAAAAGTTTCTTTCAGTGTATAAGTTGAAATATTCGAACCCGATCCCAATCGGGAGCAGGATTTGGCCCTATAACGGATTCCGATCAGGATCTGTGTATAAACATTGAAATAAGACCTTTATTCTTACAGCCCAAATCAAAGCCTGGTCAAAATTTCTGCACAAGGGCATATGTTAAGAGTTGTTCCGATTTTCATATATGCAATAAAAAAAACAACCACGACTTTGGCATATGAAAAATTTAGCAGATAGATGCGTTTTTACAGATTTATTATAGCTAAATATGAAATACTGCTTTGTTATGCATTACCCAACTGAAAAATATATAGTATAATAGAAGTAACAACTGATGGTACGCAATTGTTATACTTTTACTATATACATATTTAAATTACAATAACTTATTTAAGCATATGTAAACTTATTTCACTGCAAAAATTAGGTGTCTTTTTGATATCTTAAAATAAGATGCAAGATGGAAAAATGCGGTATATCTTACATATTAAAATAAGATGCGTTTTCTAAAGTATCTTACTGATTTCTAAGATGCTTTACGTTTTAGCAGTGATCAAGATATTTCCTCCATCTCTTAGAAAAGAAAGTTACTTCGACAAGTTTTTTAAAGTTTCTTAAACAAAGATGTTCCTGGCGCAATAAGATATGTTTAGTCATAAGATATACTTGTCAATTGTAAGATATGCGACAAAAATGTAGGTTACTAAAAACTAAGACGCATAAAATGTTTTACATATGAGTCCATAGTTAACCTCAAAACATCATACCCAAAAAATATGCTGAAAATATGTACGAAGATACTTTTAACATTTTAAATTATAAGATATTTCAAATAACTAAAAAGTGTCCACCAAAACATGTTAGAAATGCGATTACCAAAACATCTTAAATTAAGATTCTTCTTTTTGCATAGTGTTAATCTCTATACTATACATTCAAAACAATAAGAACAATAATTTTTAACAATGATAAATTAATAACTCAGCGGCCTAGTACCTATAAAGCAGAACAAATATTGCATGTTTCAATCAACTGCGGCTTACCCGTTAAATCGACGTTTTACTGCACAAGAAGCATTTTATCATGTTGCCTATCCTGAGTTGGGCGTTGGTTCCTGCCCTCTCCTGTTTTCTCCTTTTCCGCTCCCCCACCTTCTGCGCACTCAGCACTAAAGCCAATATGCTGCGCGTCGTTCCTGTACATAAACTACAAGGCACAATGCTCCCTGCGTCTACACTCTACTGCATTCACTATCGAAAACTACCACCGAGTCGCATGACTGTAGCCAAAGTAGCTGTTAGTCCATTACATCAAACTATAGCCAAATCGTCAATACTACGAAATTCTACCAACTTCGAGTAAACTGCGAATAACTGCACCTCACCACATCTAAACTCATTTTAGCATACGAATCAATTTGAAAATCACTTTTTCGACATCAGTATGACGTATATTTACAATCTATCTATCACTTTCAGCTTCCAATCAAGAATAACCTCAATCAATTGCAACATAAAAGGCAAATGACCGATGCTCGATTCAGGGAAAGGAAAGACGCTTTCGACGTTTATCACACTTTTCGCCTTCTTATCCTAAGAATTGATAAAAAAAAACCTGTAAAATTTACAAAAACAACAATATACAATCTTGATCATTACGAATTCAGACAAAGCAAAACGTACTTTTTATTACAACCTACTAATAAATTCCTTTTTTTACAGCAAAGATTCTTAAAAGCATCATTTAGCAGAACGAGGCTTCACGGTTAGCACAAAGGCATCCCCTCTCCAACGCAAAGCGGAACGAAGGGCGACAACAAAATGGAGATAGACTCCGCCTCCAAAGTCGGAACCAATCGTCAGCGACGACGCTGCACAACCCCTCTGCGCTTTCTATTCCGTTCATTCGCTGGCACTTCGTAATAAAGAAATGTCCAACAATCGACCCTTATTTATAAAATAATTGCAAATATTAATGCAAATACCATTTTTCGAGACACTACTGATGATGACTCTAATTAGTGAATTGAAATTAATCAAGAAATCATAATGGTAATGGAGAAAAAACTCGTTTTTAAGTATCAGACGAAAGGGTAACATAAGAGGAGAAGAGCGAACCTGGATTCCAATTAGAGTGGAAATTGACCTACTTTGCTCAATTTGAAATCGGTTTATAAATAGGATCTTGTCAGTAAATAGGAAAAGTATATCTTGGCTCTTTCTGAAGATGTATATACTGGGCAAAGTAGAAAACTATTTTTTTTATATAATAGTATATGCTGGGTATTAATACAATTTCTCTTATTTGCCAGCGCAATTTTACTGATTTACTAACGGACTTTACGCTAATTCAAATATGATAATTAGTCCTAATACATGGAATTAGAAATCATTCACATACATTGCCTCACGTTAATTTGGAAAATGTTAGACCTCTCCCCCCTCCTTCGCGACGCTGTATATATCCGTGCACAAACATTATATCACTTTCTCGGAACTTGAGGCTGAGCCTTAATAAGAACCTAGCAAGTTTTGCAAGTTTCTGGCAAAACTTTTATTGTTATAACAAAAGTCTTGTTGATGGACGGAAACGGATAATTTCTTTGGGAATATCTTAGTGCATAAAACTCTCGGACTTTTTATACCGTTAGGCACTTTTCGTATAACCAAAATCTTTCCATTTTGGTTCGCTGATCACTATATTTTAAAAAATCACTGGCAAATAAAATTGTGGTATGGGTTTTTTAACACCAAAAATGAAATCCTGCGCGCATAACGTTTTAATCCATTAAAAATTAAAATATAATTAATCTATTGAAAGGATTAAAATATGGGCAAATGATTCAGTCAAAATGGCGTTGGCATATTTGTCATTGAAAAAATGGAACCAAAAATGGATTATTTAAACTGTTTTTGTGTTAATGTAAAGTAACAATGGGCTTTTAAATAATATTATATAGATTTCCTACACGGAAAAAACGAATAAAAGTATTATCATTTCTGACATAAAACTTTTACTATATTTTCGGAGTTTGCTGTGTACAAACATTTTTATAAAAATTATTAAAATATGTACTTTAAACGCTGACAAAAATGGGGGGCAAAGTTCCAGACAGTTCATTAATTTTATACTTTGTAAATGCAATAAACCCGCGACGGTGATTGCTTTTTTAGAATTAAAAATTAGAGCGCGATGATGCTGACAAAATTTATAGAAATTATTTGAAAATTAGATATTTGAGAGGATTTTTAGTGTTTTGATAAAAACTTCATAAAAGTATAGTTTGAAGTGGAGTTTTAAAAATTTGAAATGGTGGATTTGACTTTGTCGAGAGGATTTTAAACAATAATTGTTAAACTATAATTTGAAAATTAAGTATTCTTATATGCACTTTATGCGTACTTCAAAGTATAAAATATTTTTTGTATATTTCCTATAAATATACAAGAAACAATCCTATAAAAAATTAAAAATCTTTTCCAAAATTTGTATTCGCCTATAAATAAAAATATATACATATATTTTAAATTTTGATGGCTAATAAAGCTACTATTTTTAAATAACCAAACTTTACGAAACATTTTCTTAAAAAACGATGTATAAAAAAAAGTGAAAATGCTATCTTATAGAACTATAAAATGGTGTCCTAAAGATGAACTATTTAGAATATAAAATATAGAATATATTTACCGATTAAACCTTAAACTGACTTCAAATGCGTAAAAAATAATAATGTTAGGCCTAATGTTAAATACCCGCAATTTTAACATCAAAACATCTGTCAATTTTTCACGGAAACAAAGAAATAAAGCCATTTTGATTTTTGGAAATGTTATACTTCTGAATTCGTCAACCAAAAATTGGAAAAAAACATCAAGATTACTAAAATTCCGAAAGGATTGTCTCAATCATCAAAAATTTAATTGTCGCATATTGCCAGTTGGTGTATATATACTTATATTTTAAGAATTATAGCTTTTCGCATTAAAATTATTATATCTTTCTAAAACGCATGCATTTAGAGGTTATGTTTCGTCCCCTAAAAAGTAGAATTAGAACACATCTTTAAAATATACCCCGCAGCTACTTTCCATTAAAATATTTTAGAAAGTTTTTACAATAGCAGTAAATAATTAACAAGAAATTTTCTTTAAAACATAAGAAACTATATAATATTCTCTGGAATTTGAAACTCAAATATTTGCATTATGGCAAAAGTAAACTAAGAAAATTTTTCTAAAAATAAAGATTCTTTGGTTCGCAACCCTGCCTTCTTATAATTAAGGGGTCGTTCACAAACCACGTCACACTCCTAGTGGAGGGGGAAATCATGCTACAACCTTAATGATAAATATTGGAAGAAATCTTATTTTGTGCATAAAAAAGTAAGAAAGAAGAGAGGGGGGATTGAAAATAAGTCCTAAATATCGTAACGCAGTTTAACGATCCCTAAACAAAACTATGGATTCAATATTATACAACAATTCCAATAAAACTTTCCCATAATAAACAATTTCGAGTTTAAAGAATATTTTTGCCACGAAGTCAAATTTTTTTTTGTTTTTTGAAATATATACCCATAAATATAACACATTGAGCAAATAGTATATGGATATTATTTCAAATTTCATAAGTGCAAATAAATAAAGTAAACCAAGGAGACATTAACACAAGGCTGTAATGACAGAATTTTTAAAACATACATATATATAAAAAGTTGTTGGCCTTCGATTCACTCGTTCTCTTCGCAACCTTTAAGGCGCATGCGTCGCAATGTACTCTGAATGTCTGTATATATAAGTACACATCTATACATGTATGTGTGTATGTAGGTACGTGTGTATATATATGTATACAATATATCTGATTTTGTGTGAAAGTTGCCTGATTATTTCTGTTTCATGCGCGTTACAGAGATTTAAAAGAACAGCGAGAGATTCCGACTTCAATATAGGGCTGCGGCGAAAAGCAGGCAAAAGAAAAAGGACATTTTCGAGATGGCGCTACTTTCTACGTGGTGATTTATGTCCTGCAGGGCTCACGAAAGGAAAAAGACGCTCAGGGGCGTAGGAATAAAATTACTAACTGCACTATTGTCGACATTTTTTTTTATGTCTATTTTTGTAAAACTACTATATTGTTAAGAATTAATTGATTATTAACAATGAATGTTGTCTTTCTAAACTACCGACCATTTTAAGGCAATACTGCGTCAACACAGAGTTAATAACTATGATAATGATTTGTACTTTTATAATTGATATTATTTTTAGGACTGTTGCAACTATTTTTGAATTAAACTACCATAATGACTGTCTTTAAGCACTATCACTGCGATTGATAATATTCATGTATACTATAAATAATTAATAATACTACTATTTTTGGTAAATATTCTAAAAATGTTTCCATATTTTTGTGACTATTATAAAAAAGGAACCATATCTATTGTAATTATTATAAAAATGTTGCTATTTTATAAAAATTTGATTAGATATTTTCATTGATGTAAATGTAACTATGTTTTTTTAAATAATAATAACTGTCTATACTAATTCATATCGATTATTTATTACCATTGTTTTTAACTATACTATCAATTGTAACTATTATTTAACTATTAACAGGCAAATGTAATTACGTTTTAATATAATATTGTCGTTAAGAACTGACACTGCGATTGTAAATACTGCATAATTTATATTTATATTTTATTGATTCAATAGAAATAAATTAAAATTTAATTATTTATTGTAACTATACCATTTTTTGTAAACTTTAAAATTGACTGTAACTATTTGTAATAAAACTTTTCTAAAAGTTATAATTTTACCGTAAAATATTTTTTGAATTTTTTAAAATGCAGTACAAACTGTTTTAATTTGTTTAAAAATGTAATCCCTATTTAATTTTCTGCTTTATTGTATCTATAAATTATTAGAGTTAAAAAAATAATAAGAAGTCTCTTTTAAATAGTAAAATTCTATAATCTACTAATGTTAATATATATAGTTAATTAACATTCAGGGTGGCCGCAAGATTGACTTTATCAATTTTCCCTGACAATTCCCTGACATTTTACTGACATAACAACGAATTTCCTTGACAAAAATTTTTTTGTTTAGAGCAAAAAATGTATTGCATGACCGCCTTAATTTCTTTAATTGCCCTGACAAAAAAATTTTTCCTGACATTTCCCTGACTTTACTGACAAAAAATTTTTTTTCCTGACATTTCCCTTCTTCTTTAATTGCCCTGACAAAAAAATTTTTCCTGACATTTCCCTGACTTTACTGACAAAATTTTTTTTTCCTGACATTTCCCTATGACTTTACTGACAAAATATTTTTTTCCCTGACATTTCCCTGACTTTACTGACATATGTGGCTACCCGACATTGATATAAATATGAAAATAATATAGTTAATAGCAATTAATCAAATAGTTAATAATGACCAATTATTAGTTACATTTACTTTTAGGTTATGTTAAAACAACTAAAATTTTTGTAACTATAATTTAATTTATGTCAAATTTCACTATTTTAGCAGTTATTTTTTTTGTTATAATTAGTTTTCTTCTACTTATCATAAATAACTTTTTTTATGAATTGCTGAAATAAAACGTCAGCCAACATTAATTGACTAACAATTATATAGTTATTATTCTTATACTAATTCAGATTTCGAACGAATTAATCTCAATTATATCATCTTCTATCTCTATAGTGTGACAAACGAATAATATATATTTAAAACATCGACGAATGTTAGCTAAATTTTACTAATCAATTAGCGAAACAAAATTTTTGTCACTAAATATAAGTTTAAAAAATAAAAGTTAGATGAATTCATAATTATAAGTTTAAAAAAAAATTGCAGAGTATTTCAAAGTTAATAATAATTACTAATTAATAATTTGGTAACAATAAGATATACATTTACTGATTTAAGTTAAATATTTCTACTGATTAATTGGTTAATATGAACTAATAAGAGTTAGATTAATTTTTCACATAACCTAAAAATTAATCTTCTAATGAAGTTGTAGTCAAATTTAACTATACTTCTTTCGTTGTTTTTCTACTGAATATTAGCTGCTTTACAAATATTAAGTCGTTTTTAATAATAATTACTTGTTTTACTAAAATAATTAGTTGGTTTTGCGAATAATTATAATTTTATTAATAATCAGTCATTTGACAAATAATCAGTTACTTTTACCAATAATAATCTATTTTATACTAATTACCGAAACAAAAACAATCGAGATTTAACTAATAATTCATCAATTTTAACTATTTCGGATTTAGAGAGTATATAAATAATTGTCGGTTATTGTTGTGAGAAAAAAAATCTATAAATCAAATACAATGCGAAAAATATATTAAAAATCGTTTATCTCCCTATAGAGATTTTTTCCTTCAAAAAATATGTGCATGCAAAAAAAATGTCTAATATGCTTCTTATCTATATCTCAAAATATGGAGTCATTCAGAGCTTCCTGTTGCACATTAAAATAATGCGACGTTGTCAAAAATCCAGAATCACACGAAACGTGTTGTAAGACACAAAATTGAAATTCAATATTTACTAAATATACATGACGAAATTCATAATATAACCACTAAATATTTAATGTACAAAATATACACTAACGGAATATAGAAAAATTTAAATATTTATCGTATGTAAAATAAGTTTACCAACAGTCGCATTATTTCCAATGTGTAAAATAATGGATGGAAAAAATGTGGCAACACCGCGCGCACTAAGGAAATGTATATGTATATATCGGTTCTTCAACTATGGGCAGATAAGGCCGTAATTTTCTACAGAAGTGTCTGATATACTGCATATATATGTATGTATGTATACTTTTTATGGCAAATTGGTTTAAATCGATAAATTTTTTACGATTATTTTTAAACCGTATAGTTTCATATATCATAATTATATTGTAAAAAAAAATTTAATTTTTCTTTTCAAATAATTGAATATGGGAAAAAACGTGAGTCGAGTTCATGTTTATATATAATAATGGAAAATGGAGCCAAATCGATAGAATATAATTTGACGACCTTACGTACAAATACTTTTTAGAAATTTACCTTTGAAAAATGTTTTCTATACTTATTTTTATGAAAATGCGCATTTGTAAATTTTGTATTTGTATCATTTTACGATATAATAAAAGATTTATATTCGAACAAAATGGAAATCAATTTTTCGTGAAATGTTTAAATATTTAAATAAATGTTTATTTAATAATAATTAAATAAATTTATAATAAAATACGATTTATTTAATTACTTTATCATTTACTTGATTGTTATCAAATAAATATTTACTTGAACGAAATAATTATAATTATTAACTATTTGTATTACTAATTATTTAATTAATTACTCATTATTATATTATTATTATTATTGAAATATATTTTGAATTTATGAAAGTATATTTGAATTTAGAATTTGTGAATTTGGAACAAATAAAATTTAATTGACGCAAGAAATAAATTTTATTTGTTACAAATAAATATTTATTTAAATCCTTCAAAAATGAAATAAATTAAAAATATATTAAATATTATTTTCAAATTATTTTATAATAAAAGTAATAAGAAGACTTTTTTTAAAATTAAAAACACCGCTTTAAATAAATAATTTTTTTATTCTAAATAAAAAATAAAAGAAAAATAATTAAATAAATTTTTTATTTATTTTTCTTATGCTTATTTTTTTCTAAATTAAATTTCCAAATTAAATTTTTCTGAATTATCTTTCAAAAATAAAACAAATTAAAAAGATATATAAAATATTATTTCCATAATTATTTTGGAATTAAAGTTAATAAGAACGCACTTTTTTGAAAATTAAAGACACCGCTTTGAATAAATAAATTATTTTGTTTTATTCTAAATAAATAGAAAATGTATTTCTTACTTTTCTTTTATTTATTCAGAATAAAAAAATAATTTATTTATTCAATGCGGTGTCTTTAATTTTCAAAAAAGTGCGTTCTTATTACATTTTTATTACAAAATAATTCAAAAATAATATTTAATATCCTTTTAATTTGTTTATTTTCAAAGAATAATTCAAAAAAGAAATTTTAATTCTTTCAAAATATTCTAAAACCATATTATTAATATTCAACAACATTTGCGAATAAAAAATTGTAAATTGATTTTCAATTCCTATATACTGCATCAGTATTTCGAGGTTAAATGGAATTCAATTAATTTATTTGCATAATTAATACGATACAGATTAAAATTGGTTAATTTTATATTTCATATTGTCTAGACAATAAGAAATAAAATTAACCAATTTTAATTAAATCGTTTCGACAATCTCTAAACTGTCACGTTCAATTATAAATCGTCCAAAAAAAATGTCGGAAATTGATAAGTAAAAACCTGTCATACATTTTTCTCTATTATTCGATTTCAAAAGAGGGTTATTGCGTGTATTGTTTGTATTTGATTAGCCTATTAAAATAGGGCATAGAATAATGCTTCTATGCCCTATTCTAATAGACTAATCAAATAGTCATTAAGCTATATATATATATATACAGGTATTTGTGTGCCTATACCATTTGTACGAGTAATTGTCATAAATTCATATTTTATTTCCGAAAAGCCATTAATAATAGCCACGACATTTCTTTTCTTAGTTTAACGCTTTAATATACCTTTTAAAGATGATTAACATTGATATTATTACCTTTATCAAATTCCAAAGATCTTAAACGCATTAAAATTTAATTATGAAAATCGTAAAAGTATTGTTGTTAAACACTTTGCAATGGCAAATTGCACTTTTTGTCGCGCATTGCGAATCAAAAGTAAGGTTATCTATATACATCACACTTCTGTAAAACTCGTTATTAAAAAAGTCTTGATTTGTTTTACTCTTTTGATAAAAATCAACAATGTATTAATCTCAAGCAATAAATAATGTTGATAATAATCTTACCACGCCATCCACACCGTGATTGTGAAAATTGAGTGCGTCATTCGCCAGTCGACCAGCCATTTTGTAATCCGCATTGTTTGACTATTTTCGCCTGGACGATTAGTGTATTTGAGAAAACTGACTTTCTTTTATCTAAAAAACGTTTATTAGATTGTTAAAATATAACTATGTATAAGATAAAAACGATAAAACTTTGAACAGTTGTCCAAGGAATTTTACCAGCAGCAACTTCAAGCAACTGTACGCCTAGTGACGAAGTCAAGTACTACTTAAAGCCTCATTCACTCACTGAAACAAGGGATGGGTAGGTGGCGGCTCTTACGTGAAGTCCATACATGAGACGTCGAGTTTTCATTGGTCGACAGTTTTAGCGGTAAATTTCAAACAATCAAAATATCAAAAGCTTTTTTTTTAAAAAATGATGGTAAAATAAATATTTCTAAATACTATTGAAATAAATCGTTAATTCTTAGAGGGCAGTTTCATAGTTTTTTATATGCGGAAGTAAGAATTTCTGGCTTTTTTTTATCTTTTGGGGGGAAAAAAGCATCGATATAAAAATGCCAGTGTGAACACGGCTGAACTATAAGTTTTTTTTACTCTTGCTTACATAGTTATTAACGGTTACTTTCAGACAAGTAATCTGCGTATTTTTCCATTTTAATAAATATTCTCAGTAATTAATAAATAAACTTAGCGTAAGTACTTAGAAAATTAATTATGATTGCATCAGGTGATGTGTAACGTAATTTAGGAAGTTTTACCGATACTAGCGTCACTAGTGACCCTATTTTCCCAACACTGCTCTACCAGCATTTCTGATTGGTTTATATTTCACACGCTAATTAGAAGCTAGTTTCACTCTATTTACTTTGCTCTATGTTTGCAGTCACAGTGGCAGTGTGCAGGAAGCCACAGCTTTTTAGTCATAAAGTGGTTTTTTTTGTGCATTTGTTCATTTTTTGACAATTTTTTGTTTAAAAAATGGGCAGTAAAGAAAATTCCGCATCGGCGACAACGAAAACAACAACTTTAAATACGAAAACATATGGTAAAATATTGTTAACACTCCAAAATTGTCTTTTACCTGAGGAAAAATTAGTATCGACGCCTTCGCATTTGGATGGTCTTGACGCTGAAACAGAAACTGAGCTTCGCATTTTAGGATGTGAACTTATTCAAACTGCTGGAATTTTATTAAAATTGCCACAGGTAATTATTATTTTATAAATTCTTTTCGCTTTTTTTCTTTATATTTTTCCAAAAAAAAAAAAGAAAGAACTCTTTCTCTGTGTGTCTAACCTCAAAATATACCTTTCCTGTTATAATTGTCAATTTTTTCATAAACGAAATACTTTCCAGAAAAAATTTTAAATTTTGTAATTTTCGATTTGCACTCACAATAGGTAATGTAATTTTGAAAATTTTTTAAAAGAAAAATGCTTTTTGATCAAGTCTGATAAATATGATTCTTTCGATTGCATTACGTTTATTGTCAACATAACCTTCAAATGCGTGAAATTTAGGATTTGAGTTTCAGTGCTAAAAAATATAACAGTAAATTATGTTTTGCATTTGAAATTTTAATGTATAGGTTGAGGGTAAAATATTCATTTCATTCACGTGGTGTAAATTATATTTATTCGCTTCTTTACGAGTGTGGATTTTATAAAAGAAAAAAATGGATTTTCTTGTACTTTTATATTAAAGAGAAAATAATGACACTAAAAGTAATTATACATTACTTTTAGTTTCATTATAATTGAAAAAAATATTCGTAACGTATAGAAAATAATTTACTATTTCATTGTTGTATTCATGTTTAATATTACATTATGCAACTTGAAATTTATCTTCAGTCTATGTGTTATATGTACTGTTTTAATTTATATTAATTATAATATTCTCAAGTGAGATAATATTTTTATAAACAAAATTTTTCTATATTTACAATTGTTCTTTTTAATGAGACAAAATGATTTTCGTAAACTAGGTCTGTCAGACCCGAGGAGAGTTGGGATGAAAAACGTTTGCCACTCATTCTGGAACCAAAAAAATGAAACTGGAATATGATGGGTAATTTTTATGATGAGACAGAAAAAAATGCTTTCAGGCAAATTCTTAATTGAATTCCTTAGCCTGGAAAGATTGAAAAATAGAAAAACAATTTTTTCAGTGTCTCAAAAGGTAACGCTGAGAAGCTTTACTGATTTTGAAGTCAAAATCAAGTTTTTTACAGTGATTGAAGTGCTTCTTATGTTTACAAAAATTTGTGTCTGTTTAATAAATAAATATTTTTCAGAGAAAAAAAAAAATTTTTTGCAGGACAAACACTTTATCGAAGGATTGAAATAATAGTTTGATAATGAAAAAATAAGGAATATGTTTATCTCTTTAACCCTTCAGCGGTAAGTAGTTAACATTGTGAAAACTTTCAGAGTTTACATTGAAACTAAATATTTTACATTAAAAGTATGGCTAACTAATAAATAGCTCATTATTTACAAACTACAATTAATTACAAAAATTAAAATTAATTAGAAAAAGAGCAGATTTTGTAATAATTCGATTTTACTTTTAGAAAAATAAGAGATTTTTTAGAAATAAAACAAAATTGGAGAAAGTTTACTGGGTAAATCTAAATATTATAATCTCGTGTTTATTCTGATTTTTATCATCATGACTAATGGCAAATTGAAAAATTTTGTTTAACTCTGGAATTTTTTAGTGTTGTTTATCAGTGATAATTTATTTGTCATTACAAATGTTCGGTGCATAAGATGTTGACTGGTCAAATAATTACTTCAAAAAATGCAACAGTATTTACGGAGTTTTTACATTTACTATCATAATTACCCTTCGGTACAGTTTTCAGAAAAAAGAAATAAAATTACTCTTTTAAAACTACAATTACAAATGATTTAAATTAAGTAAATTGGAAGATTTTTAATTTAAATTTTTGAAATAAACAAATATAGAAACATTATATTCAAATTACTAAAACTCAGACGCTAAAGGGTTAAATTGTAATAATCATGCCTGTTACTCTCTTTCAGTTATTCTTTTTGTTTTTAAAAATTGTAAAATTCAAAATTTAATTCTTTAATAAGTAATGATGTACTTGAAGAAAATTCGAAAATCCACATTTTGTTCAGTGTATGAGAAAATTTCGTTTACAGCTAATTGTGTAATTAATTAACTTAGAACCAAAATCTCAGTGAAATGGAAAAAAAATTATATTCCTAAAGTTCTAAATGTCAAGTTGCTGAAGTTCACAACGTTTATAATCAACAATTTAGAAGAAAAAATATTTTTCTATTTAAATTTGTATATATATTTTTGTATAAAAAAAAACCTTTTTCATAATTGATCAATAATTTGAACTAGAAAAAATTGTAAGCAAAACATTTTATTGTTCTCGTCAAGAAAAATATTTTTTTCCTTTCAATCTTTGATCTTAGATGTGAATTTCAACGACGATGTTCAAATAGACGAAATTTATTTGTTTCCTCTTCAAATTAAAATTTTCGGTCACAAGCAAAAAAAATGTATTATAAAGTCACGAAGAGTTAAATTTGAGTTTTTAATTTTTTATTAGAATCGGTAATTGTTGAAAATATGTTTAATGACAAATATTTCGTTCACTTGAATATTCGAAACTTCTGGATTATAAAAATTGAAAAAGAATTATAATTTCAATTTTTTTTAAATTGTTGAGTGTTTGTATCAAAAGTGTATCATCACTTGATAATTACAGCAAATTTAAAACTAAAAAGTAGACAAGGTAAGTATAGTTACGAATTTTAAGAATTAATGAATTAATATTATAAATTTTAATTTAAATGTTCAAATCATTAAATCGTTTAATCTAAATTTTTAAATGATTAAATAATTGAATCTAAATTTGCAAATAATTTAATCTAAATTCGTAAATGATTGAATAATTTTATCTAAATTTTTAAATGATTAAATTATTTAAATTCAAATATTGTAATATTAATTAATTGATTTATTGAATAATGATTCGACGGAAATCCATCATAAATTGTATAAATCCACACTCGAATTTTCAGTACAGTAAAAATGTTTATTGTTTCATAGGATTCTACAGAAATTATTAAAAAAAAAAACGAAGAAAAGGTTTTGGCAACGTATAACAATCGAGAAAAGAACATAATAGAATACGAAATAAAAAGTGAATTACTATTCGTCTTTTTTTCTTGAAAAAAGAAAAAAAGATGAATTTACTATTTACAAGAGGCGGTTTTTTTTATTTAAAAAAAATGTTTTTTCTTTTGTCTTTCCAGGTCGCAATGGCTACGGGTCAAGTGATATTTCAACGTTTCTACTACAGCAAATCTTTAGTGAGACATAATATGGAAATCACGGCTATGGGATGCGTTTGTCTAGCTAGTAAAATTGAGGAAGCTCCAAGGAGGATAAGAGACGTTATTAACGTATTTAATCACATTAAACAAGTTTCCAGTCAAAAGTACGTATTCAATTCTGTTTAATTCAATCTCATTCAATTCAATTCAATTCAAAGAATAAAATTAGAAAATATTTTCGAAACAATTATTTTTCTTAAAAGAGTATTTTTATTTTACAATTAAAAAAGAATATAATTAGAAAATATTTAAATTTTGAAACAATTATTTTTTTTAAAGGATTATTTTTATTTTACAATTAAAGATATTCGCAAATAAATTTTTAAAAATATGTTTTTGTGTTGTCTAATAATTTTTAGAGTAAATGATAATAATTATTCTTTAGTGTCTGGAAATCAGGGAAAAATTAGGAAAGAAGAAAATCAAACTTTTGTGTCAAACTCGATTAAATAATTTAATTTATTATTTTCAGACCAATTCAACCGGTAATTCTTGACCAAAATTATGTGGGTTTGAAGAATCAAGTCATTAAATCCGAGCGACGTGTTTTAAAGGAACTTGGATTTTGCGTTCACGTGAAGCATCCACACAAAATTATTGTCATGTATCTACAAGTATTGGGCTATGAGAAAAATAAGGGACTAATGCAACAAAGTTGGAATTACATGAATGATTCATTACGTTCGGATGTATTTTTGAGGCATCATCCGGAAACTGTAGCGAGTGCTTGCATTTATTTGGCGGCACGACAACTTCAACTTTCATTGCCATCGTCGCCGGCATGGTTCTCCGTTTTTAAAGTCAAGGAGAAAGATATAAGGGACGTTTGTCGACGTATATTACGCCTTTACGTGCGGCCACGCATTAAACCGGAACAACTTGAGAAGAAAGTCGAGGAATTAAAGCGACAATATGAGGAAGCTCGATCAAAAGCTCGCGGGACTGATGCTGATGGTCACACGCCGAGTCCTCCACTTCCAAAACATCATAATGCTTGGGGTGGTTTCATTAGTCGAAGCGGATCGCACGCAATTCCTGAGAGAACGAAATCTCCAAGGTTTGTGTAAACAAATTTAATTAATTATCTAATTCTTTTTAATTTCAGGCTTCAGATATGATTACTTTTTCAATTGTTTTGAAAAAAGGCAATTTTTTATTTTTTATTTTCAAAAAATGTGATTTTTTTCCTTCCTTTCAAATATTGCAATAAAATAGAAATTTTTTGGTATAAAATACAACTTATTTCGATTTTTAAAGTGTGAAAAATTGAAATGAAAATTTGAAAAAAATTAGTGGAAATTAGTTTTATAAACTTATAGATTCAAATATTTTTAAAAAAATAATTCTTAAGTTTTTCATTACAAATTTTCGAAACTAAGCTCCTAGAAAATTTTATAAATTTGAAGACAAAATAAAATATATCGTTGCATTATTTTTTTGTTTTTAAAAATTGATTTATTGAATAAAAAATTGGTCTGCTGACTTCAAACTCATATTACTTCCAATAATTTCAATAACATAGTTCCAAAAATTCAAATCGCTGCAAAAAATAATTACAATAATATTTTTTAGAATTATTATTCAAATTTGGGAGAAATTAATCATTTTAAAAATTTTTAATTAAAATTCTTCAAATAAATTAAATACTTTTATTAAATTCTCAAAACATTCCTTTAGGAAATTCAATTATTTTAGAAAAATTACATTTTTAAAAACTATTTATTAATTATAAATGTATTCAAATAACTTTTATCATAATTTTCTAAAATTCATTTATTTTCAAGAAAAGTTCATTAAAAATCTTTAAAAATCTCCTTCTCTAGACTTATCATTAAAATTTTGCATAAATCATGTATTTTCATATTTTGCAAAATAAATTCTCGGTAAACCTTATTTTTTAATGTTTTTAGAAAATTCTTTTATTGGATTTAATTATTTTCCAAAAATTTTATTAAATTTCCATATTATTTTGAAAATTTGTGAATTATATTTTATGAAAGAAACTATTAAAAATTATTATAAGTTTTTTATTTAAATCTGATTTTAAGAATTTTTTTATTGTAATTGTTTAAAAATCAATCATTTTCTATATATGTTTGGTTACATAATTTCAATAATTTACATTATTTATCTTTCACTTTATAAAATTTTAAACAGTTACAATAATTATAATTTAATAAAATGATTTTTTGTATTCAAATACTTGTGAGATATCGACGAAATTATGGAAAATGAATAAAAATAATTGAAAATTGATTTGAAGAAAAAATTATATTATAAATTTTAATTATAAATTCTTGAAAATAATTGAATTTTGAAAGAATTATAGTTGTAATTTTTGGAAATAATTGAATTTTGAAAGAATTGTAATTCTAAAGTTTTGGAAATAATTGAATTTTGAAAGAATTAGAATTGTAATTTTTTGAAAGAATTGTAATTCTAATTTTTGTAAATAATTGAATTTTGTATGAATTCTAATTGTAATTTTTTTAAATAATTGAATTTTTAAACAATTGCAATTCTAATTTTGGGAAATAATCGAATTTTAAAAGAATTGTTATTCTAATGTTTGGAAATAATTGAATTTTTGAAGAATTGAAATTATAATTATTTGAAATAATTTTATTTTAAAATGAGAATTGCAATTATAATTTTTGGAAATAATTGAATTTTAATAGAATTGGAATTGTAATTTTTTGAAATAATTGAATTTTAATAGAATTGAAAATGTAATTTTTTGAAATAATTAAATTTTGAAAGAATTGGAATTTAATTTTTGGAAATAATTGAATTTGGGAAGAGCGCAATTAAAATTAAAAAATTTATTTTTATGTAGAGGAATTAATTAGTAATAAGCCTTTTTTTGACCTTAAAGTCGATCCGCAGGCCTGTAATTTCAATTCAACTTTTATTTTTTACTTGAACAAATAATTCCTTTTAGATAAAAATAATTATTTTATTACTCGGTCGTTTTTAATAACAAAAAAATAAAGATCACTCCAAATCAAGAAGTGATCGTTATCTCCATCTTTTTAAATTGAAAATTGAGAACATACATATATTAAATTATGAATTAATTAATCGATCTTTTTGTTAAAATTATTTTTTTTTTCAAACATTAATAACAAGAAGTAATTAATTTTTTTTTAATTTTGAAAATTCGTTAAATCTTTCACCAATTTCGACAATTTTGTTAAATTTTGTTATTATTTCTAATTAAAAAAAGAAAAAATTGAAAAATATGTAAAGTTTATGTAAAATTTTTCCAAAAATTCGTTAAATCCTTCACCAATTTTCACAATTTCGTTAAATTTTTTTATTATTTCTAATTAAAAAAAGAAAAAATTGTAAAATACATAAAGATTAGAATTTTGTCGTTATTCCGAAAAGTGAAAACTGATTGAAATTTATGTTTCTTTTCCAGGAGATCGAAATCCACTAGTCCTTCACCAGTGCGCGACGTTGTGAAGCATTCGAAACGAAAGAAGCACAGCAGAAGTAGATCTCGAAGTCACAGTCGTTCGCATAAACCGAAAAAATCACAACGACGACGATCGAGTAGTCATAAATCGCGAAACAGATACAGATCACGAAGTAGATCCAGGGATCGTGATTTTGAAAAATCAAGTAAACATCGCAGTAAACATAGACGACATTAACCCTTAAGTCAACAAATTCTTAGGTACATGTAAATGTTTATTTAAAAACAAAAAGAAGCATAAAACTGATTTTTTATTTC
The DNA here is from genome assembly GCF_015476425.1 of Leptopilina heterotoma. NCBI lineage: Eukaryota > Metazoa > Arthropoda > Insecta > Hymenoptera > Figitidae > Leptopilina > Leptopilina heterotoma. The sequence continues at coordinate 1,065,173 of NW_025111169.1, forward strand.
TTGCATTTCCGAAACTGATCAACATCGACTTTCAAACAAATTAAATTGGAAATGTATATTTTTATATTACCAACACGAACGAAAAATTATTATCATTTATCAGGAATAAAATTACATTTTATGTAATTCTACACGATTTTTCAATTAATTTTGAAACTACAAAGACATTGTTTAGTTTTAATATCCAAAAAATAACAATAGATTTTTTTTATTGTAATACCAAATGTAAATAATATCGAGATGATTGACAGTTTCTTGAAAAAAAAAAATGACGTGCTGAGATAAAACATGTTTACACGCCTGTTGTGTGTGTATATATAATAAACTATTCACTTCTGTACAAAATTGAAAATATTTTTACAAAAACTAAATAAAAAGGAAAAAATGTGAGTGTAAAAAAGAAAAAAAAATTGTCTAATCAATCAGAAGAGTTGATCGTTTTAAAGAATCCTGTAGGTAATGCTTTTTTTCTTTCTAACGTAATTATTGGTGAAAAATCTAAATTCATTAATTTCGGTAGAATAATGACAATATACGATCTATAGTTTGATAATAATTCAATTGGATTTCCGTGTAGAGTTAATGTACGAAGTTTCGTTAATTTTCGTAATTTCAATACATTGTTCATGTTTGAAATTTTGTTACCATGTAAATAAAGGATTTTTAAATTTGAAAATTCGCCAAATTCTTCACCAATTTCCAAAATTTCGTTAAATGAAAGATCCAGCCAACTCAGCATTCTTGGATTATCGAGGGTATTGTTGATAAAACTCGTGAGATTTAATGTTGACGTTAATGAATTGTGACTAATCCAAAGGGAATTTGTCTGATAGCGATTTTCGGCAGTACGTTTTGGTGTTCTTCCGGTTCTTGTTGTTTGTAAATTCTTATTTGACAGGTCTCTTAGAATAAACTTATTTTAAAATCATTATTTAACTGATAAATAAAATAAACTAATATAAATAATTAAAAGATTTTTATTTTAAATTTACTAAATTTATAAATGAAAAATTTCAGAAGAAAATGTTTCGTTTCAGAAAAATGAATAAAAATATTCAGATTATTCAATATTTTTTCTAGAAATTTAAATTTTGAGAAAAGACATACCATCGAATGAAATAGCTTTCATGAAAGAATAATCTAAAGGAGGACTTATTATTTCTTTGTCTGTGCCGGTCCACCAATAAGTAGAATTTGCTGCTTGTTTTTTATCCATTACGAAAATTTCCTTTTTGGTTTTAACAAAATGTGAATAAATATTAAGAAACGTAAAATTGATTTTATTATTTTTGTGTCATCAGACGCGGTAAAATTGATATATTAAAACAAAAGACTGCTAAAACTTCAAAAGCTAATCTGATAATGTTTAAAGAAAAAAATTATTCTCAAAAAGTTTCATAACATTTTTAAACACGATTCAAAAAATTTTAATTAAAATTCTTTGCAAAATATTCAATTATTATCATAAATAATAAATTTTTCACGCTAGAATTGAATTATTTAAAATACAATTTTCAAGAAATTTTTATTAAGAAATCAATTATTTATTTTATTTTTCATTCAAATACTTTAATGAAATTCTTCAAAAGTAAGTAATTACTTTTAATACAATTTTAATTAGAATATTCGAAATAATTTAATTATTTCCAAAAATTTTAATAAAAATTCTTCGTAAAAATTCAATTATTTTTCCTACAAATAATAAAATTTTTCATAGCAATTCAATTATTTTCCTAAATAATAACATTTTTTAAAGAATTCAATGATTTTGAATAAATTGATTCAATAATTTTAATGCAATTTTTCGCTGAAATTCAATTATTTTCAAAAAATTTAATCAAATTCTATAGATTATTTTTAATTATTTTCAATAAAATTTTAATTAAATTTGTCCATGAAATTAGTACCTAAGAATTCAATTGTCCTCACAAGTTAAAATTCTTTGTCGAAATTCAATTATTTTCCTAAATAATAAAATACTTTAGATAAATATTAAATTATTTTCAATATAATTTTAATAAAATTCTTCTAAGAAATTAAATTATTTGGAATATAATTTTATCAAAATTCTTGGTAGATATTCAATTACTTTCGAAAAATTTAATCAAATTCTATATAAAAATTGAATTATTTTCAATAAAATTTTAATTAAATTCGTCCGTAAAATTAATACCTAAGAATTCAATTAATCTCATAAATTAAAATTCTTCGCGTAAAATTCAATTATTTTCATAAATAATAAACTAGTTTAGATAAATTCAATTATTTTGAATATAATTTTAATAAATTTCTTCTCAAAAATCCAATTATTTAAAATACAATTTTCATAACATTTTTCGATTAAAATCAATTATTAAAAAAAATTTGATAAAATCCGTTGCAAGAATTTATTACTTTCATAAATAATAAAATTATTCACAGGATTTCAATTTTTTTTAATAAAAATTTTTAATAAATTCTTAGAAAAATGCAATTTTAATTATAAAATTTTGAAAAAAATTAGATTTTAAAAGAATTGGTATTATTTTCATAAATAATAAAAATTATCGCAAAATTTAAATTATTTTTAATACAATTTAAAATGAATTCCTCCAAAAAATGCAATTATTAAAAGTTTCAATTAAAATGCTTCGAAAGAATTCAATTATTTTAAGAAATTTTCATAAAATTCTTCATAATATAATTACAATAAAACTCTATGCGGGAATTTAATTTTTTGTCATAAATAATAAAATACTTTAGATAAATTCAATTATTTTTAACATAATTTTAATAAAATTCTTCTCAGAAATTCAATTATTTAAAATACAATTTTCATAAAATTTTCTCAAATAAAATTAATTATTTCAAAAGATTTTCATAAAATTCTTCGCAAGAATTCAATTATTTTTGTAAATTATAGAATGATTCGTAGGATTTCAATTATTTTTAATACAAAATTTTAAATAAATTCGTAGAAAAATGCAATTTTTATTAAAAATTTTATTAAAATTCTTCGATTATCAATTATTTTAAGTAATTTTGATGCAATTTTTTATAAGAATTCAATTATAAGAAATATTTAATTATTCAATAAATTATTTATTTTTCTATTTAAATAATTGAATTCTCGTCGAAATTATGAAAAAGTAATAAAAATAATTCATAATTGATTTAGAGAAACAATTAGATTATAAATTTTAATTATAAATTCTTGAAAATAATTGAATTCTGAAGAAATTGGAATTTAAATAATTGAATTTTGAAAGAAATGTAAATCTAATTTTTGGAAACAATTGAATTTTGAAAGAAATTGCTGGTGTAATTATTGAAAGTAATTGAATTTTAAAAGAATTATAGTTGTAATTTTTGAAAGAATTGCAGTTGGAATTTTTTGCAATAATTGAATTTTAAAAGAATTACAATTGTAATTTTTAGAAAAATAGTGTTTTACATAAAAATGATTAAAAATTTTAGTTCCTGTGAAAAAATAAATAAGAAGATACAATTATCTGTATCTCAAAATAATTAAATCATTAAAACGAAAAATCCACTTTGAAATAAAAATATTAAAAAGTCAATTTAATCCGCAACCGATGTTTATTTTGTTTTCGATTAAAAAAACGAATTGATAAATTATCAAATGAATGTCAAATATTTTGTATTTTTTCTTATTTAGTGTTTTGGCGTAAAACTATTACAAACATTATGGAGCATCGTTCATTCATGATAATTAAAAAAATTATGCGTCAAGCATATTATAGCAAAAAAAAAAAAATTGGATTATTTTTTTACAATTAAAAAAACGAAGATGTATACATTGTATACATTTGTCATTAGTTTTGTTTAAAAAAAAAAAAGAAAACCGATGAATATCTAATTTGTCCTTCAAGTAAAAAATGTAACGTGTATCGCATTATAGAAAGAAATTTTTCTCAATTATAAGTGACTCAAATGAGCGATCTCTCATTTTTTTTTCTTTTTTTTAAGATTATTGTTATTTTACAAATAGTAAATATTATCTGTACAAATATAAGGCACTCGAGTGTTACGAAAAATTATCTTTTCATGGCGCATATACATTAAAATCTCAAAAAATAACATTATACTACCTATATAGTATATATTCATATAATATATGTGTAAATATATTATACGTTAATCCTAATAACAGGTAACGATGAATTATCTGAAAATATTTTTCTTTTCTTTTTTTTTTTGCGATACTGAAAAAAATGCGAGGATTCAGAGATGGTCTATATAAATAATGAAAATTATCGACGATTCATTAAGCACGCTAAAAATGCTAAATCCTAATATTTACACAAAGTATCATATCAAAATATAATATGACAATTTTTTTTTATTTATTTCACAATTAAATGAGTTCGTTGTTTTTATTTTAAAGCTATTTAAAAAAAAAAAAAAATATTATACTAAGTCAATCAAACCTCGTCTGATGCAAGTAATTCTTTATCCGTCGGTGGTGATGAGGGACGTTTTTCACTTCTTTCTTCTTCTTTCATTTGCAACGCCATTGCCGACTCCAAAACTCGAATTCGTCCCTCGTGTTTTAGAATTACTGCTTTTAATTTTCTAATTTCCTCGGCGAACTCCTTTATTATTTCCTCCTGAAGAGAAGTTTATTTCAGTTAGAAAAAATGTAATTTTGATAGGCGTGATTATTTTTTTTTCGCAGCGTGTAACGAATACTTACAGATACTTGTCCAATAGGTGCGCTTGAATTACCCGATTGAACTTTAGCTCCTTTACTAAGTAAATTGGCCTTTTTATTAACTTTGAGATCGTTTTTCGAGGCTGTCGGCTGATAGCCGTCCCTAAGGGAAATGAGCACTGGTTCAGCATCCTGACCGCCTTCCCACTCTTCCGCCGATATCGCTGCTGTGTCACCCGGCGTATCAGGATACAAATCTTCTTGAAATAATTCAGACTGCAAATTCAGCGTTAGATTAGAAAATTTAATTAAAAACTCCTTTTTTTATCTTTTAATTACTATTTTGTGTATATTTCACGCTTCGCACTCGATAATTAATTTTTAAAAAGTAGCAAAAAGTAATTTAAGTTTAAGACCGAAAAAGTAGCTATTGAAAAATTGAATTTGACGACAAAAAAACTCTTTTGGACGATTTACAAAAATTTGATTTTGCATTTTATTTTACTGTTTTTTTTCTAATTTTCATAAAAAATATTTACGTTATTTCTTCTGCTGCTAACAACTTCAATTCTCAATTTTTGCAAAATTCAATAATTTTCTAAATTTTTCTAAAATTCTTTGAAAATAATTTTTTTGTTGAAATTTTTAATTAAAATTATCCAAAACCTTAATGATTATTAAGAAAATCATAAATTAACATTTTTTTTAAATAAAAATTTTAATATTATTACAGTTTTACAACAATAAAAATTTTCAAAGATTTCAATTTAAAAATCTTTTAGAATTTAATTATTTCAAAGAATTTATAATATAACGGTTCCAATATTCAATTATTATCTAAAATGTATACTGAAATTCACTTTGGAATCAATTCTTATTAGAAAATGTTACAAGAATTCAATTATTTAAAATTCAATTATTATCAAAAATTCCAATTGCAATTCATTCAAAATTCAATTATTTACAAAAATTACACCTGCAATTCTTTCAAAATTCAATTATTTCAAAAAATTACAACTATAATTCTTTCAAAATTCAATTATTTCAAAAAAATTACAACTGCAATTCTTTCAAAATTCAATTATTTTCAAAAATTACAACTATAATTCTTTCAAAATTCAATTATTTCCAAAAATTAGAATTACAATTATTTTACAATCAATTATTTCCAAAAATTACAACAGCAAATTCTTTCAAAATTCAATTATTTCTAAAAATTACAATTCTAATTCTTTTAAAATTCAATTATTTCCAAAAATTAGAATTATACTTCTTTTAAAATTCCATTATTTCCAAAAATTAGAATTACAATTCTTTTAAAATTCAATTGTTTCCAAAAATTACAACTAAAATTCTTTTAAAATTAAATTACTTCCAATAATTTATTACACCAGCAATTTCTTTCAAAAATTAGAATTCCAATTCTTTCAAAATTCAATTATTTCAAAAAATTACAATTCTAATACTTTCAAAATTCGATTATTTTCAAGAATTTAGAATCTAACTGTTTCTCTAAATCAATTATAAATTATTTTTATTACTTTTTCCTAATTTCGGCGAGAATTCAATTATTTAAAGAGAAAAATAAATAATTGATTGAATAATTAAATATTTCTTAAAATTAAATTTTTATAAAAAATTTTATCAAAATTACTTAAAATAATTGATTTTTGAAGAATTTTAATAAAATTTTTAATAAGAATTGCATTTTTCTACGAATTTCTAACTTTTTCTCTAAATCAATTATCAATTATAAAAATAATAAAAATTAATGTTGTCATAATTTCGTCGAGAATTCAATTATTTAAATATAAAAATAAATAATTTATTGAATAATAAAATATTTCTTAAAATTGAATTTTTATAAAGAATTACATCAAAATTACTTAAAATAATTGATAATCGAAGAAATTTTATAAAATTTTTAAAATTAATAGCATTTTTTTAAGAAGTTATTTAAAATTTGTATTAAAAATAATTGAAATCCTGCGAATAATTTTATTATTTTTATTTATGAAAGTAATTCAATTCTTGCAACGGATTTTATTAATTGAATTCTTAGGTATTAATTTTACGGACGAATTTATTTAAAATTTTATTGAAAATAATTCAATTCTTATATAAAATTTGATTAAATTTTTCGAAAATAATTTAATTTCTGAGACGAATTTTGATAGAATTATATTCCAAATAATTTAATTTTTTCGAAGAATTTTATTAAAATTATATTGAAAATAATTGAATATAATATATCTAAAGTATTTTATTATTTAGGAAAATAATTTAATTCCGACGAAGAATTATAACTTATGAGAATAATTCAATTCTTATATAGAATTTTATTAAATTTTTCGAAAATAATTGAATTTCCGCGAAGAATTGCATTAAAATTTTTGAATCAATTTATTCAAAATCATTGAATTCTTTAAAAATTTTTATTGTTTAGGAAAATAATTGAATTGCTGTGAGAAATTTTATTATTTGTAAAAATAATTGAATTCTTACGAAGAATTTTTATTGAAATTTTTGGAAATAATTCTAATTAAAATTTTATTAAAAATAATTAATTTCTTTTGAAAAATTTCATTAAAATATTTTAAATAATTGATTTCTTAATTTTCGAAAAAATTTCTTGAAAATTGTATTTTAAATAATTAAATTCTAGCGTGAAAAATTTATTTATTTATTTATTTAAAAAACTATCGAAATAGTAGCTAATCGTAAAAAAAATTAGTAAATAGTTAATTTTAGTAGATGAGTGTAAAGCCTGATATATTTCTATTCTATATCGTGATAAATATTCTGTATATTATAATTAGAATTAGAAATCTAATTTTAAAAATTGAAAAATAGAAAATTACCTTTCTTGGAACAGTCATTGAGACAACTTGACAGAATCCCGAATTATTAAGTCGATAAAATCTCGAGATTTCACAACTGTTTACGTCGCATCCGCGTTTTGGCATCATTCCGATTCCCCGTTGAGGATCGGGCGTTTGGAAAGTGTTAATATAATGTACAAATGGTGGTTCGGGCGTTATTTCAAAATAACGAATCACCGAATCGCCTTTACCACAGAGAAACACCAAATTCGTATCGGGATCGTAAAGTGGAAACATAACTCCATTGCTAGTGTCTAATTCTACCATTACTATTGGTTCGGACAACATATCCGGTGCTCGCAGTGAATATTGCCTTTCCGACATTTTACTGAAGCCGGTCGTAAATATTAAACCGCCCCTGTAACAAGAAAGACAAGTTTAAAAAATTATCTACTTCTTCCATCTTTTCTTTTAAAAAATAAAAATGATAAAATAAAAATACTAAATTAAAAATAATAAATGAATTCAAAAATTGAAGTTAACGATCACTCCGAGTCAAAGACTCGGAGCGATCGTTAACTTCAATTTTTCAATTCATTTGACTGAGTGATATCATTATTAATATATATTTTCTTTTTTTTTAATTGTAAATAAATGTTTACCTGAGAAATATTGCACGTGTCGCTTTACTTCCCTCATGCGCGACAGCCTCCTCGAGAATTTTTCCCGATCTTGGATCGAGGAGGCGAATTTTTTTATCCTTACACGTGGTAACGAGTCGTGAGCCATCCCAATTCCAACACGCGGAATAAACAACATCCGGATGACAATCTATTCGCACTAGTGACTCGCCAGTGCCCACGTTCCAAATGATAACTAAATTATCTGAGCCCGCTGTGAGCAATATATTCAGGGCTGTTGGATGCCATAAAACTAGACCCACCCTCCTCTGATGAAGTTGAAGATCGACCACCGATTCCGTGAGAGTTCTCGATATTCCTCCATCGGGAATCTGCCAAACTTTCACTACACAGTCTTCAGAGCCTGACGCTATCACATTGTCATTGTGCGGGCACCACGCAATATCCAAAACAGGTCCCTTGTGCCCTCCAACTAGTGGATGATCTGCCGATATCCTACCGACCTGCAAATTTACAAAATTTGAAAATTATTACGAAAAAATATTATCTTAATTCTATTCTCATTCTATTCTAATTCAATTTTACTCTAATTTCATTCTATTCTCATTCAGGGTGGTCACAAGTTTCAGTTTATCAATTTTCCTGACATTTCCCTGACAATTTACTGACATTAAAATTACTTTCCCTGACAAAATTCTTTTTAAAGGAAAATATGAATGTTTAAGGAAAATAAGTAAAATTTAAATCAATTAATTTAAATAATTTTCTAAAAGTTCTTCAAGAATTAAATTATTTAAATACAAAAATTAAATTTTTTATAATAATTGTAATTTTATAAATATAATAGTTTTTCAATTTTGAATAATTTCCAAACAATTAAAATTAGGTTAAATCTTTTGAAAATAATTGAATTTTTGAAAAATATAATTAAAAATGATCAAATTTTTGAAGAATTTTAATTATAAACAGGACCATGATTTCTCAAAAATTTTAATAACTCTAAAAAGTAAATTTTCATAAATTTTTATTTACATTTTTCGAAGATAATTGAATTCTCATAGAGAATTTTATCAACAAATTTTTAAATAATTGAATTCTTGCGACGAATTCCAATAACATTTTTAAGAATAATTAAATTTTTCGAGAAATTCGATTAAAATTGTATTAAAAATAATTGAAATTCTGTGTTGAGTTCTATTAATTATGAAAGTAACTAAATTCCTAAAAAATTATTGAATCTCTATGAAAATTTTTTATTATTTATGAAAATAATGGAATTATTGTGAAGAAATCTATAAAAAATTTGCTAATAATTGAATTTCTGTCAAATTTTTAACTATTTATGAAAATAATTAAATGTAGAATTATATTAACACATTTTTTTAAATAATTGAATTCTTTTGGAGAATTTTATTAAAATAGAAAATATAAACAGTCACTGATTTATTTTTCTACAAGAATTAAAATTTTTAAATAATTTAAATATAAAATTTGTTGAAATTTAACTACATTTCTAAAAATTACAATTGTAATTCTTTTAAATTCAATTATTAACCAAAATTAGAATTACAATTCTTTTGAAATTCAATTATTTCAAAAAATTACAAATGCAATTCTTTCAAAATTCAATTAATTCAAAAAATTTAAATTACAATTCCTTCAAAATTAAATTATTTCCAAATTTACAACTCCAATTTCTTCAAAATTCAATTATTTTCAAAAATGACAACTGTAATTCTTTAAAAATTCAATTATTTCCAAAAATTGCAGTTCCAATTCTTTCAAAATTCAATTACTTGAAAAATAAGAATTCCAATTCTTTTAAAATTAAATTCTTTACAAAAATTACAACTATAATTCTTTACAAATTCAATTATTTCAAGAATTTATGATTAAAATTTATATCCTAACTTTTTCTCTAAATCAATTATCAATTATTTTTATTAATTTTGTCATAATCTCGCATAGAATTCAATTATTTAAACATTAAAATAAAAAATGTATTGAATAATTAAATATTTCTTCAAATTGATTTTTTATAAAAAATTTTATCAAAATTACTTAAAATAATTGATTTTCGAAGAATTTTATGAAAATCTTTTTAAACAATTAATTTTATTCAAAAAATGTTATGAAAATTGTATTTGTAATAATAAAATTCCTGTGAAAATTTTATCATTTTAAAAAATTATTAAATTTTTGTGAAGAATTTTATTAAAATTATGTTAAAAATAATTGAAATCATCCAAAATATTTTATTATTTATGAAAATACTTGAATTATTGCGAAGAAATTTATTAAAAAAATGTGCAAATAATTGAATTTGTGTGAAATTGAATAATTGAATTCTTTTGGAGAATTTTATTAAAATAGTAGTTATTGAAAATCATTAAATTAAGGAAAATTTATGAAAATAATTGAATTTTCGAGAAGAATTTTACTATTTATGAATATAATTTGAAATTTTAACTAGAATTTTTTTTTAATTTTTGAACAGAATTGAATTTTTGCGAAGAATTTTAATACTTTTGAAAATAATTGAATTTCTGCAATCATTTGTAACTTGTCCAAAATTTAATTTTTTTAGTGTTTTTAACTAGAATTCTTGTATAAATCTATTATTCGTTAATAATTAATTAAATATTATATATATTAAAAAATTGAACTAATTTCAGAAGCATTTGAATTATTAAAATTTTTCAAAAATCTAAATTCTTTAAAATTTCTAATTAAATTCATCCAGAATTGAAATTTTGTGATAATTTAAATGAAAACCTTCTGAAGTTCATCTACTTATGAAAATTGTAAATGCAACTCTTTTAAAATTTAATTAATTGTGAAATGTTTAAGTAAATTTATTCTTTAAATAATTTCTAAGTATAATAATTTTTTGATAGTTCTTGAAGAATTAAGTTGATTTAAAAATGAAATTATTGTCAGAAATAGAAAAAATTGAAGGTTTTGTATTAAAATTCATGGTAATTTCATAGTTTACAAGACAAACAAAACAGACTTCAAAATTCAGAATTTTCTTATGAATTTTAAAAATCTAATTTTTCCAATAATTTTAATAAAAATCCCTGACTTTTCCCTGAACTCCCTGACCTGTGACAACCCTGAATTCTATTCCAATTCAATTCTAATTTCTGTACTAAAAGACAGAATTTTATCCTTCTAGCAAATATTCTTAGCATTTACCGGTTTTTTTGCGAACATTTCAAAGAGGATAACAATTATATATATTAGCTCGCATTATCAGTTGTATTATCTGTGTCACGACTTTATCAGTAGCTTTCAACAGAGCCTTATAAGGCAATAGACAAAAAGAATAAATATAATTTACAATATAACTTTCCAATTGTGTTATCCAATTGCCAAAAACATTCAATTTTTCCATTTGAAATTTCAATAAAATTTTACCACTTCTCCAAAAATTAGTCATCAAATTAATAAAAAAAAAATACCTTATTATGAGGTAAAACTATGAAAGCACCGCCTCCAGCCGATTCGACGATAATGGCGAGAAATTTGGGATTGACCGCACAAAATGTGGAATCCCAGGAAGACTTGGAAACTCTAATATTGTCATAGCACTGTTCTCGTTTTAAAGCTGTTCCGTACACGTGGCGGAACTTGCTACTGCGAACCACTCGGAAAGACATACCTGGACCTTAAAAAGAGAGAGAGAAAAAAAATAACAATCAAAACTTGTCAATTTTCAATCCTTAACCTAAAATTTTTTTTCAGAGATGAAATCACCAAAAAGCTTATGATTACTAAGTATTATTTCAATAAATTATTGTTACATTCGGTGCCGTGAACGTGGGCGTCGTGTGGATCATCCCCCAATTTATAAATAGATTCCCCACCCTAAATGTTGAAACTGAACGAAGAACACTGAATATATAAAATGAAAATATTTTCGAATCACCGAGAGAGAAGAGAGAGAGAGAGAGAGAAAGATAGATAGGAGAGAGAGAGCTTTCTTGATGCCTTTAATAGAGTTGTGAAACACTGGAAAAAAAGAGGACCTTTCCAAATCTGGAAATCTTTATACATCGATAAATATAAAATTACAATTTTTAACTCGAAATTACTCAATTATTTTTATCCCGATAAATTGATAATTATAAAAATTTGAAAATACGTACGATTTCTCACGTTTGTAACTGGAGCATGTTTTGGCGCGACACCGTTCTCCTAACGCTGTTCTGTTTCGACTAATATCGGAGGCTCTCCCCCCGCCGCGAATACTTTAACGACTGGGCGAAACTGAGAAAAACCATTATTCGGATCACGTAAACCGTGTAATTCATCCGAGGGATCCGAGGGAACAGTCATACGTAAATATGAGTCATATTGAAACCTTCATTGACATTTGTAACCTAGTACATGAATCGCTCATAATCAACTTAATGAACCTAATGAACTTAATGAACCAAGACATTTTATTTAAATAAATAATATCCCAAAAAACTAAATTCATAAACAATTTTCTCTCCTAAATCCATGTTTCTTCTCCCAAAAAAAATGTTTTTATACTGCAATTTCCGAAAATCTTACTGTCCGCTTGTGATTGATCCATTGTGCTCCAAAATAAACTACACTTTCACTGGAAGACCAAAAAAACTGGTTTTTTTTTACATGAATAAATATATAATTAATTAAAATCCAGAAGTATGCATATTGCAAACATGGACATGTAGGGTGTGTTCTATACGCTGCGCGCGCAGATTTCTTAATTTAAAAGCTAAGCGTATTAGAAAAAACAAAATAAGTTAAACGAAAAAAAAGCAATCAATCCATTTTTTAATCATTTTTTTATAAAAAAAATAAACAATCCTTTTCAAATGCGGGAAACAAAAAAAAAAATTGTTACAATCATGCGTGAAAAAGACGAGGCAAAAAATTGATCCAAAAAATTGTTTATTCAGCGAGTTAAACAGTTAATACAATTGTTTTTGTTTATGGTTCGCAAATTTAAATAACGAATAATATTTTAATTTGAAAAGATGTCACGAATATAATTCGCCGGATGTCCGAAAGGAGGCGACTGCCAAGAAAAACCGGAAACCCTCTGAAACACCATATTTGGCAATGCGCACCCTAAACGCGTGCAAGAAGATTATTCTGACCTGTCCTGACTATTATAGTTCTAAATTTCACTTTCTTTTATTATTATTTTATTTACAAAACGCTATTCATATATCCTTCTCTCTCTCTCTCTCTCTTGTTTGTCATCATGCTTTTTATATTAGACATTTTTTTTTTGAGAAAAAAACACACGTTAGAGATTAGCTACTTTTTGGTGTTTTAGTAAAGAGAAAAAAAACTCAAATAATCAGATTGATAAGAAAGTTTTACGCTCTTACGATTAAATGAATCAAGGAAACTGAGGCAATTTTCGGCAAGTGTTTTTTTTTCCAGATGACAGACGACGCACGCTTTTAGAAAAGAGCTCTATCCCCCACCCTAGATTTTATCATCATCGGAACAAAATCCGAAGTATACTTACTTGACTTGCTTGTTGAACTGCCAAAAAACAGAACACACGAGTTTGCGCACGCGGAACTTGTTGATTTTTTTATAAAAAAGAAACTTTTCTCTAATGTAAATTTAATAATTTAATTTTTGTGTTATTTACATTATATTTATAACCTAAAAGTAAGGTTATGATCATTGAAAGACTATAATGATTATATTCGTAATAATAGATATATTACAAACAGTCTTTGAAGTTCATTATTGTTAATTTGTTTAAATGAAATTGTATTAAAATAATTAAAATTTTTTATACACATAATAGAGGTTAATGAAAACAAAAGAAAAAGTTAAAGAACATGTTTTTGTTCTAACGGTTTACGGTTGTGAACACTGTGGAGAATTTGCAAGCAGGGTTGGGCATCTAAAGTAACTTTAAGCTTTTATCACACGTCCTATACTATATGATTTTTGGAAATTTAATTTTTGTGGAATAAAAAAATCTTTCTTCGAATAATCTACTGCTTTCTATTTATTCCATTGTAACTGTATTATACTGAAGATACTATTTTTACAATTCTTTCTCGAGAAATTTGAAGAATTAGAAAAAGAAGAAGCGCTAGCCTCCTGTGGACACACCTTCATAGTTTCCATTTCCGATCTGAAGTTGTTAGTTTCAAAACTTCCCGAAAGGTAGCGCACACAAGTGACATAAAATTCCCACCGATTGTCAAACTATGTAGTAAATTTTAACATTGTTTAGCTGCGATTAAAAGATTACAACAATAAATTTGTTTTTAATTTGTGATGCTATAATCAAATATTTCCAATGTAAAATGTCAATTTGAAACATTGTTCACGTAATTACTTGTGATTATTGAAAAATGCGGTGTAATTATCGTTAAAAGAAAATCAGTTGCGAGCAAAATAGTAACAAGTTGGGATGTTTTAAAAAAAGCTTGTTTCCTAAAATCATGAAGAATTATTATTATTTCCCGATAAGATACACCCATAGTTGATATTCAATATGAAGATAGTGTTTAACTGAGTGGGAAAAAAGTGTGCTATAAGCTAGAGAATGTTGAGATTTTTATCGAGACGTAGAGGCCGAGGCGTCGGTGGGCAAAATACATCTTCACAGATTAAAAATCAACGATTGTTAAGCAATAAGAATATAGTACAATGTAGAGTTGTACTGTTAGATGGAACTGATTTACCTATCGAGTTGTCGGTATGTACATTATTTATTATAATTATTCCCGTCAACAATGCATAGAAAATTATATAGTATGCAATTGTTATATTTCTGTTCTACTTTTTTTTTCTCTCCTCTCTCTGGGCGATTATCATTTATTTCATAATACATTGTTTTACTACAGAATGCAAAATTCCCTTGTTTATTAGATTTTTTTAAATACTTACTATTTTTGCTATTTTTTAAATACTATTTTTGCTATTTTCTAAATACTATTTTTGCTCTTTTCTAAATACTATTTTTATTATTTAAATACTATTTTTGAAATGGTCTTTCTCAATAACATATTGAAAATTAATTTAATATGTTTTAGAAAAAAGCGTTGGCCAGTGATTTGTATGAGCAAGTGTTTTATAGTTTAGATTTAATAGAAAAAGATTATTTTGGCCTACAATATACTGATAGCAACAATATTCAGCATTGGTTGGATCCTACTAAACCTATTAAAAAGCAGGTTAAAAGTAAGTTTAAATTGTTTGTCTTTTGTTTAATACAGGGTTGCCCAAGTTAGGGAAATCTGGGAAAACTCAGGGATTTTTATTAAAAGTACAGGAAAAAATTTAAATTTTAGAATTCATAAGAAAATTCATAATTTTTGTGTCTTTTTTGTTTGCCTCATAAACTATGAAATTACCAAGAATTCTAATGCGAAACCTTCCATTTTTTCTATTTCTGACAATAATTTATTTTTAAATAACTTCATTCTTGAAAAACTATCATAAAATTAAAATTAATTAATACTTAAAAACTGTTTAATGACTAATTTTACTTAAAAAATTTTAATTATATATGAATTGAATTTTAAAAGAGTTGCGTTTACAATTTCCATAAATAGATAAACTCCAAAAGGTTTAAATTTTTAAAATTCAATTTCCTTTATAAAATTTCTATTTTTAATAAATTTAATTAGAAATTTTAAAGAACTTAGATTTTTGAGAAATTTTAATAATTAAAATTCTTCTGAAATTAGTTACATTTTTTAATATATTTTTAAATAATTGTTCAAAATAATGGATTTACAGGTGAATTTTTGTAAAAAACTCTACAAAAATTGAATTTTGGAAATGTTTCAAATTCAAATCTTTAAAAAATCTGAATTTTTCATACCTTTAATTAATAATTCTGTAGAACTAGTATTTATGGAAAAATTTCATTTCATTTCTCTTGATATTAGATGAACTTCTTATTACTTATAATTAATATTATTTTAAAAATTGTAACTCAATTCTTAAAAAGAATTCAATTCTCTTGACAAATATCAAAATTCTACCGAGAATTTAAATTATTTTCAGGAATTTTAATAAAATTCTTGGCATAATTCAATTATTTTCATAAATAACAATATTAATCACAAGAATTCAATTATTTTGAAAAGTAATAAAATTGTTCGCAGAAATTAAATTATTATGAATTTTTTTTTTAAATCTCGTTAAAATTTCAATTATCTCTATAAATAACAATATTCTTTGCCGAAATTCAATTATTTTTAAAAATTTTATTAAAATCTGTATAAAATTTCAATTATTTTCAAAAACCTTTTTCTTAATTCAATGATTTTCGATATCTACTATTTAAAAAAAAATTCCTAAGGAATTTAATTATTTAAAACAAATTTTGATAAAATTCTATGCAAACATTCAATTATTTTCATAAATAATGAAAATTTCACAAGAATTTAATTAATTTCAAATTTTTTAAAATTTTTTCGCAATAATTTAATTATTTTCTAAAATAATAAAATATTTCAGAAGATTTCAATTACTTTGAATAAAATTTTAATAAAATTTTTCACAAAAATTGAATTATTTCTATAAATGATAACATTTTTACGGGAATTCAATTATTTAAAAAACAATTTTCATAAAATTTTTCCAAAAAAATCAATTATTTAAAAAGATTTTCATAAAACTCTTCGCAAGAATTCAATTATTTTTATAAATAACCAAATTTTTGTTAGGAATCCAATTATTTTTATAAATATTAAAATTCTTGTTAGAAATTCAATTATTTTAAAAGATATTAATAAGATTCGTTACAGGAATTCAATTATTTTCAAAAGTAATGACATTTTTCGCTGAAATTCAATTACGTGTAGAAATATAAACAAATTCTCTTCAAAAATTTCAATTACCTTTATAAATAATAAAATTCTTCCCCGGAATTCCATTATTTTCAAAAATTTTAATTATTTTTATACAATTTTTATAGTATTCCTCAAAAAATGTAATAATCTTAAAAATTTTATTAAATTCGTCAAAAGAATTCAATTATTTAAAAATTTGTTGATAGAATTCTTTATAAGAATTGAATTTTAAGAACATTCAATTGTTTAGTAAATTATTTATTTTTCTATTTAAATAATTAAATTCTCGTAGAATTTTCTAATAAAAATTGATTTAAAAAGGAATTTCAGTTAATATTTTAGATTATAATTGAATATTAAAAGCAATATTAATTCGATTAAATAGTTAGTTAGTTATCTTGGACCGTAAATCCTGTAAAGGTCCGTTTTTTTTGAGAAAAGATCCGTAAAGTCCGTAAATTGTACGATATAATTTGGATAATTTTAGAGAAATTACAAATGATTGCAGAAATTCAATTATTTTCAAAAGTAATCAAATTCTTCGCAGAAATTCAATTAAGTTCAAAATTTTTTTTAAATTCTCGTCAAAATTTCAATTATCTTTAGAAATAATTAAATTCTTCTCTGAAATTCAATTATTTTCAATAATTTTAATAAAATTTTTCGCAGACTTTCAATTATTTTTAAAATGTAATTATTCTTAAAAATGTTATTGGAATTCGTCAAAAGAATGAGGATTGAATTGATATGAGGATTCAATTTTAATAAACATTCAATAAATTGTTTTTTTTTGTATTTAAATAATTGAATTCTGGTAGAATTTTCTCATAAAAATTGATTTAAAAATGGATTTCACTTAAAATTTTAGATTATAATTGAATATTAAAAGCATTAGAATGTAAATTTTGAGAAATAATTGAATTTTGAAAAGGTTTCAGATTAAAATCTTTGAAAATTTGAATTTTTCATATTTTTAACTAACAATTCTGTAGAATTAATTTTTTTTGAGAAACTTTAATTGCGGATTTTTTTTATATTATTTGAAGTTTTTATTTTTTAATATATATTTAATTGAAGAATTTACGAATAATCGAAATTTTTCGTAAAATTGAATTGTAAACAAATGAATTTGAAAATTTACAATTAAATAAATTTGTAAAAAAAAATGTAATAGAACATTTTTTTGAGAATTTAGTAGTTTTTAAAGTGAATCAGAATATTCTTTAGGGTCAGGAATAAAGTGAAAATTCTGTCTGGAAATCAGGGAAAAACAAAATAAAATTTTTGTGGCAACCCTGAAATAGTTTGAATATTATTATTCATGCTTAATATATTTTAGTTGGACCTCCTTATACTTTACGATTGAAAGTTAAATTTTATTCATCGGAACCGAACACACTTAGAGAGGAATTAACTCGTTATCAGTTTTTTCTTCAATTAAAACACGATGTTCTGGAAGGAAAACTTCACTGTCCTCATCAAGTTGCTGTACAATTGGCAGCATTAGCTCTTCAGTGTATGATATTTTTCATTTATTATTAACTAAAAAAAACAAAGATGATTATATTTTTCTTATTAAATTATTAATATAGATTTTCTTATTAAATTAGTAATATAGATTTTATTATTAAATTGAAATTAGTATTAAATTGAAAACCTAATCGAATTAAAATTTCTTTATAGCCGAATTAGGTGATTACGATCCAACAATGCACAGTGCAGTGACAGTTTCTGAATTTCGTTTCGTTCCCGGACAAACCGAACAAATGGAACTGGAAATCCTGGAGGAATATGCGAAATACAAAGGACTGAGTCCAGCACAAGCTGAATCGACTTATTTGAGTAAAGCGAAATGGTTGGATATGTACGGTGTCGATATGCATACGGTCTTGGGAAAGGACGCTTGTGAATATTCCCTTGGTTTGACACCAACTGGTATTTTGGTCTTCGAGGGGAATCAAAAAATTGGATTATTCTTTTGGCCGAAAATTGGACGATTGGATTTTAAGAAGAAAAAACTGACTTTGGTTGTAGTTGAAGAGGATGACGAGGGTCGAGGCGAACAGGAACACACATTCGTCTTTCGTTTGGCCAATGAAAAATCCTGTAAACACTTGTGGAAATGTGCCGTTGAACATCATGCGTTCTTTAGACTTCGAGCTCCCGTTAAGGGTGCAAATGGTCGACAAAATTTCTTTCGCATGGGCTCTCGTTTTCGCTACAGTGGAAAAACGGAATTTCAAACAACACAATTGAATCGTGCACGTCGTACTGTGCAATTTGAACGAAGACCGAGTCAACGTTACGCGAGAAGGCAGAGCCATGTTTTGCGCGAGCGTCAGAGACAGCAGGATTCTTCTCCGCCGCAACAACAGCAACAATCGCCACCGCAGCAGCAACAACCACCAGCACAGCAACAACAGACATCTTCAGGTATTTTTTTATTTTTCCTTACTTATTCAGAGAGTTATTCAGAGTTAGGGATATTTTATAAACCTTGAAGAAACCTAGAAAAGTCAGGGAATTTTAATCGGAATCCTGGAAAATTATTGTTTTCTAAAGTTATTGTGTTCATTCTTGAAATTTAATAAAAAACCTTCAAATTTTTCTATTTCTAGCAATAATTTCTTTTCAAATAACTAAAAAAGTTGAATTTTGAAGAAGTTACAAATGATTGTAGAAAATCAATTATTTTCAAAAGTAATAAAATTCTTCTCAGAAATTCAATTATTTTCAAAAATTTGTTTAAAATTCTTAGCAACATTTCAATTATTTAAATAAAATTTTAATAAAATTCTGCGAAAACATTAATTATTTTCATAAATACATAATAAAAATTTCACGGGAATTCAATTATTTAAAATATAATTTTCATAAAATTTGTCAAGAAAATCAATTATTTTGCAAGAATTCAATTAGTTTTATAAATAATGAAATTATTCGCGGGACTTCAATTATTTTTAATACAAATTTTATATAAATTCTTAGAAAAATGCAATGTTTTAAAAAAAATTTATTAAAATTCTTCAAGAATCAATTATTTCAAGTAATTTTGATAAATTTTTTTTATAAAAATCCAATTTTAAGAAATATTTATAATTATTCAATAAATTTTTTATTTTTATATTTAAATAATTGACATCTCGACGAAATTATATTATACAAAATTAATAAAAATACAAAAACAAAAAATACAAAAATACAAAATACAAAACAAAATACAAAATTAATAAAAATAATTAATAATTGATTTAGAGAAAAAAATTAGATTATTGATAAAATTCTATACAAACATTCAATTACTTTCATAAATAATAAAAATTTTCTCGAAACCCAATTATTTACAAATTTTTTTTATAAATTTCTTCGCAATAATTTAATTATTTTCATAAATAATAAAACTCATCGCAGAATTTAAATTATTTTTATAAATGATAAAATTCTCAGCATAAATTGAATTATTTTCATAAATAATAAAATTCTTAGCAAAAATTCAATTATTTTCATTACAATTTTAATAAAATTTTACAAGATTCAATTATTTTTTTAAATTTTGATTAAATTCTTTGAAAAATTCAATTATTTTCAAAAATTTTAATAAAATTGTTGGGAAGAATTTAATTATTTTTAATACAATTTTAACAAAAATTTCGACAATATTGAATTCTTTTAAAACATTTTAATAAAATTCTTCGAAAAATCCAATAATTTAAAAAATGTAATAAAATTCTTGTCAGGAATTTAATTATATTCATAAATAACAAAATTCTTCACAGAAATTCAATTATATTCAGAAATTTGAATAAAATTCTTTGAAAAAATTCAATTATTTTTAAATACAATATAATTCTTCGCAGTAATTCAATTACGTTATAAAATTTTAAAAAATTCTCGTTAAAATTTCAATTATCTTTATAAATAATAAAATTCTTCTCCGAAATTCAATTAATTTCAAAAATTTTAGTAAAATTCTTGGCAAAATTTTAATTATTAACAAAAATGTTTCTCACTTCAAGAATTTTCAATATCTACTATTTTAATAAAATTCTGCAAAAGAATTTAATTATTTTCATAAACAATAAAACTCATCACAGAAATTCAATTATTTTTAATACAATTTTAATCGAATTTCTTGAAAAATTTAACTATTCTTAATAATTTTATTAAAATTCGTCGAAAAAAATCAATTATTTAAAAATTTGTTGATAAAATTCTTTATGAGAATTTAATTTTAAGAAATATTCAATTATTCAATAAATTATTTATTTTTGTATTTAAATAATTGAATTCTCGTAGAATTTTCTAATAAAAATTTATTTAATAATTAATTTCAGTTAAAATTTTAGATAATAATTGAATATTAAAAGCAATATAACATGAATGTTTTGATTATTTTAAAAAATAATTGAATTTTGTAAACTTTTCAAATTCAAATCTTTGGAAAATTTTTCGAAAGAATTCAATTATCTCTATAAATATAAGAATTCTTCACAGAAATTCAATTATTTTCAGAAATTTTTTTAAAATTCTTGTCAATATCCAATTATTTTTAAGAATTTTAATAAAATTGTTTACAAATTTCAATTATTTTTATAAAAATTAAATTTCTTCTAAGGAATTCAATTATTTTCATAAATAATAAAAATTTTTTTACGAATTTTTATTTTATTTGTTGTTAAAATTCTTTATAAGAATTCAATTTAAGAAATATTCCATTATTCAATAATTATTTATTTTTGTGTCTATTGAAATAATTGAATTCTTGTAGAATTATCCAATAAAAATTTATTTAAAATTGAGTTTCAGTAAAAAATTTAGATAATAATTGAATATTAAAAGTATTATAACGTGAGTTTATAGAAATAATTGAATTTTGAAAAGGTTTTAAATTAAAATCTTTGAAAATTTGAAGGAATTTGAGAGATGAGAATGTAAAAAATAGGAAATGAATTATTTCAGGTGGTTCAGAAGAAGAGAGTATTCAACGTCAGTCGAGTAGAAGTAGTACAAAATCTTCAAACTCGAGTATTCAAGGAACATCTTCACCACTAGTTGATTCACTATTAAAGTCATTGGCAAAGGATCAGCAACCTTTGGAACCAAGGAATCAATCAACGATTGCAACAACGCAGAAAGAGACTGAAACAATGAAGACGAATTTAACTATTGAAAATATAAATAATCAACAAACACCAATTGTGCCAAACAATCAGGTTTGTGGTGCCTCTGCGTTGCCGCCCCGCACGCCAATTCCACTCGAGTCACTCAAGTGCAATATACTCAAGGCAAAGTCTTTAGAACTTGGAAAAAATTCCAATTTAGTTTCAATTTCATCCACTGAAACAACGGCCACTCCGGAAAAAATTCAACCCACCGATGCTGCCACTATTGTTGCAGTGGTAAGTTTTCTTTGACTAATTTCTAATTTTTCTCTTCATTTTCATCGTGTTCTTTAATTGTACATTTGTTGTTTTGTTTAAACAATCTTTATTAAATTTTCCCGAGAGATCGAATAGCATTAGCAGGCTTCGTATTCATCTACTAAATCATACTATTAACTATTTTTTTACGATTTGCTACTATCAGAATAATTTTTTCTTTTTTTTACTTTAAGTTCGCTAATAGTTGAAATAAAAAAAATTATTCTCAATAATTTAAATAATTTAAATAAAATTCTTAGAAACAATTCAAAAAATTTTAATAAAATTCTTTGAAACGGTTTCAATTATTGTCAAATTTGTTCACAAGATTCAATTAATATTTTTAATATCAACTATTTTAATGAAATTTATCAAAATAATTCAATAATTTAAAAAATATATTTATAAAATTCTTTGCAAACATTCAATTATTTCCAGAAATAAACAAAATTTTCATATGAATCCTATATTATTTAAAATACAATTATCATAAAACTTTTCAACGAAAAATCAATTATTTAAAAATATATTTATAAAATTCTTCTTAGGAATTAAATTATTTGGGAATATTTTAATAAAATTTGTTGCAAACATTCAATTATTTTCATAACTAAATAAAATTTTCATATGAATCCTATTATTTAAAACACAATTTTCATAAAATTTTTCGAAATAAATCAATTGTTTAAAAAGATTTTTATAAAATTCTTCTCAAGAATTCAATTATTTAAAAAATTTTAATAAAATTTGCAAGAATTCAATTATTTTTCATAAAAAATAAAACTCATCACAGGATTTCAATTATTTTTAATACAATTTTAAATAAATTCCACGAAAAATGCAATTCTTTTAAAATTGTTTATTAAAATTCTTTAAATTATTATATTTAATTTTCTTCTAATATGTTTATTAGAATTTAATAATTATTTTCAATACATGATTAATTAAATTTCTCGAAAGAATTTAATTATATTCAAAAAGTTTAATGAAATTCTTCGTAACAATTCAATTATTTTCAAAAAATTTTCATAAAATTCTTCGTAGAAAGTTAATTAACATCAAAAATTTTTCGAAATTCAATTATTTGTTAATTAATAACAAAATTCTTCTAAGGAATTTAATTATTTAAAAAAAATTTAATAAAATTCTTCGCAAGAATTTAATTATTTTTATAAATAATATAATTCTTTTTAGGAATTAAATTATTTAAATTATCTTTATAAATAATAAAATTCTTCTCCGAAATTCAATTATTTTCCAAAATTTTCCTCACTTCAATGATTTTCGAAATCTCCTTTTTTAATAAAAATTCTCCAAAAGAATTCAATTACTTAAAAAAATTTTACGCAAACATTTAATTATTTTCATAAATACTAAAATTTTTGCAGGAATTCAATTATTTAACTGTCTTAATTTAATTTAAATTATTTTTAATATCATAGAACTTTCTAATAAAAATTGATTTTAAATTGAATTTCAGTTAAAATTTTAGATAATAATTGAATATTAGAAGCGTTATAGTGTGAATTTTTAGAAATAATTAAATTTTAAAAGATTTTTAAATTGAAATGTTTGATAAATGTTCATTGTTGTAAAACTTAAATAATTAAAATTTAATAGTAATTTAAACTTATATTTTGAAATAAAATGATTAAAGTTTTGAAGAATTTTATTTAAAAATTGCAGCAAAATATTGATTAATGTTGTAATTATTAGAAATAGTTCAACTTCAAAAAGGCTTTATATTGAAATTATTATTTAAAATATTTAAATTCCTGTTGAAGAATAAATAGGCATTTAAATATTTATTTTAAAAAAATAATTTTAGTTTTTAATGTAATTTAATTTATAGAAATTATGAAAAAAATTGAGACGTCAAATTTAATTTTTCAATAGCAACTTTTTTACTATTTTTTTAAAATTAATTATAGAGTGCAAAGCCTGCATTAGTGACGGGATCTGAAGAAAGAAAACTTGAAAGCAAAGTGACAGGTTTTTTTTTTATTGAAAATGAAAATAGGCCAAAAGGGTCAGTTACTAATAAAAAGCATTGATTAAATAATTAACGACTAAATTTTCATTATGTTCGAAATACTCTATAGAAACTGATTTCGATTTTACCTAACTAAAAGGAAAGATAAATGTCTCACAAACATATTTTCTACACATCTACAACTCCGAATATAAATTTTAACTTTAACTCGATTTCTCGAATTTTTTCGCCAGTTTGTTTATAACGTAATTTTTGTCTTAGCTTGCTTCTTTTTGAATTGCTAGCTTGCTTTGTTAATTTTTTTGGTGCTTCTCTGCTATGTTTTTTTTCTTTCATGACAACAGGGTGGAGATAAATTGACATTATCAGTGAGTGGAACAGCACCGAGTCCATCGATCGACGATACCGTTACCGTAACACATTTCTCCCTCGATAGTTGGGGTAAAATAGAACAAAAAACAACACCCTATAGTCCAAAAATGTTGAATCAATCGCAAAATCCATTTACAAATAATCCATTTATTAATAATACAAGTATTGAAGTTGCCGATGGTGTTGTTGTTAATGAAGAGATGAATAATTTGGATAATAAAAAAGAGCCAATCGAAGAAGTCAAAGCAAATACTAATCCATTTATAGATTCAAATCCATTTTTGGGACTACTCAATCCATTTAATGATGTTGGTTTCTCGCAAACGCAAAAACCACCGAGCAGTCCCGTTGAACAAACGGCTGAGATTATTCTTGAAAATAATGACGCTGAATTAGGTAACGCGAGAGTTGTTAAAACAGAAGAAATTCAAACAACAACGACAACACTTACGCATAAGGTTAGTAAACAAAAAAAAATAAAATAAAATTGTCGAAGGAGAAAAATACGAATAAAAAATGCTTGCAAGTCGAATATATGCTACTGCATTTTTTTATGACATCATTAGAAAATTCTTAATGTGAAAAACACTAATTGTTTGTGTTGTTTTAATTCTCTTTTCTCGAATTCTGGACGTTTTCAATTTCTTTAAATTTAACTATAAAATACAGTCCTTTTTCTATATAAAAGCAAAAATTATTTATATAATCGAAATAAAAAATACTTTCATATTTTACAAATAAGGAAACTAAAGTTCAGAATTCGAGAAATATTTGTAATAGTCTTTTCTCAACAAAAAAAAAAAAAAAATACGAAACTGATTGATTTTTATTTCACAGGATGAAAATTCAGCACAGGACATTAGTCCCTGGTTAGTTGCGGATCCATCGCAATCGCCAACTTCCCAAAGTCCAACAAAGCACACTGTAATCACAAGGAAAACAGTTATTACAACACAATTGTAAATGGATTACAATTTACTTGTTAGAAACATTTTTGTTGAGTTTCGTATGCGCCTTTTTTTTGCATTTAAACTGATAGTGTACTTAAAAACGAATTTTGCATTTAATTCAAAAGTCTTCAGTTAGATAAATATTCAAGGTAAGAAAATAATTCTTTTAATAGAAAAAATGTTGATAGAAAACATGTGTGTAATCACAGTGATTTTTTTTTTTAATTAACAAAAACAAAAGTCTGTCTTGAGAGAGCATTTTTAGATAACTGATAATTTTTTCCTGAAAGCTCTTGTCTTTTGATAAACAACTTTTTTTACATTTATAATTTATAATGAGAAGAAGAGAAAAAATACGAAAAAACGAAAAGTGTGTAAATTCTGTGATCATGAGATTATAATGGTGGATACTTTATGAGGCAATATGCTCATTTTAAATCTTTTTCAAACTGCTTCAAGACTATCGTACTCTCCACTATAAGACTTAATGCGCGTGCCTTAGAAACATCGACTTATTTTTAAACACAATTCAACAGACTGTCTAAGTCATTCCAAAAAAAGAAAATTATTTAGAATTTTAATTGTTCGAATGTCTCTGCATTTTTATACATACAAAAGAAGAAAGCATTGATTTCAATTAATTGATATTAACAGGAAATCAATTTTTAAGAGAAAAACCCTATTTTTGAATATTTTAAATATTTTAGAAAATTTAAAAGTTAAAAAAGCAAATTAAACATTTTTGTAAAAAATTATTTACTTTTTTTTATTTAATAAATTAAATCTTAATTTATTTTCTAATTAAGTCTTATACTCTTTTAAATTGCTCCATTTTTTCATATATTTTTTTTTGTTTTTGAAACCTTCGAAACATTTGAAAACTTGTGCAGTATTATTATATATGAGTTGAAAATGATCAAACTATCATATTTTATGATAAAATAACCAGTACGAATGAAAATTGAGGAAAAAAACAATGCCATAATATTAACAGTACGTATAAATAAATAAATAAATAAATAAATAAATATACAATCTAATAAATATAAACTTGCAACGATTGTACGTAACGTCTCGTCATATTTGATAGTATTTTAAATACTACAAGAGAGATAAAATTTATACAAAGACAATGCAGATTGAAACGTCATATTATATATTATACTTTAAATATTATGTATAATTCCAAAGCCTAATATATGTTTTACGATAAAAAAAAAAGAAAAGAAGAAGAAGAAAAGTACAAGGTTAAAGTGTACTAAAAATGTTATATATTGGTTACCTAGTTATTTTAATTTTATATATAAATATTTATATATATGACAAAAAAAAAGAGAAGAGAAATCATGTATATTTATTACATAACAATTAGAACGTGAAATCAATAATTATTTCGAATCACCGAAAATGCCTTGTTAATGCCTCGTACTTTAAATTATGTAATCGAAAACGATGCTGCATTATTATTGTACTTGATATAAAATTTCAACGAATTAAGGTCATTTACCTGTCGGATTCTCCACGAATCTTGAATTTAAATAATTATTTTTAAATTTACAAAGTAAATATCAAAGTTAATATCACGTTATTTGTAGTGTATTTACGAAAATTGTTAAACAAATTTTGGTAATTTTCAAATTTTCCAATTTTCATATTTTTGATAGTTAAATTTTTTATAAATTTGTAAATGATAAAAATGTAAAAATTTATAGAATTTTTTTCTTTGTAAATTGAAAAATTATTATATATTAGAAATTTAATGATGGAAGAAAAATTGCGTCGTAAGATGTGCTTTTTTTGTACTTAAGTAAGCTCAATATTTTAGAAGAATGCTTTTCGTGTGTTGTATTATTTGCTTTGTTTTTTTTATACACAATTGACTTTGATTGTCTTTATAATGAAATATTCATAAAATAGCTTTTTATAGAATAATAAAATATACACATCACATATATATAGAGGAAATGAGCTTCCGCTGAAAAATCATGAAGAACGAAATAATTAATAATAATAACAATAATAATAATAGTAATAAAGCTTCTTCTTTATTGTACTTAAAACTGAAAGTTAATAATAGTATTTCTCCGAAGATCTTTCTTTAGAAATTAAGTTTTATTTTTTAAGACGATAACTGCTTGTGTTAATTTTTTTCCCTAAAAATTATATAAATATATAAATATATATGTGTATTCCGTCCTAAAAAAAATCTTATACATATGTACACGAATGTGCAAGTTTGCTTTTTAATAAAAAAAAAATGTTTTATGAAATTAATTCGCATTTGTAAAAAAATTTTTTTCCACAACTTCATTAATTTTTTATTTTTGTTAATATTATTTTTTTTATTATTATTTTTGTTAATATATTTTTTTTATTATTATTTTTGTTAATTTCTAATAAATCAAAAACTCTAGTGTCAAAGTATTTTTATATTTTGAAAAAGAAGAAATCAATTTTAGAACTTCCAAATACTTGGAATTAAGAAAATATTACACAAGGAGTTAAAAATAAAGTCAATTGGACTTTTTCCAACTTTTAAAATTTTTTCTGTGTTCAAACGTCCGGAAAAATATTCGTTATTTAATTTTTTCTTTCTATTGTAAATATATAAATTAAAATAAAAAACTATTTGCAAATAAAATTTTTTGTAATCGAAAATTACAATTTGAATCGAAAACAAATTTTTCAATTTAATAAAAAATAAAACAATAGATATAATTTTATATAAAAAATAAAATTCTATAAAAATGGAAAGTCCTTTCTAAAATAAGAAATAATTTAGCAAAAAATATTATTTGGGCAAAAAAAAAAGAATTTCAATTTTTGAATTTCGCGCCTAGGAAGTGACAGCAGCGCCACGCGCGGCATGGAATTGACACTATTTTTTGCGAAATCGATATTCTACTCAAATATTGACTCGAAGTGTTTCTATGTATTGTGGTGTAGGTGTTCGTTCCGCGTGCGTGTGACAGTACTACGGTGTCGCAAACGAAAACGTCTGCGATGCAGTGGTGAATAAAATAATTTCACTCTTTTTTAACAAGTTGTCAGAGGGAAAAATCATCAACAAAAGGAAATAAAGTGTTAAGCGACGGGACGCTTGTCCATTAAAAACAAAATGTCGTGGCTAACGGGAACAGTGATTTTGTTGTGTCTGACTTTTGGCCTCTCACACGCGATTCTCGAAGAACCTACACCGACCACCATCAAGGATCATGGAGGTGACTTCATTTATTTTCTTGTCCTCATTTTACCTGCGTTTATAAACTTGGTTTCAAAGCTTTTTTTTCACCCCTCAAAAATATTGAAGAATTCCAAGACTTTGGAATTTTTATCAAAATACCTATCTTGTATTTTTTTTGTCAGAAGAATTTAGAAAATATTTCCCTTTTGAACATAGAGATGAAAATATTTTCCATTGTGTTAGTAATTGAATCATCTAACAAGTCCATAAGCACCTGCAGTGCTTGAACAATTATGGCGATTTTTCCACACTACAAGTGATGGAAATTAATTTCTTATTGAGAAAAAGGTTACTTTTTTTTAGATTGTAAACTTTGAGAGAATCTTTGAACCTTTTTTTCTTGAGATATTTCTTACTATGAGACGAATATATACATCGTAATACATGAAAGGGAAATAGAATATATTGATTTTGGAACAGCGTAATATTTTGAATCATTTTCAAATACATAATTAATACAAAATTTCTTTTTTTCTAGTCTACTATTTTCGATATTTTATTTTAAAAAATATTTTTGATTTATATATAAAATGATATAAAAGTTCATAAACGATTCTTTTTTTTAAATAAATAAATATTTACTAAAACTAAATTTATGAGTATAATACTAATAAAAATAATAATTTATAATTGTTCACACTTTGTAGTTGTAGAAGAAACTAGAAGTGATTTTATTTAATATATACAAAAGTGAAAGGGTAAACATGCACTGCTTTAGAATTCTAGATGAAAAAATTATATCGTTGAGCTATGATTAAAATACATTATCCCGGCTAAGGACATTAAAAAAATGCATTGCTTTGGATTATTAAAAAAAATATATGTCCCGTGATCAACGAGAAAAAGAGATAATTCCTTTCTTGACATTTGATAATGAAATTGTTTTAATCAATCCAATTAATCTCTCTGATATAGATATATATATATCATCACACTTTAATGATTTTTTTACTTTCTTTATTTTTATAATTTCTTTTCATATTTCTATTTTCTTTCCATATATATTTTATTATTTACTCTCTCAAGTATTGATTTTCATTGTTTACTTGTCAAACGTAAAATATTTTTTTGAACAAAAATGCAATTGATATAGAGCTCTTTTATTTCAAATCTGTCTTTTAAAGCACTTTTTTTAGATAAACCTCTCCAATGGAATTTAAATCAATACCTTTCAATATTTTGTTCATAATCAAACAATAGTAACAATGAAGTTTGTCAATTTTGTTGAATTTATTATTAAATATGACAAAACAAATTTTAGTTTTCATTTTTTTTGAGTGATTAATTGTATAAGCAATTAATTAATAATGAGCAGCGAAATTTATTTCGAATTAAAAGTAATAAATGAGTATAATAATAATCATAATAATGATATTTGCTTTGTAAGCTCGTTTATACTAAATTAATGTTAATTTTAATAATAACCACATTAATAATAATAATATAGAAATATTATTTTTTTATTTATTAAATCAAAATTTATTTAACCGTAATTTTTTATTTCGGATTTATTTATTTATTTCGAATGTTTAAATTCGCGGAAATTAAAAAAAAATTGTTATGAATAATGTGTGGCGTAATAAATGATAAATAATTGAATAATAATTCACATTGTCGTAGAGTATTTACGTAATGAAATAAATGTATTTATAAATTGTCATTACATTGTACAAAAGTGCTTCATTACTTCCGTCCAGTGCTTAATGAATAATTAAAAGTAACTGGAGAATTTCGAAGCCTAGTGAATACTTTGATGAGTTATTTCTTGAAGGGTTCTGGGTATAGTAGAAGCAGCTTAATCAAACTTTAGTAACCAAAATGAAATTCAAGTAAATGTAAATTAAACTTTTAGTGTTATTAAAAAACTTGTTTTTCTAAAATAACATTTAAACGCAAAAAGAAAAGTTTGATAAATATTTTTGGAAAAGTCAGGGAATTTTGATCGAAATCCTGGAAAATTGTTGTTTTTTAAAATTAAAATTCAATTATTTTCAAAAATTTTAATAAAATTCTTGACAAAATTTTAATTATTTCCAAAAACTTTCCTCAATTCAATGATTTTTAATATAAAAATTCTTAAAAGAATTCAATTAGTTAAAAAAAATTCTTAATAAAATTCGACGCAAACATTTAATTATTTCCATAAATAATAAAAATTTCACAGGAATTCAATTATTTACAAACTATTTTCATATATTATTCAATTATTTTCATAAATAATGACATTTTTTTACAGAGATTCAATTTTTTTCATAAATAATAAAACTAAATGCTGAATTTCAATTATTTTTAATACAATTTTAATGGAATTCCTCGAAGAAAGTTATTATTCTTAAAAATTTTATTAAAATTTATCAAAGAAATTCAATTATTTTAAAAACCTTTGCTGCAATTTATTAATTAGAATTTAAATATTATTTTCAATAGAATTTTTAATTAAATTTCTTTAAAGAATAAAATTATTTTCAAAAATTTTAATGAAATTCTTATTCGATTTTTTTCAAAATAATTTTAATAAAATTCTTCGCAGAAATCCAATTATCTTTAAAAATTTACAAAAATTCTCTTGAAAATTTCAATTATCTTTATAAATAATAAATTTTTTCTCCGAAATTCAATTATTTTCAAAACTTTTAATAAAATTCTTGGCAGAATTTCAATTATTTTTAATGCAATTTTCATCAAATTTCTCGAAAAATGCAATAATTCTTAAAAATTTTATTAAGATTTGTCAAGAGAATTCAATTATTTAAAAATTTGTTAATAAAATTTTTTACGAAAATTCGAATTTAAAAAATATTCAATTGTTTAATCAAATATTTATTTTTATAGTTAAATAATTGAATTCTTGTAGAATTTTTTATGTAAATATTGATTTAAAAATGAATTTCAAATTAAAATCTTTGAAAATTTGAACTTTTCATACTTTTAATTAAGAATTCTATAGAATTAATTTTTCTCAATAAGTTTAATGGAATTTTTTTTTATTATTTCAAGTTTTTAATTTCCAATATATTTATAATTGCAGAATATGTCAGAATAATCAAAATTTCGTAAAATTAAATTGTAAACAAAAGAATTTGAAAATTCACAAAGAACTTTTTAAAAAATTATTTTAAAAAAATTGACTTAAAGAAGAATTTTAGTTGAAATTTCTAGAAATAAATAAATAATAAATAAATATTTTTATAGTTGAATAAACAAAAATTAAAAATTAATAACAATAAAAAATAAACGTTTTTTGCAGATAAGTAAATAGATTTTTAATTCAAAAATTAGAGCAACTGGAAAATTTTCAAAAAAAAAGTTTATAAAAATTCATGTAATTTTCTGTCAAGAAATTTAATTATTAAATTTTCCTTTACAAACTGTTTATTGAAGCTCTTATGTCTCTAATTACATCATAGCCAAGTTTCAACAAGTTAAAATTATTTACAGGTGAAATGTAGTTAACTTTGCGTTAATAAAGGAAAATTAATTGAGAAATGGAATAATTTAGGAAAAATAGAATCTCGTTAATTATTCTTTTTTTTTCTCTCTCAAAAACCGAGAACAATAAATTTTTCTTTTAATTTGACATGGAAAATACCTTATCCACTTTCTCACTCTCTCCTCATAACTCATAAACTGCTGTCTGCAATATATATTTAGGGCAAGTAATTTACTATACAAAGTGATTATTCGCAATTTGCTTTCAGAAAATTTAACAGATTTACAAGATGTAGTGCAATGGATTTTTTTTTCTAATTATTGGAACAATCAGTTTATAAAATAATTATTTCATCTAGAAGTTAATTTATAAACAAGGTTAATTATTTTTTTATTGATGTTTTTATTTATGGAGGAGTCAAGACAAAACTTGTGTCTTTAATGTCGTAGATTTTGTATGAAAAAAATAAATTTTTGTTTTAGTGAAAGGGGGAAGAATTTAATTTTCTATAATTTGAATAATTAATTGTAAAATTGTAATTTTTATTCAATTACCTAGATAATTATTTTTATTTTTATTTATTTTTTTATTCGATTAATTATTTTTATTCATTTTTTATTCGATTAATTATTTTTATTTTTATTAATTTGTTTATTCAATTAATTACTTTATTTAATAAAATTCTTTGCCTAAATTGAATTTATCTTTCTCGTGTAAAATACGAAAAGACAATTTCGCTTTCGTTCACTTGGATGTTCAAAACGATTTGAAAAACAAAATATTTTTTTTTGATCTTCAATTCTGAATTTAATTATAATTTAAAAAAGATATTCAATTGATTGCAATTATTTCTATATAATATTAATGTACTTTTTCTCTTTTGTTTAGTGCCCCGGTTAGATTTAGAGAGTCTTGAAAGCGGATATCATGGATTGGTGAAAGAAAATGAATCTCTGGTCGAGGTGACACCGCAGATTCGCGCTTTGGGAGCCAAGATTTGCTCTTTTCATATCGCCAACAAACACCATGGCGAAGCGCCTTTTGAAATTTTACTGAAAGAAAATGGTGTGGCAAAGCTTAAGGCTCTACGAGTTTTGAACTGCGAGAAAAGACGTAACTACAAATTCGATATTGCCGCTGTCGCTTGTAATGGAGCCCTATCAGAAAGGTACGAGATTATTTTCAATCAAATTGAAAAAATTAACAAAATTTTCTATTTACTCAAAAAAAAATTCAAGTTTCTAATTTTAACAAAAAGAAAATTTGTTTTTCAATATTCAAAGCGTAGAATATTTCAGAAATATCCATTAAATATACGTTCAGTTAAATTTGTTTTTAATTTAAATACAATAATTCAAAATAAATAAATATTAATTGCAAACAAAATATTATAACAGAACAAACAGCAATTTAAAAAGGATCATCGATCCAGTGCAAAACAATTAATTTTCAATTAAAAAGGAGAGCTTTGGATGATGATGGTTTTTCGAGAAAAGTGTATTTTGAAAAATGTATGAAACATTTTTTATTTTTTATAATTAAACCAGTAAATCCAGGTTAAAACTTGAAATAACGTGGGATAATGAAAATATCGATTTCTTTAAGCTTTGAACGAATGGAACACACGGTAAAATACTGATGAATGTCCCTCATTTTTAACAAAAGACGCGTATAGTGAATTCAATAGTACATTCAGTTAAAGCTTCATAAATAGAACTCAGAAAACTTGTACAAGACAAACAATTGTTAGGAGCCTATATTGAAACCTATATAATCCATAGATATATATTGTAATTTACTTTAATAATACACTCAAATCTATATCAAAATTATCTCCCTCTCCCTCTCCCTCTCTCTCTGTGAAATAATATCCTATTTTCTTCAATATTCCTTTAGAATTCGAGAAATTAAAAAAAAACAATTGTATTTGTAATACGATTTTATTTTAACCCACAAAATCTTTCTCTCATATAATCTAGATTGACACCATATTTCATAAAAAATTGAAATACTAACGAATTTATGTTTTTTTTTTCTGGAAAATTTGACCTGATTTTTATTTTAACTGGAAATTTTAATTATTCGAATTTTTATTTAAATGAGTTTTAACTGAACGTTTAATTTAATGGAATTTTTAATTTTTCAATTTTAAGTGGGGGGATTTTTTTTATTTAACTCAGTTTTTATTTAATAAAGTCAAAGTGTTTATTTAAGTGATTTTTTACGTTCGGATTTTTGTTGTACAGAATTTTTATTTCGAATTTTTATTTACAATTTTTATTTTAAGTTCTTATTTACTTCGAAACTTAACGAAAATTAAAATTAAAAATTCTGTTTAGCGAATTACTAAAATAAGTAAATATTCTGTTTTAAAAATGTTTCTACTTTTTTCTCTTCTTTAAATTAGACTCAATTTTAATTTTAACTCGAATTTTTATTTGAGTTTTAACAGAAAAACGAATTTTTTATTTCACAGGGTTTTTAAATTACTTTTTATTTCGATTTAATAGAATTTTAATGTAGTTAAATTTAACTTTTATTTTCTATTTATATGAGTTTTAACTAAACGGAGTTTAATTTAACAGAATTTTTAATTTTTCAATTGTATTTAAGAGAATCTTAATTTAACTGAGCTTTTATTTAATAGGATTTTAATTTAACTGAATTTTCATTCTTTGCTGATTTTCATTTTACATAATTTGTATCTCTGTATTTATTAATATTACTTATTATTTTTTAATTATTATTCTTATTAATTATTTAAAAGGAGATATTGATTAATTTTCATTAATTATTTATTTGTTTTATTTATTTTTATTCAGACAAAAAAGTCGTTTCAGTGAATAATTACTAGAATCAATAGAAATTAATTTTTAGTTATAATACAATTTTTATTTAAAAGACGAATTTTTTTATTTTGATTTTGATTCTACAGAATTTTTATTTCTGTATTTATTTATTTAATTTTATTTAGATGAGAATGTCTGTTTAATGAATAATTACTGAAATAAGTAAAAATTCATTTTAAAAAAATTACGTTCAAATACATTTTTTTCGGAAATTTTGACACAATTTGTTTGGATTTTCATTCTACAGAATTTTTATTTCTGTATTTATTTATTATTATTTGTTTACTTAATGTTATTTATTTATTTTATTTATTTATTTATTGTTATTTAGATAAAAAAAAGTCGGTTCAATGAATAATTACTAAAATAAGTAGAAATTCATTTTAAAAAAATCTCGTTCACTAAAATTTTTTCCGAAATTTTGATCCAATTTTAATTTCATCTCGAATTTTTATTTAACTATGTTTAACTTAATCAATTTTTTTTAGTTCTCGAAATTTTAATTTATTCGATTTTTTATTTAAAATAATTTTAATTTAATCGATTTCAACTTGAATTGGTAATTTATTCGAATTTTAATTAAACTGACATGAGTTTATTTTAACTGAATTCGAATTTCATCAAATTTTAATTTAATAAATTTTTTATTATCGAAATTTTTGTTGAACAGAATTTCTGCTTCGGTACATAGAAATTCGAAAGAAAATTTCTGATATTAAAAATTATTTTTAGCGAACATTAAACAATAAGTAGAAATTTGTTTTAAAGAAAATAGGTTAACTTTTGTTACTTTACAGAAATTTTGACAAAAATGAATAAATAAATTAATTCTGTCGAGTGGAAATTATGCTAAATGAGAGAGAATTCGAGAAAGTAGAATTAGATAGACAAAATTTCGATTCAATAAAAAATTTTTAATAGAAAATTTCATAGAAATGAAAGATAATTTCATGGGAAATTGTTAAAAAAAAAAACAAGGATTAAAATTAATTGTATTAAAGTTGAATTAATTTAATTAATAAAAAGAAGGGATTGAATATTCCATTCTGCGATTTTGTTTATTGAAAAATCTATCAAAAGTAATGAAATTGAAAACCGAAACGTTACTTAAAATAAAATCGAAAAAATATTGAAAATGTTTCACATATTTTTTTCATCAATAATTTAAGACCGTAAAGTTTTTTAACAAAAGAATGTTGCTTTTAGCCTGAAAAAATATTTTTTCTATTAAATTGTTAACGACAAGATCTGATTAAAAGTATTTTCTAAATTTATTGACTTTTATGAAAATCAAAAACGAAATATAAATTTCCTCGTAAACTATAAAATTACCACGAATTTTAATACAAAACCTTCAATTTTTTCTATAACTTATATTTTTCTCATGTGAAATTGCAAAAATTGCGTGACAAGAGGGGAGGGGGGGGGGGGGTCGAAAATCTCCAAAAATTGCGTGACATAATTTGTGAACGCTCCCTTATTTAAAAAGATTTTTATAAAATTCATCGCATCAATTCAATTATTTAAAAAAAATTTAACAAAGTTCTTTTTAAGAATTCAATTATTTATATAAATAATAAAATTCTTCACTGAAATTCAGTTATTTTTATGAACTTGAATAAAATTCGTTGGAAGCATTAAATTATTTTCAAAAGTAATAAAATTCTTCACAGAATTTTAATTGTGTTCAAAAATTTTTTAAAAATTCTCGTCAATATTTCAATTATCTTTATAAATAATAAAATTCTTCTCCGAAATTCAATTATTTCAAAAAATTCTTGGGAAAATTTTAATTATTTTCATAAATAATAAAACTCATCGCAGAATTTCAATTATTTTTGATACAATTTCAATCAAATTCCTCGAAAAATGTAGGTAATTATTCTTAAAAATTTTATTAAAATTTGTCAAAAGAATTCAATTATTTAAAAATTTGTTGCTAAAATACTCCATGAGAATTCAATTTTAACAAACATTCAATTATTCAATAAATTATTTATTTTTTAATTTAAATAATTGAATTCTTCTAGAATTTTCTAATAAAAATTGATTTAAAAATTAATTACCGAATAATCGATTTATTATAATTATGAAAATAATTGAATTTTTTATGAGAAATTTTACTGCTTGTAAAAATAATTGAATTCTTGTGAAGGATTTTTGTAAATAATTAACTTTTTTTGAAAAATCTTATGGTAATTTAAATTATTACAAAACATGAAACTCCGAGTCTTTGACTCGGAGTGATCTATTTCTTTATGTTTTGTAATAAATAATAATATTTTTGTAAGTTGTTGAATTTCAAAAAGGTTTGAATTTAAATGTATTGAAGAATTTTAATTTCTGTGGAAAAATAATGATTAAATATTTATTTAAAAAAGTATTTATTGATGTTTTTGAATAATTTTACAATTAAATGAAATAAATGTATCATCACGGAGATTTATTTTTTTGAGTATCTAATAATTTTTAGAGTGAATCAGAATATTCTTTGAGTCAGGGAAAAAGTTAAAATTTTGTCTGGAAATCAGGGAAAAGTGAGGGAAAAATTAAAATTAATTATTTGTGGCAACCATGTTTAGTGACATAATTTTTCGTTCCTTGATGAGAAAAATAATAATGAATAATTTTTCTGTTGGTAAATTTTCAGCGCTGCAGTGCATATAACAGTTGTCGACGTGAACGAGTATGCACCGCAATTTTTACAACCTGCATACGTGAATACAGTGGATGAGGGACGTCTTTATGAGGAAGTTGTTCGCGTCGAGGCGACCGATCGTGATTGCACGCCAAAATACGGCGATGTATGCAAATACGAAATTCTCACTGACGATCAGCCGTTTACAATTGATAATGAGGGAGCAATCAGGAATACCGAGCCTTTGGATTACGAGCGCTCGCATAATTACATATTGAGTGTGGTCGCTTATGATTGTGGAATGAAACAATCGGCACCGGCAATGGTTACAGTCAAAGTTAATCGTGTTTGCTCGCCCGGCTGGCGAGGAGTTCCTGAAAGAGTTGATTATGCTGCCGGAGTTGGTTCACAGCCATTGCTTCCATCGGCGAGATTGGAACTTTGCGATGCACCCTGCACGCTGAGGAGTCTTCGAACAACATTGAGTCTGGCGACGGATCATATTGGAAAGGGTTGCGATCGTGACACTTACAGTGTTCAGAGTCAACGGAAATTGTGTGGAGCCTCGCGAGATAGTGTCGATCTTTTACCAACACCGGGACCGTCAACATCCTGGACGTCGCTATTGTCAAGGGACGAGGGACGTGAGGCTGATGAGATTTTCGAATTTGACGGTGCCAATTCCGCAGCTATTGTGCCGAATGATGTTTTGGAGCATGCACTTGCGCAGAAATTCACGATTGGTGTTTGGATGAAGCATCGACCTAGGCCCAGACAAGATCCGCATGTTAAGGAACATATTCTGTGTGCTGCTGACGATCACAGTGAGTATTGCAGGGATAAAAGAAATTTTTTATATAATTATATTATATTACAGGCTTCGCACTCGTCTACTAAAACCTACTATTTACTACTTTTTCTACGTTCAATTATTATTTGGGTTCATTTTTAAGAATTCAGCCACTAAAAGCTACTATTTCTGTTTTTTTGGACAATTTCCACTACTTTAAATTCGCTAATAGTAGAAATCAAAAACTTTTCAAAAATTATAATCAAATTCTTTAAAACGATTCAATTATTTTCAAAAAATACTCGAAATACAGTTATTTTCAATATCTATAGTATTTTCATATAATTTCGCAAAATAATTCAATTATTTGAAAAAAAAAATTAATAAAATTCATCCAAAATTCAATTATTTTCATAATTACAGTAAAATTCTTCTCAGGAATTGAATTATTTTTGAAAATTTTTTATAAAGTTCTTAGCAACTATTCAATTATTTTCATAAATTATATTATTTTTAATACAATTTTACAGGAATTGCTTAAAAAATGTAATTATTCTTAAAAATTTAATTTCAATTCCTCAAAAAATTAAATTATTTAAAAAAATGTTTCTTTCAAATTCTTTGGAAGAAAAAAAAAATTGTTCGAAACAAATCAATTATTTTAAATATAATTTTAATTAAATTTTTTTGAAATAATTCAATTATTTTGAGGCATTTTAATAAAATTCTTTGCAAAATTCAATTATTTCCATAAATAACTATTTATCGCAAGAATTCAATTATTTATAAAAGTAATAAATTTCATCTTGGGAATTCAATTATTTTAAAAAAATCTAATAAAATCGTTCGCAAGAATTCAATTTTTGTCAAAAAAATTTAATAAAATACAACACAGAGACATTCATTATTCAATTATTGTCAAAAATTTCAATAGAATTCTTTGCAAAAATCTTCGTAAGAATTCAATTCTTTTTAGGAATAATAAAAATTTCTTAGGAATTTAATTATTTAATTTAAATTATAATTTGCATAAAATTAGTAGAAAGAAATCAATTATTTAAAAAATTTTATAAAATTCTTTGCAAGAATTAAATTATTTTTATAAATATTTAAATTCTTTCATAAATAATATGAAATTCGTTGCAGGAATTTAATTCATTAGCAGGATAAGAAAGATGAAAATATTTTTGATGAAAATTAGGGAAAAGTCAGGAAAATAAAATATGGAATGGAATTTTTGTCAGTTTAATTTTTCGATAGCTACTTTTTTACTACATACATTTTTTACTTTGAAAATACGACTTTTTGAATTTTTTAAAATTATTATTTTTAATAATAATAATTTAAATAATAGTTTACATTTAATAATAATAATTAATTTAATAATAAAAAAAGCGACTTTCTTCAATTTATTTTCCAAAAATTGCTACTTTTTCGACTTTTCTTCCAAATATTGCAACAAAATTACACTTTCTTGGTATAAAATGCAATTTTATTTCTATTTTTATAGTACGAAAAGTAGCTATAGTCATTCTCAAAAAGTTCTGAATTTTGAAAGGACTGAAATATTTTTTCTCTATAAATATTTCAAAAATTACGGATTAAAATAAATATTAAAAATTTTTAATTGAACACTTTGAAAATCGAAACATAAATGATTATTGTGAAATGTGAAGTTCCTGAAGTTATAAAGTTGCTAATTCAATTTTTTTTATGTTTATTGTAGTTAGAAATTTATGAAAATATTCACAACAGCAAAAATTTTCGTTCAATCGAAAGTTGGAAATTTATGGATCATAAAACGTGACGTCCGCAACGTTTTTAAAAATTAAAAAAGAATTTTTTTTTTATTTTTTATATCTAATTTTCATGTGCGTAAATTTTTTAATACAATAGTTGTTCGTTGCTCAAAACTAAAATAATATATAAATAAAAATAACAAAAATTTGAAGCCAAAATAAGGCAAAATCGTCACATTATTTTTTTCTTTTTTAAAAACGTTGCCAACTTTAGACTCAAATCCCAGAAAAATGAATTTTTATATTTTGATAATTTAATTCTCGAGGAAAATATTGGAAAACTATTAAAAATAATTGATAATTGATTTAGAAAAAAAATTTTTGTTATAAATTTTGGAAAATAAGTGAATTTTGAAAGAAATTGTAGTTGTAATTTTTAGAAATAATTTAATTTTGAAAGAATTACATTTAATTAACATTTAAAAAATTTTTATTTCTGTGAAAAAATCAATAACATATATTTAAATATTCACATGTATAAGAAAATTATTGAATTAAGAAATCAGTGTAAAATCAGGAAAATACAAAATGAAATATTTTTGACAAAACTGATTCGAATAAGCGACTTTTTCGACTTTTTTAAAAATATTTTTAATCTACTAAAGCGATCTTTTTGTTTTTTAAAGTCGATCCGAGGCCTGAATTTAAAAACGGTGAATTTTCAAATTAAGTTCAAAATTATTGTATTATTCGATAAGATTTTATATAAGATTTTTTTTTTACTTTTTCTATTAATTACGCAGTAAAAAACTTCGGTCTTGATAAAATTATTACTAAAAAAAATAGTAAACTTTACTATTAAAAATTGTTATTGCCAGAATAGCTTTAATTATTTTCAAAGGCCATTTTTTTTTGAAAAATTTGAAAAATTTACTTTAGAAAATTTATTCTGGAAATTGAATTTGACATAAATCCCAAATAGTTTAGGTGTTGGTTCATTAATAGTAAAAGTTAGTATTTATTTGTTACCTTCTATATGAAAAAAATTCTAAGTTTAAAAATCTCTGAAAAATAATATAAAAAGATATTTAATCTCAAAATTTTTAAACCCTTTCTCTTTTTTTAATTCTCAAATCTCAACATAAAGTTTTCCTAAAGTTTTTAACGTTCAAATGAACGAAATTTTTTTCTACTTTTCAAAGTATTTTTTAAAATTTCTATACAAACAAGAAAAATAATTAAAATTAAATATTTACTTAAATAAGTATCAACTTTTTCTAATATACAAAATATTTTTCTTTATAACAAGAAAATACGTAAATTAAATGAAGTACAAAAATATCGTCGTTAATTTGAACGTTCGAAACTTTAGAAACATAAAAAAATACAAAAAATTAAAATTTTTCCTTAGCTTGTAAAAAGTAAAATTTTTTTCTTCAAGAAAACTAGAAATTTTTTGTTAACTTACACTTACAATTTTTGAAAGTCATTGACAAATAAGAGGAAAAGGGGAGAAAATGTATTATTTTAGGTGTATTTAGGGAATTTTATTATCAAAAGGGGATCGAAAAGTGAACAAGGGAATAAAAAAAGGGGAAAAGAGGAAAAAAACGCTGACTAACTGTAGTCTCTGTTATCGTACTTTCTTTTCTGCTTTGAATTGTCTACTACAACATTTTTTTCCCTTTGATTTAGAAATGAATCGACATCACTATGCGCTATTCATTCGCAATTGCCGATTGATTCTTCTGCTCCGTCGGGACTTCTCTGAAGGCGATCCAAATATATTCCGTCCTGCTGAATGGCGCTGGAAATTGGCTCAGGTATGTGACGATAAGTGGCATCATTTAGCGATTCAGGTTGATTTTCCGAAAGTCACACTCTTCGTGGACGGTGAAGAGTGGCACACGGACGAGAAGAATCCGGAAATTATTGACGATTGGCCATTGCATCCGGCCAAGGGGATTAATACAACGTTGGTGGTTGGCGCTTGCTGGCAGGGCTCTGACAATAAAACGAAACATCATTTCCGTGGTTATTTGGCTGGTCTCTCGGTATTGGTGGGCAGAAATGAAAAATCCGAGGTTCTCTCTTGTCTGCGACATTGTCAGGAGGGCATTCACGTGCCACCGGTCGATCTCCTGCAACCCGGTATCGAACTCTTGACGAATTCCGACATGACCGAGGTTCGTATCAATGGGGATAATCGCACTAATGTCGAGACGCTGCTCCGTCGCATTGGCTACTCGAATACGAGAAGATTCCCAACGCCAGGTCGTCGTAATTTCCGCCTTGACACGATAATCAAGTGCGAGGGCAGTCAGTCGAGACCGCTGGTGATTCCGTCGATCCAGTCGTACGTGACGGTCCTTCCGCCGCCACGTCCTGGCATCACTGTCAATGGCACGGGCTACGTTGCTCGGGAGTACACTGACTTCCGCCAGGGAGTTCGCGTCTTTCCCGACGCGAAAGTAACGGCCGGCTCGGCGGCGAGATTGGACGCCTGTGCCGTCAGTGTGTACCCGAGTCTGAATCCGGATCACGAGACTCTCGACTTGCCCGGCGACGCCTTGAGGAGATTCCACAACATCGCGGCTCGCATCGATCGCGATGGTGTCGTACTCTCCGGCGCTGACTCGCCGAGAAACTATCAGCAGCTGATTCGCTTGATTGTCTACACGAATCGTAAGCCCGCTTACTATTTGGACAGAGTTTTCAAACTCACCTGCTCCGAATTGAGCGACAGATTCGCCAGCAATGAGTACATCCAGACATTGGCGGTGATTCATCCGAAGGAGAAGACAACTCTGGTGCCACACTCGACTTCGGGCGAGCCGCCAATGGCGAAAATTGTCGAACCCGCTCCGGGACATGCGCAACTCTCGCGGCATCACGCCGACATTTCGGACGAGTACTCAACGTCAACGTTGCACGAGGGCCGGGCAATTGTCGGATCCAGTGGAAGTCATGCGGTGACAATTGTCGCCGCCGCTTGCATTGGATTTTTATTGCTGATGGGCGTCGTGGGTGCGGCGAGAGTGAGAGGCGCGTCCAAGCGACGACGCACCGCGGGCGATGAACTCACTGCTGAGACGGAAATGGCCTGGGACGATTCGGGTCTCGCCATCACTGTCAATCCAATGGATCGATTGAACGAGGGCAGCAGTCAGCAGGATCATCGTGAGGAGGACATGGATGATTCGGGTAGCTCCGACTCCGAGGAGGGCTCATTCCGGGATGACGATCTTGACACATCGGACTGTGAGAATGATTGTGAATTGAATGCGGGCAGACATCGGGTTCATAATGCGCCCCACGACCTCGAGTGGGATCATCGTGTCGTCTAATGACGCGCGACCCAACAATCATTTATCAGTACGGTTTTAAGCAGAGTACTGACACTGTTGCTGCGCGATTTTTAGTTTCATGATCTCATCCCGTGACACTCTCGATTCTCCTCCCCCACCCGCCACCCCCTTGGTACGAGAACTTTCATTCATTTTTTTCACAATTTTGTGTTCAAAAATTTCAATCCTGAAAAAGAGAAGAGGAGAAATCTACACTAAATTCAGAAGATGTTCTTTTTTTCCTTACCTTCGAGAAAATAGTTGAGTGCCTCTGATACCAATTCTAAAAAATTCTGTAGTCCTCATTACTTGATTTTCAGAATTTATTGTGGATATTTCAAGAAAGAAATGAGTTATTTTTAATTAAACATTCAATTTTCAAGAAGAATTTTTGCATTTAAAATATCTAAATGACAAAGGGAACGGAAAAAAGCGCAAACTTGACTAAACAAACAAAACTGAGATTCGTAGGAAAAGTTAAAAACTTATTGAAGAGAGTCGACTGAATTACATTTATATAATGGATATGCATTTATTCAGGACTTTTAAAAAGCTTCTTCTTGATCCAAGTTTTCTTAATGCATTCTTAAAGATAACTTTTCTTTTTAACTCTCGACAAGTTTTCACAAATATTTTTTAAAACCATATCGAAAGCCCGAAATAAAAAGTCCCTGGGCTTTACAAGAAAAAAAAAGCACAAACAAAAAACAGCACCTAATAAATTCGAGCACAAGTTTTTAAAAAAATAAAATATCGAGAAAAAGCGAGAGAGAATGAGAATATGAAGAGAGAGAAAGAGAGAGAGAGAGTGAGA
This sequence comes from Leptopilina heterotoma, assembly GCF_015476425.1. Taxonomy (NCBI): domain Eukaryota; kingdom Metazoa; phylum Arthropoda; class Insecta; order Hymenoptera; family Figitidae; genus Leptopilina; species Leptopilina heterotoma. The sequence goes on from NW_025111169.1 coordinate 1,109,695, forward strand.
ATGAAAAAAGAGCATTTTTTCGAATTCGCCAAGGTTCGAGTCCAGAGACAATTGATCTAAAATAGAGACCTAGATAACAATTGTGTTCTTTAGCGGTAGGTGAAAGTGTCATATTGTATCCGTCCCCGTAGATTTGCATTTGTAGAAAGATAAACCGTTAGTACTCTACTTAAAGACCCGAGATGAAGAAGAATAATTTTTAAAGAGTGCAGGACGCTTTATCTAATAGTTAACTCTTTCTACCTGCAGTATCTATTGCTCCATCAGCGATAGTAAATGGAAAAAAAAGAAAAAAAAACGACTCTCGAATGTTTTACGAGTTGTCAAACCTATATGTTTACAATAATTTATATTCTTGAAATCCTATCGACTATTATAATTATTACGTTATATAATTATGATTACGATTACAGTAGCTGGGAAGGGAACTTTTTTACACTCCTAAATATTGTCGCTCCTAATAATAATAAAAAGAAAATGAAAAAAAAAAAATTATACTATTGCTACTGGAAAAAAAGCTAGTTGTAACGTCAACTGCTGTTAGAATTTACTGTTATTGTCGATAAAAATATAGAAAGTCAGCCTCGGTAGTAAATGCAAAGGCAAAAAAGCATTAAACGAGCAGCCGCACTATTTTAATTATCGAGAGACCTGTACCAATATTTGATCTCACGGATTTATCTTTTTTGCAAAGAAGATGAACTCTGTATTTGTGAACGCAAATACTTTTTTCGTATATAGGGGTGTTACGCAATTTTTAAAAAAAAGGACAAAAATTTAGTTTCTTTTCAATTTTTTGAATGCGAAAAATCGGGCAATGCGTATTATGTTCGTGACGAAGGGGTTTTTTATTCCAAAATTCTTTCGAGACTGAAAAAGAAAAGAAAAATCGGTAAAAAAAAATAATTCAAATTCTAAATAGAATAATAATTTTTGTTTCGAGTAAAAAAAATTGTCTTCCATTGCTGACATAATACGCTGTCCCCGTTTGCAAATATATTTCCTGAATGTTTCTTTATTGGAAGTGTGCAATTGTTTCGTTAATCCGAACTACTAAAGCTGCGCGCTTAAATATATATATTAAAAAAAAGAGCAGTCGCACTTTATTTGCGAAGCTGTGTTTGAAAGGTTTTAGTTTTATATAAATATTATACATATAGCTATATGTATACATACATAACTCTCGCTTTAGATGAACTCCACTGACTTTGTCGAAAGTCACTGACGTTTAATCACCAAAAAGTTGACTTTATAAAAATCTTTTTTTTTTTTTTTAGGAAAAATAATACAGCAATTTAAAAAAAAATACCTAAATCGGTATGTTTTTAAATAATTTGTAATTTTTATATAACGTGTCAGTGTGTTTTATTCAATGAAATGATTGTTACGAAACAAAAATTTCATTGAAAAATGAAAATTTAATTTAAAGGCTAAATAAAAAGAATTCTAAACAATTGAAAATAAAAGAAGAAAAAAGGAGAATAGAAGAAGAGAAATGGTGGAAAAAAAGATTTTTATAAATTCGACTTTTCTAATCAGAAGAACAAAAAAAGAATATGGATTGTACTCTAGCGATATAGGGCAATGTGCTAGGCAGTATTTGACTAATAGGCGAACAAAAAAATTCTAAATTCGTTTTTACGAAAGAATATATTTTCTTGGTTCAATTAGAGGGAAAATTCCGCTTTTTTTTTTAAATACAGTGTGGTAAATTGAAAATTCTCCGTAAATCATTTTTTTTTTTGTCGAACAGTGAACAATTTTTTATATTGGCCTGCGGAAAATAAGGCCAAACGTCTATTAAGATAGAAGATTGGTTTTCTGTGTCATTTTTTTTTCATCCAATCCAAACAGTGCCCAGTGTCCACTTGAAAATGGAGGAAAAAAATTCAAACCGGTAAAAATGTAAAATTCTTTTTAATACGCTATGTAAATTTTTATTATTTATTTAATTCTTTTTTTGAATTTAATTCTTTTTACTTTTTTTATTTTAATTATTTTTTATTTTTTATTCATTTTAATGTTTTTAACTTTTCTTCAAATTTTAATTTATTTTCAATTTTTATCCTTTTTTGAAAAATAAATTCGACTGAATTCAATTTTATTAGACATTAATTCTTTTTCGAAAAATAAATTCGACTAAATTTGATTTTATTATAAATTAATTCTTTTTCGAAAAATAAATTTGATTTTATTATATAAATGATTTTTTTTTATTCGTTTTTGGAAAACAAATTCGACTGAATTTAATTTTACTGTTAAATAAGTTTTATTAGAATTTTAAGTTTTTGGAGAAGAGAATTTTAGATGGAAATCTATTCGAAATGAGGGAAAAAGAGTTGAAGAGATTGAGAATGAGGAAAAATAATGGAGAAAACCAATTTTGTATCAACGATGGACCAATAAAAACCTCGCAGACCTCATTTTTCTCGTCAATACTGCCCAGTTTTTTTTTTTTGAAAGGTCGAATGTAATGCGTATTTAGAATCGTATCGATCAAATGTGTAGAACTAAAAATTTATGTATGAATAATCTATATTCATAAAAAGTATATGATAATTTATTTTTCCAATGTGCATATCATATCATTTTTATAAGAGGTTTGTCAGATCTGAAGGCTTTACACCAGAACTCGAAATAGCAGTTTAGCGTGGAGATTATTCGCCATATTATTAAGTATTTTTTGTTCTCTTCGTTGTATTATGCTTTTTAACTAGTTTTCCTTCTCCATTGTTCCCAATGGGGTTTTTTTATTTAAGTTTTCTCTTGTTATTCGCTTTTTTTTATGTCAGACGAAAAAAAATCGATTCAAATCTTTGATTTGAAAATTCGAAATTTTACTTTATTATATAATTTCGGTAAAAAAAAAGAAAGCTCCATAGCGTTCTGCGTCGATTAGATGTAAGGCTAAGTTTATAAATAGAAATAGTACAATCATGTGAAAAAAAACATTCAGTCCAAATACGTGTGTATATTCACGTAGCAATGCCTAAATTTTCTACTTTTTCTTAGTGGTCGCTTTATTTCTTTGTTCAATTTCTATTTACAAAAAGTGAAAAAAAATTTCTACTTGACACAGAGACAAGTAAAAGATAAAAAAAAACTATTTGTGTGAAAATTTTCAGGCATTTAGGTGTTTGCGATGGTGTCTGTAATTTTCAGATAGTTAACTAACCAGATAAAAAAGAATTAAATTTTCTTAAAAAGGATGTTCAAAGTAAAAAAAAAAATACTCGAATGACGTAATAGATAATACTACGTAAAAAAAATTCTCGACTACGTAAAAATTGTATTAAATTGTACTAGAGATAAATCTAAAGAAAGGATCTGTTAGATAAGGAATCAATCGATCGGATGAACTTTTTAAAAAAAGTGTTGCAGACTAGACTGGCTTTTAATTCATGGTTCGGATTTATGAATAATCTAACACGAGTGTACAGTCATCGATGTATGTACTTAATTAAGCTGTGCGGACAAAAACGGGAAAGAGAAAAAAAAAGTCAATACAAGAGTTTCTCGAAACAAAAAAGAAATATCTCCCGAATTAACTAGAAGTAAATTGTTTCTTTCATTAAATTGTAAATTTTTCACTTCAGTATTAATATAGAGAACAAAAAAAAGTATTATTCAATAGAATATTTTTTGAGAAATTTAGTTTCAAAATGAAATAATTTAGTAAAAGTTAATCCTAAATATGTTTTTTGAGAAGCTTTGTGTATTGACAAAAAAATTCGAATGTAAACAATTTTTACAAAATCTTTTTTTTCTTGAACGTGTAATGTGTGAAAAACAATACTCAAAAGAAATCATATCAAATTCGAATATATAAAGAGAAAAATTTAGAAATTACTGTCGTCTACCATCTCGAAGGAGAGAGATTTATTCACTGAGAAATAATTAATTGTGTGTACGTGAATCACTAAAAAAATTAAATTAGTAAATTAAGCAAAAATTCTTCAAGGACCTTTTTTGTTCTTATTTTGATCCTAACAGATTTCTCTGTTACTTTCATCATAAGGACTCAAGAGCTCGCTCAAGAGTCTATAAAAGTAATTGGGAAAAAGTTTATCAATTTTTTCGGCTGAATAACCAACAAATGTGGGAATAAAAGGGAAAAAAATGAGTTCGTCGCACGCTATAGTTTTAACAAAAAAAGGGTGTTAACTGCGTTTCATAATTAAAAAATCTAAAAAAGAAAATAAAGAAGGAAATTACACACACAAACACACACCTAACCACGCGCGTATGCAACACACCGCAAGTGACACTTAAGTATGATGATAAACGCAAGATTACTAATATTATATACAATATAAATGAAGAAAAAAAAACAAAAAATTATATATATAAATAAATATATATATACATTGAAATGTGTATATATATGTATTAATGTTACGATATAAACTAATCAATAACCTATTAACGATTATGAATTAGCTAGGCTGTACTGAAGTATTCTTATGAGCTGACTAAATTCCCTCCCATTACATACCAATGGATTGTGTGTTAACTAATAAGATTTAAATATAAATGAAAGAAAGAAAGAAAGAAAAAAAAATAAAATGTAATAAGGAATTAATTATCACAAAATGGGTAATAACGAAAATGTCCGCTTTTCGACGCAGTGTAAAACAATTTACAATAAAAAAATAAATAAATAAATAAAATATGACACCCTGAGTTATTCAGTGGCGTCGTTCGTGGCGCACAGGAATGTCAAATTACCTTTTTAATTCTCAAAAAAAAAATAAGGATGGTTCGACAACAGTGTATTAGCAATAGTACATTAACCACATTACGCGGATAACACTGCACATGCTAGAAAAAAAAATGAAGTAACTATCCGAACGACACATACATATTATAAATATTATTAAGGCGTCGTGTATTTGTTTAATAAAGGTGTACATTCGAAATTGTTGGTCTTTTCTTTCCAAAAAAAAAATAATTTTTCTTCTAGACAGTGGAAATAATTCAAATTATGATCAAAGTTCTGAACGTTGAAATGAACGAAATAAATGAAAAATTTAATTTCTACAAATTAAATTTTTCGTACAATAATAATCGTTTTTTTTCTATTTAATTCAAGAAAATTGGATTTGAACAAACAATTTCAAAATACTAAATATAAATAAATAAATAAATACTAATATTTTTTTTTTGTTTAAAAAACTATAAAATAAATATTTCGTGTATTCGAACGTTCAAAACTCGTGAATCATTTCAAAGTTTAATTTGTTATAAATATTAGAATCGTATATTTGCGGAGCAAATTGGCATATACATACGTTTTTTTTCAAAGATTAATTTATGTACAAATATTGATTATGTTCCTTTTTTTCGAGAAAAAAATAACTAAACTTATCAAAACAGTCCTGTCAAGCTTACAATCAAGTTTCTTTTATATATACACAACTTCGCAGATAGTAAAACAATATTATATTCTAAAGGATGATTTACAATGTGTTCGTAAACTTAAATGGGATTTTTTAAATTAAGATTAAATAATTTATTTTTTTTATATATTAAAAGAAAAAAAAATAACCTTCACCAATATTGCACAAACAAATACAAAATCTAAGTCCCAAGTCTCACTTTTCTTTTTTATCTGTTAGTTTGCAAAACAATTAAATTGCTGCAGTTTTCTTTTTTTTTTTATAGAGGTGAGTGTCGGTGCGCGTCATTAGAAAAAGAAAATTCATTGTAAAAATAATTGTCTCACCTTGGAAAATAACGAAAATATATCCATTGTCAATCAGCAAACGACAATTGTTGTTTGCTCACCACTACTTGGTAGAAATAATTTTATATTCTCTGCACTCCAATGGAGTAGTGCTCCTTGACAAACGACACTCCATACGTAGGGAATAAAAAATTCCTCCGGTTGCTCCTCCTCGACGTATTTGAATTTTAGCTCTGGAAATTTCTGCAAAGAAATTTTTTTTATATTTCAAATTCAAACTTTTTTGAAATTCAACAACTTATAGAAATAATAAAGTAAAACATGAAGATAACGATCACTCCAAGTCGTAGACTCGGAGTGATGGACATCTTCATGTTTTATAATAATTATGATGATTATTTTTTATAATTTTTCCAAAAGTTCTTTGAGAATTTTCAAATCCATTAGTTTACGCAATTTAATTTTATAAAATTTCATCGATTATTTGGAAATTTTTCAATTAAACTTATATTAAAAAATAAAAACTTGGAAGAATTTAAAAAAAAAAAATTCAATTAAACTTATCCGAAAAAAATTAATTATACAAAATTGTTAGTTAACAGTATGGAAAATTCAGATTTTCAAAGATTTTAATTTAAATCATTTTCAAAATTCAATTATTTCTAAAAATTCCTGCTTATAATGCTTTTAATTTATTATCTAAAATGTTAACTAAATTTCATTTCTAAATCAATTTTTATTATAAAATTCGAAGAGAATTCAATTATTTAAATACAAAAATAAATAATTTATTGAATATTTGGATATTTCTTAAAATTAAATTCTGATATAGAATTTTACTAAAATTTTTGAAAATAATTGAATTTCGGAAAAGAATTTTATTATTCATAAAGATAATTGAAATTTTGACTTTAAATTTTTTGAACGTAATAGAATTCTGCGAAGAATTTTATTACTTTTGAAAATAATTGAATTTTTCCGAAAAATTTTATTCAAAGTTTTGAATATAATTGAATTTCTATGAAGAATTTTATTATTTATGAAGATTCGTGATTAAATTCGTGCCAAGAATTTTATTAAATTTTTCGAAGGATTTCATTAAAATGCTTTAAAGTAATTGAATATTGTCGAAATTTTTGTTAAAATTGTATTGAAAATAATTAAATTCTTCCCAAGAATTTTATTAAATTATTTCAAAATAATGGAATTCTTATAAAAAACTATCAAAATTTTTGAAAATAATTGAATTCTTGCTAAGAATTTGATTATTTATGAAAATAATTGAATTTTTGATAAGAATTTTATTGTTTATAAAAATAATTGAATTTCGGCAAAGAATATTATTATTTATGAAAATAATTAAATTTCTCCGAAGAGTTTTTATAAAATTTTTAAAAATAATTGAATTTCGGAGAAGAATTATTTTATTTATAAAAATAATTGGAATTTTGACGAGAATTTTTGGAAATTTTTGAAAATTATTGAATTTCTGCGAAGGATTTTGTTACTTTTGAAAATAATTGAATTCTTATAAAAAAACTATTAAAATTTTTGAAAATAATTGAATTTTTCAAAGAATTTAATTCTTAAAATTTATTAAAATAATTGAATCTTGTAAAATTTTATTAAAATTGTAATAAAAATAATTGAATTCTTGCTAAGAATTTTATTATTTATGAAATTAATTGAATTTTTGCGAAGTATTTTTTTTACTTTTGAAAATAATTGAATTACTACAATTATTTGTAAATTCTCCAAAATTCAATTTTTTTAGTTCATCTATTTATGAAAATTGTAAACGCAACTCTTATAAAATTCAATTAATTTAGAAATATTCAGTAAATAATTTATATGTAATAATTTTCTGATAGTTCTTCAAGAATTAAGTTAATTGTTTTTAAAGTTTTTAAAAACGAAAACTCAAAAAGTAATTTTTTTCAAGTTAAATTCAATTTTAAGTTGTATGTGCGTAAATTAAGAAAATGTTACTTAACAATTGTTACTTAAAAGAAAATTACTAATAAATAACAGAAATTTAAAGTCAAAATGAAATGACTCAGGAAAAATTACCCGTAAACGATCTTTTGGCCATTGACTAGTTCCTTGTTGAATTGTTGCTAAAACTTCATTGACACCAATTTGCGACTGATCATTTTGCTCCAATTTATAGGAGAAAAAATTGATTACCTAAAAGAATATTGATTTGAAAATAAAATCGTAATAATTCGAAGCAAATGGATATGCCAAAAAAAAATAAAAAAGAATAAAAAATAAAATTATTAATTAATAACATTAATAAATCCAATTTAGTAAAAAATCGAATTCAATTAAAATTAACATACCGATTCTATATTTTGGACAATATCCTGAAATGCAGAATGCATCGTAAAAGGTTGAAAAACTTCCCGCTTGTATAAAAGTGTATAGACAAGATTTGGATTTTCAGGCAATTGATGAGTTAGACAACTGTTTATTATTTCTAAGACCATTCGCAGCACCTCCTCCAAAATCGTGAGATCCTGGATCTGAAACAATATTTTTTAAACTCAGGTTAAAATTGTAATTTCCCGATATTTTAATTTTCTTCTCTTAATTGTTTTTTTTATTCTTCTATTTTTTAAAAATTTAATTAGGCGCTAATGATAAGTGGAATATTTTCAAAATCTCCTTACCAAGTCTGCATTCATGACGCCTCCATTGCCATTGTCTTGATCAGTTGAATTCGACGGCGGTTGATTGCGTATTTTTGCTTCCAATTTCACATGTTTCTTCGCCAGTGTCTCGAATAAACTGACAAGTCTTTGACTCACGTAAGGATGTAAATTTCTAAATTGACTCGACATATTCGCCAAAGCCGCCAAGCAATTCGTGTGTAAATATTTATCCTGACCGTAAAGAAAATTACAATTAACTAAATTAATAAAGAAAAAACGTGACGAAAGTTTTTACATTATAATAAATAAATCAATTAATTAAATTACAATTTTGTTTAATAATTCGAAATTTGACGAAAGTCTTTTCATTGTAATAAATAAATAAATAGATTAAATAATTTATTAAATTGAAAAATTAATTAAATTATAATCATGTTTAATAATTGAAAATAAGACAAAAACCTTTTCCGGCATTGCAATCAATGAATAAATAAATAAATTAATTCAATAGTAAAACTAATGAAATTACAATTTTGTTTAATAATTGAAAATCTGACAAAAATTTTTCCATTGTTCAAAGAAAGAGAAAAGAAAACTTACCCGCATTTTTAGCATATTATACTGAATTGTCCTAATTACTACGAGAATTAACAGTCCACCCAGAGAAATTTCACTTATCGATCTCTCCGTATACCACGTTATTCCTTTTAACGTCTGCAAAATTCAATTAGAATAAAATTAAGCGTTTCCATGTTTTAAAACCTCAATTGTCATCCTTTTCAGAATGAATTTTAAAAACTTTTGAATTGAATTTTATTTCGAATTTAACTTTGTTGAAAAAAAATGAGTGAATTGAGAATCTACTTTATAATTTCATGGAAAATAATACTCACGATCTCGTGGACTCTTTTATTAAATAATTCGTCCTCGCTTAAGATTAAAAGAATAATGAGAGACATGTAAATGTGATGTGACGTATTGTCTGGAGCGTTGTACAAAATTCGTAGAATTGGTATTACCTATTGAAAAAGAAAGAAAAAATTATCCATTTGTAATTTTTCTACTCAGTTCAAAAGAATGATTTTTCAAAAGATTTCAAATTTAAATTCGATTTTAAAAACAAGGAAACTGGATACAATTTCCTGTAGCGAATTTTTTTTAATATTAATTCAAAATAATGAAGTAAATATCATTTTGACGAGAAACGGTGAACTTTGCAGATGAATAAACTCACCAATAATTGAATATCATCTCGTTTCATGATATATTGCTTAATATTTGGATTTCTGTATAAAAGCATGTATAAAAGTAGAGTCACCTCATCCGTATTTGTTATTTTACAAATAGTATTATACAATTTATCGAAATTAAATCTAAATGAAGGAATCACTTTTGATTGCGCTGCAGAATTATCATCTGAAAATTTGGGGAAAATATTGTCAAAAATTTTGTAGAAGAAAATTATTTTTTCTAAAATTTTAGAAATTGTGAAAAGATTGTCAAAATATTGAAGAAATTGTAGAAATATCAAAAAGGAAATGCAATGTCAAACATATTTTCATATAATGAATTTAGAAATACAGTCACCTGGAACATCCGTAAAGGAAAATAATGCATCTCTATAAGGATTATGGGAAGTCGTCCAGTGATTTGTCAATACCAATAACAATAATAATGATTGACTAGCTAATGGGGTTTCAGTGTCTCTTTTTCGTTCAATTTCCTCGTTTGCGCCTCCACTACTGATTTGTATATTTTTTCGACTATTTCCTATTCCCAGAGTTATCACATTCCATAATCCTGCTGTAAAAATTGAAATTATTAGTAATAAATATTAACAAGTATTCAATAATTAAATAACTATAATATTAATAAATATTCCTGTTGTCTGCTCACAGCTTAGTTCGCTTTTATTTGCTTTTTTGTAACCTAATTTATTTTTTCTTGACATTTTTTCTTTTTAAATGTTTTGAATTTTAAAATTACATACTAAAATTCTAATTTAATGTTTTTGAAGATTAAATAATAACAAAAATTAATTCAACACAATTTTTTTTTGAATTAAAAAGCATAATAATTTAATTTGTAAATTTAATTTCATATTCTAACTTATAAATTACTGTAGAAAAACTCATTTTTATGAATGTAAAATACGGTTCATATTATTTATTTTATAATAAAAGATTTTATTTTTAGTGTCTTGTTCTAAATATAGAATTAAAAAATTAATTTTTAGAAATTTTATATCAATTTTGTTCAAATTAGTTCAAATTTTTTGCTAATTCAGATTTAGAGATAATACTTTTACAAGAAAAATTTAGAAATTATTTTATTTTCCATAATATTACGTTAGTACCTGAGTGAATTTTTTTTTTAATTTTAAAAGAGAACATCGACGTTAAAAAAATATTTTAGTTTTTGTAAATTCTTTCAAGGAATTTGAATATAATCCATTTGAAATTAAATGAATTCTTTCAAAGAATTTTAATAAACTTTAATAAATTAAAATTGTAATAAAAAAATATTTACAGTCCTTCGAACAATTTTATTACTTATAAAAATAATTGAATTCTTGCTAATACTTTTATTATAATTTCTTGTAAATAATTCAATTTCTTCATTGAATTTTATTATAATTTTTGAAAATTGTAATTAAATTGTTTCAAGAAGGAATTCAATTATTTTAAGAAATTTAATTAAAATTTGTATTAAAATATTTATTTAATTCCAACAAAAATTTTTTATTAAAATTGTATTAAAAATAATTGAATTCTCCGCAATAAACTTATTATTTATGTAAATAATTTAATATTTTGGAGGAATGTAGATAAAATTGTACTAAAAAGTATTTGAATTCTAATTATAACTTTTTGAAGGAATTTTATTAAAAACATTTGAAAATAATTAAATTTTTTAAAGAAATTTAGCTAAAATTCTACTGAAATTTATTTGAATTCTTCTAAAGGATTTTCTCGAAGATTTTCGAAAATAATTGAATTCCAACAAGAGAATTTATTTAAATTATATTGAAAATATTTGAATTTTAGCGAAGAACTTTTTTATTTATGCAAATAATAAAATTGAAAATAATAAATTTTGTTAAAATACAAATTCAATTTTTGTTTTGAAGAAAATTTAAATTTTGTCGAGGAATTTAATTAAAATTTATGGGAAAAATTCAATTGTTTTAAACTTTTGAAAATAATTAAATTTTTTCAAGGAATTCAGTAGAAATTAAACTGAAATTTATTTGAATTCTTCTAAAGAATTTTATCAAAATCTTCAAAAATCATCGATTTCCAAAAAGAAAATTTATTAAAATTGTATTGAAAATAATAATTGAATTCCTGCGAAGAAATTTATTATTTATGAAAATAATATAAAATTTGTAAAAACATAAATTCATTTTTTTTGTTTTAAAGAAAGTTTAAATTCTTTCGAGGAATTTTATTAAAATTGTACTGAAAATAATTGAATTCTTCTAAAGAATTTTATCTAAATTTGTAAAAAAATAATTGAATTCCATCAAGAAATTTTATTAAAATTGTAATGAAAATAATTGAATTCGCCTGAAGAATATTATCATTTATGAAAATAATTGAATTCGTTTAAAGAATTTGATTAAAACTTTTAAAAATAATCAAATTGATTTTAGAAATCTCAATAAAATTTTATTAAAAGTATTTGTTTTTTTTTGCAAAGAATTTTATTATTTATGAAAATTATTGAATTTCTCAGAAGAATTTTATTAAAATTTTTGAAAATAATAAATAATCATAATTAGCAGTTAATAAGTAAAAATTGTATAATTTTCTTGAAAATTTACCGGCAATGCTTAAGACGAGACTGCTACCATGCGGCTGGGTAAGTAATCCAGGTGGTGCATGCTCTTGTTGAGTAAAATTATTTAATAACGTGCAAACGATAATTGGAGCAAATGCACTCTGCTCCTGGTGCATAATGATTCGATAACAAATACTGTATTCCGCCGATGTTTGTGAGAATAATTGCACCGATAACAGTACGAGCAGACAATTTATTGCTTCCAAATGAACCAAATAGGTAAGATCACTGTAATAACAAAAAATACAGTTAATAACATATTTTATCTTTTATAATTTGAATATTTTCAAAGAATATGATTTGAATTCGATTATTTCTAAAAAAAATATGGTTGGATTTGAATATTTTGAAAAATATGGTTTAAATTTGAATATTTCCAAAGAATATGGCTTGGATTCGAATATTTTGAAAGAATATGGTTTGATTTCGAATATTTTCAAAGAATATGGTTTGAATTAGAATATTTCGAAAGAATGCAGTTTGAATTCGAATATTTTGAAAATATTCTCCTTATAAATATTTAGAATCCGTAATAAAAAAAATTTGTAATCAAGGGGAACATTAACTTTAAGGGAACATTGACAATAACGTCTTTCAGAGCTTCGAAAAAAGACTGTAGTCTAATAGGCATTGCTTCCTGCATTTCTGAAGGTGTAGCTTGCACTTCCGTGTGCTGCACCATTTCCGTTTCTCCTATTGTTTCGATAAAGTACTTCAAAATACATCGAATCGCAAACAAGGAGTTGTACGTTTGCCACGTGTACACAATACTGCAAAAAAAAGTTTATTATTATTGAACCAAATCTTCAGAAAATTATATTGCAAATTCTGAATTAAAAATCCATAGATCTTGTTTTACTTTTCGGACTGTTTCGATAGAAGTAATTCGGCCATCCTCGAAAGTGCGACTTCAATAAGAGAACCTACATTTCCAGTCGTATGATTATTGACCAACAATTTTTGACATGTTGTATCTAATCGAGAGTCCAGTTCAATTTGATCGGTTCTCGTCAAAGGCGGTCTTATATTGAACGATAAAAATCTATTCCAAAATATATCAGTCGGTGGTATTGGCTCCTTACTACAAAAACGTTCCAAATACGAGTTTTTTGATAAATCATCGTGTCGACTGGGAGTTGCACCCATTTTTTATTATTTTCCAATATTTTCCTACAGGGAAATAATTTTATTAATGATAAGATTAAATTCATGCATATATGTATCATTTCAGCATGTGGCAAACAAAAGTATATTCAAAAGACATTAATAAATAATGGTAATAATTTTTTTTATAATTTTAATTACTGTAATTTAATTACCGTAATATTATAAAATTAAAAACAGTTCAGCTATAAAAGAAAAGTATTAAACTATATATATTGATAGGAAATTTTTAAAAAATTACTTAACCTCAATAGATAAGCAAAGAAGAGAATTACTTTTTTTTATAAAAATTTTCTTACTTTTGCGAATTGATATTTAGATGTTTTGTTAATAAGGATTAATTCAGTCCTATAAAATTTCTAAATTAGTACACGTCAATGCATCTGTCATAACTGTCAGTAGACGTGACAGGGTCGACTTATTTTTGCACTAAATTCTTTTTTGCACATGTTCGGAAATTCAGTTCTGTTAAAAATCCATCACTAACTTTGTTGATATTCTATTTTTTCAGTAGATATTGTCTATTTTCTATTAAATTAACTGTGACAATGGGAAACTTTTTTTTTTGTGCGGATAACCTACAAATTTTTATAAATTTTCTAATGAAATAAAATCCGCCGATGACAGCGCGTCAAAGGACAATATATTTTATTTACAATCAGGAACGTGACTATCAGACAGGCGCAAATAGGCGGAGGATCAAAAAGAAAATCTCAATAAATACTATAATTTTATATTTCCATAATAGTAAATACATATTTTATAATTTCCAAATTTTCTGTCTTAGGGAATCTAAATTTAACTAATTTTCATATTTGTAATTGATAATAATCTTAATTTAAAAGTTGGTTTATTGTGCAGGGCGCTAAGTCATTTTGTGCCGTTCCTGAAACTTGCGCTGGTGGCGCCACTGTCGCTTAGACTCATTTCATTGAAGTTGATTGCAATTTGCGCTACAAGTTTTCGAAGTTTTTAAAGAATTTTATTAATATTTACTGCAAAAAGTTGCAGTGTAACAAAAGTAATAGTTTATTGCGTATATTAGGTATATTAGTCGATAAATATTGATAAACCCAAACACATGTTGTTATACGTTGAATATTCAACATGTATCCCCAAGTCTTGAAAATTACAAAATTTTTTCGAATTTTTTACAAAATTTATTGACTTTTCATAAAAGAGGGTTCTATTTAAATATACGGGGGTATTTAAATCAAAAATTTATAAAAAAAAGTTTCGCTACTTGTTTACTTTGCTCTTTATTTGTTAAACAAAAAAATTTTTTTGAGGTTAGGTTGCCCTCCCGGGAAAATTTGCCTTAGAAATAAAAAACAACTTGAAACTTAAGTACTTTAATTTCGTGACTACAAGAATAAAAGTAATTTTGATATAAAAATTAACATATAACTGCTTAAAATAACAATTTTTATTCATATAATTAAACAATAATTAATTTTTTCGTTTTTCTATTTTTAAATTCAACGTCGGTTTGCTGCGTATTTTTTTTGTTTTGGCAACACTGCTTTGTAAGCTCCATGAAGTTAAAAGAGGGTCATCAGCAGAAAACGAATGTGGCTTTTTGGATAGAGATCGGCACAACCCTTTTGACAGTGATAATTTTTTTTGATTAAAAAAAGTGTGGTGACAGTGTTAATTTACGAAATATTCATCGATTCTGTGAAAGGCTATTAAGCATCGAGTGTGTCATTAAAGTGCCGGCTTGTTTTCACTTGTAAATTCTTTGGAGCTTTGAACATGGGAAATATCTACACTTGCGGACCAAATGAAGCGCTTGTAGTATCAGGTAAAAAAACTTTGTAAACAAATGTTTTCTATTAGATTTATCACAAGAGTATTTAATTATATTTCAATTCTCATGGATTTAAGTGTCTTGAAAACTTAATCCATTTGTTTTCGTTAGAGACACGGCAAATACAAGAGATTTTGAGGTTACTATTTTATGTCAGATATAGTATAAACTGACTTTTCTAGGAATTATACACATTCGTCTCATTTTGTTTTTCTTGCGTAATATTATTTTTGAGTAGAATTAGGTTTTTTGTTTTTTAATCCTCGTGATAGTTATTATTTCTAGAAAATAGAGTCCACCCTTTTGAGGTTAAGGACACTATTACTTTAGGGGGTGAAAAGTGAAATTTACTTTTCGAGACTTTCGATGTTTTTATTGATTGTTTTTTTTAAAAACAAACGCTTTTTTTATGTGAGAGAAAAATTTTTATTTTGTGTAAGAAAAAGTTTTTTCGGAGAATAACGTAAAAGTGTTGATTTTACTGATTTGGTGAATAGATGGAAAAATTTAAATTGTTAAGTAAACTGAAAATATTGTTGGTAGTTTATTTTTCAATGCACATTGTCTAGGTAAACAAATATCTCAGTTCGCTTGTTTCAACAATTTAAAATGTTTTACTACTTTTCATTCAGAAATCTATTATTGAAAAACCACTTTTTTTAGTTACGTTGACAGTTGTATTATATGCATAGGTCACAATGTTTTATTTTTTTAACTTCATTGATAAGCGGATATGAATCACACATTCTAGACATGATTCATAAAAACTTATATTGACAATTCTAAATTTACGTAATGAATAATAGTTTCTAATTATTGTTTTAAATATTTTCGAAAGATTAGAATGTGAAACATTAAGTGATGAACAATATTAAATTGATTGTGAGTGATCGAGAGAGAGAATTAAGAGATAATTATACTGTTTGCATTGATGATAATATATAAATCAAACGTGATTGCGTAAATTTTACACATGGTACTAGCAATCACGATTCGTCGTATATTTTCAATTTAAAAAACCAAAATACATTTTTTTTCCTTATTTTTCGAGAATATTTGGGTCTTGTTTTATCGTTTTAATATTTGACATTTGCCCTGAATGTAAAATAATATTTTTTTCTCTACTCGGACGTTGTTTTTTTTCCAGTTTTTTTAGTTTTAATTCGTTTACTTTTTTCTAAAGATAATATTTTTTTCCTTCATTATTTTGAACTTTTTTTCATTATTCAATTTTTGATAAAAAATTTACTACAATTTTGAATGTTTCCTACAGTCAGAAAAGTCTTCATAGTTTATTAGTCAGGTGTAAATGTTATCTGTCAGAAATTCTTTTAAATAATTAATTCTTGTACAGATGGTTGTGTGTTATTTCAGACAATAATGCATAGAGAATGAACTGGAAAAACCCAAGGCCAGATGGTTTTATTTCTCTTTAGAATTAGAATTTTAGTTACTTTTTTACGTGAATGAATAATGTTTGGAAAATAGAAACGTTTTTTATTTAGAAAACAATAATATTTAAAGTTTAGAAAGTTTATTTTTTCCCGTGTTGATCAAGAAACAGTAAACAAAATTTTGTATGACAAAAAAAAAATTCAGGGACTTTTTTCCTAACAAAAATAACATTTTCCAAAAAATACCTTTGTTATTTCAATAAATTAATTTTTTAATTTGACCTTATAAAGTGACTACCGTAATTATGTCACATAATTGAACATTTAATCTTCTGATAAAGTTCAATTAACGTAACTAAAAAAAGTTGTTTATCAATAGTAATTATTTATTAGTTTTTTAAAATAAGCCGAGATATTAAAATAAGCTAAGATATTAAAATAAGTCAAGGCATTAAAATAATTTTTTTTCGTCGCATTATTCCCTTTGGAATTATTTAAATGACATCATACATCGTATATATGACGTAGTTTAGGTATAAAAATAGATTAAGAAAAACGTCAAAATTGGGCTTTTGAAAATATTTTTATTAAAAAAGTAAAAAACAGACAAATTTTACTTATATAAAAACAATAAATTATCTTCAATCTTAACAATTTTTTTTGCGCTTAAATACTAGGTGTTGAATATTTACAAATTAAAATCGATTCTCTTAGAAATAGAGCAACTAGCGAAATTATAATAATGAGAAAGGAAAAATAAACATTTCCCGCATATTGATTAATATGATGTTTATAAAAATAACTGCGAAATTGATTAAAGAAAAATGTTGATAGAAATGTTCTTTTTAACATTTCTATCATTTCTATCATTATTAACAATTTTTGTCCTTGGAAGAAAAAATTATTAATATTAAAGAAAAATTGACTGAATCAATGAAATTTCCACTGATACGTTAGTAAAGTTTACAACAATTATAAATTAAATGATTTTGAAGGAAAAATATTTTTTCTATTTAACTTTTTTTTGTTTAAATACCTAGAACTATTTTTTCTTATGCTTTTGCAAAAAAGAACAAATTTGCAAACAAATAATTTTATTGCTTTCCATACGAAAATATTTTTTCTTTTAATCGTTGATAGTAAATATTTCTAATTTGAAATTATTTTGGATTTCTATTAGTTTGAATTGAATATTTAATTGTTGAAAGATTTTCTCGTCAAAATTTCATTTATCTCTATAAATAAAAAAATTCTTTTCCAAAATTCAATTATTTTCAAAAATATTATAAAAATTCTCGACAAAAATTCAATTATTTTTATAAATAACAAAATTCTTCTACGAAATCCAATCATTTAAAAAAATTTGTATAAAATTCTTGGCAAAATTTCAATTATTTTCAAAAATGTTTCTCAATTTAATGATTTTCAATAAAATTTTCTGAAAAAATTCAATTATTTAAAACAAATTTTAATAAAATTCTACTCAAACTTTTAATTATTTTTATAAATAATAAAAATTTCACAGGAATTCAATAATTGTTTGCAAATTTTTTTTATAAATTTCTTCGCAATAATTATATTATTTTCGATAAATAATAAAATTATTTTTAGTAATTCAATTCTTTTCATAAATAATAAAATTCATAGCAGAATTTCAATTATTTTTAATACAATTTTATTCGAATTCCCAAAAAAATGTAATTATTCTTAAAGATTTTATTAAAATTCGTTGAAAGAATTCAATTATTTAAAAATTTATTGAGAAAATTCTTAAAAAGAATTAAATTTTGAGAAGCATTCAATTATTTATTAAATCATTTATTTTTGTATTTAAATAATTGAATTCTCGTAGAATTTTCTAATACAAATTGATTTAAAAATGAATTTTAGTTAAATTTTTAGATAATAATTAAATATTAAAAGCATTTTTGCGTGAATTTTCAGAAGCAATTGAATTTTTAAGAAGTTACAAGTGGTTGCAGAAATTCAATTATTTTCAAAAGTAATAAAATTCTTCGCAAAAGTTCAATTATATTAAAAATTTTTAAAAAATTTTCATCAAAATTTCAATTAATATCTTTATAAATAATAACATTCTTCTCCAAAATTCAATTATTTCAAAAATTTTGATAAAATTCTTTGCAAAATTTCAATTATTTTCAAAAATTGTCCTAAATTCAATGATTTTTAATATCTACTATTTCATTAAATTTAGCAAAATAATTCAATTATATAAAAAGAAATTTTGATAAAATTCTAAATAAACATTTAATTTTTTTCATAGAGAATAAAAGTTTCACAGAAATTAAATTATTTAAAAATTTGTTCATAAATTTCTTTTGCATAATTCAATTATTTTCATAAATAATGAACATCACACAATTTCAATTATTTTTAAAATAATTTTAATCGAATCCCTCATAAAATGTAATCAATTAATTCATTTTTTAATTAATTTTTATTAGAAAATCATCCTAGAATTCAATTATTTAAATATAAAAATCAATAATATTAATAATTTATTGAAATCTTAAAATTCAATTGTCAAGAAGAATTTCATTAAGAAATTTTTAAATAATTGCATTCTTTCAACAAATGTTAATAAAATTTTTGAGCATAATTACATTTTATGAGGGATTCGATAAATGTATTTTAAAAATAATTGAAATTGTGCGATGAGTTTTATTATTTATGAAAATAATTGTATTATGGAGAAGAAATTTATGAAAATTTTTTTAAATAATTGAATTCCTGTTTTATTCTCTATGAAAGTAATTCAATGTTTGTTTAGAATTTTTTAAAATTTGTTTTAAATAATTAAATTCTTTTGGAAAATTTTATTAAAATATTAGAATTTTAATACTTAAAATATTATTATTTTTAATAAAATATTAAAATATTATTATTATTATTATTAATTTTATTAGAAAAAACTAATTCTATACAGAATTATTCCGTATAGAATTAGTTTTTTTTAAAGTTTAATTGTAGAATTTCCGAATAATAATTCCGTAAAATTTAATTGTAAAACAAATGGATTTTAAAATTCTCAAGGAATTTTTTCAAAACTTATCAAAAATAATTGATTTAAAGAAGAAGTTTAGTTAAAAATTGTAGAAAATAAATAATTGAATTAAAAAGATGAAAATAATTTTGAGAGAGTTATAGTTCACGGAGAAAAATATAAAGTAACTTTTACTACTTTTGTATAGTAAAAAATTTCCGGTAATTTTTACTACTTTTGGAGTAAATGTTGCTACGTTCGAAGTAAATTTTACTAATTTTTACAAAATATGTACTTCGAACGTAGCAAAATTTACTCCAAAAGTAGTAAAAATTAACAGAAATGCATTACTGGCAATTTTTTACTGTAAAAGTAGTAAAAGTTACTTTATATTTTTCTCCGTGTAACAATATTCTTATAATAAAAAAAAAAAAAAAGATTTTATCACTTGATCATCTTTAATTATTATAAAACAAGAAGTCGAAACATTTATGAAATTCAAAAACTTAAAAGAATATTATTATAAAACATGAAAAGATATCCACCACTCCGAGTCTAAGACTCGGTCGATATCTTTATGTTTTATAATAATATTCTTTTAAGTTTTTGAATTTCAAAAATGTTTAAGTATCTAATTTTGAGGGTGAGTCAGAATATTCTTTAGGGTCAGGGAAAGAGTTAAAACCCTGTAATCTTGATCATAAAGATTGTGAACCTCACCCACGTTTCAAACTTGAAAAGCTTGAGTGAAAGTTTTATTTTTTTTTTCAAAAAAATAGCTTTTGCCTCGGTCAACAAAAGCGACTCTAGTAGTAATATTTTTCCGTGTGTTTATTCGTCGTTGTTGTGGTAGTCGTTGTCGTCCATGTTTGTTTGATCATATCGGCGCCCTTCTCCCCTACCATGAAAATGCCGGCGTTTATGTGCCCGGTGGTCATGGCAGGCATGACCGAGGCATCAACCACCCTCAGTCTCTCGACACCATGCACTCGAAGTTGTGGATCAACAACGGCATTTGGATCATTTTTTGTGCCCATTCTCACCGTTCCCAATTCATGATTCATCATCGATGGCAAATGCCTGATGGCGCATCGCCAATAATTGTCGCTTCCAAATTCAAAATCATCGCAGCCCGGTATTTTAATGTCGTGTATGCGTGCTCCGTAACGCTGAAAGGGTTGGGTCTTTGAAATATTAATAGCGTGCTTCAAGCCCTCGAGGATAATTTCCACGTCGGCTGGATGAGTGAAGAAATTCGTTTCAAGCAGAGGCGCTTGAAGGGGATTTTTTGACTTGAGCTTGAGTCGTCCCACACTGTAGGGATTTTGAACTATTGGCCATATTGAGAAGGCGTCTTTGTTTTCAATTGGCTTGAACACGGTGTTGTAGAGTTCGTCGGTTATTCCGAGACCACGTCGTAAAAATAAACCACCATCCGAATGTAATGATCCTGAGGCGAATAGAAGTTCGACATCGGGTCGTGAATCTTGGGCGTATTTTGTTTTTATGAATGCTAAGGCTTCTGCACCTCCTGGTATTGAGATTGGTCCCTTTCGATTTGCGATGTATTGAAACACAGTCGATGGTCTATTTTTGGAAAAAGAAAAAAGTTAAACCACGTCTAATTTCAAAAAAAAGTATTGAATTGTTTATTAGTGACACCGAATACATCTACTAAAATCTACTATTTACTACTTTTTTACGTTGTAACGTAAAAAACTATTTACTATTTACTACTTTTCTACGCTGTAACGTAAAAAAAGTAGTAAATAATAAATAAATAAATAGTAAATAGTAGGTTTTAGTAATTACTATTTGGGTATATTTTTTTTAGATTTCAGCCACAAAAAGCTACTGTTTCTAGTTTTTTTTAGAATTTCCACTACTTTCAATTCGCTAATACTAGAAATTAAAAAACTAGGTAAAAACTATTCTCAAAAATTATAATCGAATTCTTTAAAACGATTCAATTATTTTCAAAAAATATTCGAAATTCAATTATTTTCAATATCTAGTATTTTCATCAAATTTCGCAAAATAATTCAATTATTAAAAAAAAAATTGAGAAAATTCATCCAAAATTCAATTATTTTCATAAATAATAAAACTTCTACAGGAATTCAATTAATTTAGAATAGCATTTTTAAAGGAATTTCGAGCAAATTAATTATTTAACAAAATTTGTATTCAATTCTTCACAATAATTCAATTATACTTTCACTAATAACATTTTTCATGGAAATTCTATTATTTTAAAGTTTTACATAAAATTCTAAACAAGAATTGAATTATTTTCAAAAAAAAAAATAAAACTCAGAAGAATCTTAATTATTTTAAATACTATTTTAAATTAATTAATCGAAAAATTCAATTATTTTCACAAATAAAGTTTTTAACAATAATTAAATTTAAAATTAATTATTTAAAACAATGTTTATAAAATTCTTATGAAGAATTCAATTATTTTCAAAAACAAGACCTTCTCATTTCTTCTGAGAAGGTAATAACAAAATTTTTCACAGAAATTCAATTCTTTTTAAACATTTTAGTGAAATTTTTCGCAATAATTCAATTATTTTCATAAATAATAAAATTCTTCTTAGGATATTAATTATTTTTGAAAATTATAATAAAATTCTATGCATCTATTCAATTATTTTCATAAATAATAAAATTCATCCAAAGATTTCAATTATTTTTAATACAAGTTTACAAGAATTGCTCAAAAAATGTAATTAATATTCTTTAAAATTTAATTTCAATTCCTTAAAAAAATCAATTATTAAAAAAACATTTTTTTAATTCTTTGGCAGAATTTAATTATACACAAAAATATTAGAATTTTCCACTGGAATTCAATTATTTTCAAATGTTGTAATAAAATTGTTCGAAAGAAATCAATTATTTTAAATATAATTTTAATTAAAATTTTTTTAAAACAATTCAATTATTCTCTTAGATTTTAATAAATTTCTTCCCAAGAATTTTATTATTTACAAAAATTATTCTTCAAAAGAATTTAATTATGTCGATAAATAACAAAATTATTCCCAATAATTCAATTATTTTAAGAATTTTAATAAAAAATTTTTTGCAAAATTCAATTATTTTCATAAATAATAAGGTGCTTTTTAGGAATTCAATTCGTTTCAAGAAAATTCAATAAATTATCACACAGACATTCAATTATTGTCAAAAATTTTAATAGAATTCTTTGTAAAATTTTATTATTTTTAAAAACTTTTCGCAAATTGGATGATTTTTAATATCTACTATTTTCATAAAATTTCCAAACAAAATTTAATTGTTTAAAAAAATTTTTGTAAAAATCTTCGTAAGAATTCAATTCTTTTCATGTATACTAAAAATTTCTCAGGAATTCAATTATTTTTAAAAATTATAGTTAAATTCTTTGTAACTATTCAATTATTTTCATAAATAATTCTTCGAAAGAATTCAATTATGTCGATAAATAACAAAATTATTCTCGAAAATTAAATTATTTTGAGGCATTTTAATCAAATTTTTTGCAAAATTCAATTATTTTCATAAATAACAATATTCATCACTAGAATTCAATTACTTTTAAAAATAATAAATTTGTTCTTCGAAATTCAATTATTAAAAATTGAATATTTTTGAATTAATTTTTGTTTTTGATTTTTTAAAACATCTTTTATTTAATTATTAAAAATGTAATAAAATATCACACAAACATTCAATTTTCATAAATAATAAATTGTTTTTTAGGAATTCAATTATTTTTATAAATAATAAAATTCATCGTTGGATTTCAATTATTTTTAATACAATTTTACAGGAATGTAAAAAATGTTCTTTTAAAATTCTTTAAAGGAATTCAATTATTTACAAAAATATTAGAATTTTTCAGAGGAATTCAATTATTTTCAAATATTTTAATAAAATTGTTCAAAAGCAATCAATTCTTTTAAATAAAATTTTAATTAAATTTTTTTGAAATAATTCAATTATTTTTTTAGATTTTAATAAAATTCTTCCCAAGAATTCAATTATTTATATAAATAATTCTTCGATAGAATTCAAGTATGTCGATAAATAACAAAATTATTCCCGAAAATTTAATTATTTTGAGGCTTTTTAATAAAATTCTTTGCAAAATTTAATTATTTTCATAAATAAAAATTTTCATCACAAGGATTCAATTATTTTTATATAAGTAATAAATTTCTTCTTGGAAATTCAATTATTTTGAAAATAATTTAATAAAATACCTCACAGACATTGAATTATTGTCAAAAATATTAATAGAATTCTTTGTAAAATTTAATTATTTTTAAAAACTTTTCGCAATTCAGTGATTTTCAATATCTACTATTTTTATAAAATTTTTAAACAGAATTCAATTGTTTAAAAAAATCTTTGTAAAAATCTTTGTAAGAATTCAATTCTTTTCATGAATAATAAAAATTTCCCAGGAATTTAATTATTTAAATTAGAATTTGCATAAAATTAGTCGATAGAAATGAATTATTTAAAATTTTTTTTAGGAAAAAGTCGGGAAAATAAAATATAGAATGGAATTTTCGTCAGTTTTTTGAAATGTCTAAAACTGGTTTTTTTGATTGTGAAGTTTTGATACCTACTTTTTTACTACTTTTATTAGTTTGAAAGCTACTTTTTGCTACTTTTTCAAAATTAATTATCGAGTGCAAAGTCTGAGAATAGAGAAAAAATAGTTCGATTCGCCGGAAAAGTCCCAAATTATTGATTTTGTTGATCATAAACGATGTTAACTTTACCAAAGCTACAAAAAAGGAGAAAAATTCATAACAAACCTGGAAATTTTACTCTGGAGCAGCGTGACACTCTGATTGACCATGAAAGTAAGTCCCAAAAAACCAACATGCTCGTACATGTTGTAACCTACTTTTGAGTCCTTAATCACTGGGATTCCGAGTTCTTCTAAATGATCCTTTGGTCCAATTCCCGAAAGCATTAATAATTTGGCCGAATCTATTGTGCCGGCAGAGAGGACAACTTCCTTTGTGCAAAGTACACGTTGCTTTTTTGAATTCTTGACAAACTCAACACCATAGGCTTGATTATTTTTATTAATTAAGACCTTTGTCACTCTTGTGCCGGTCATTATCTCTAAATTTGGCCTATCGACTTTCAAATAAGCTGTGGCTGCACTACATCTCGAGCCATGATCCATATTCACTTGAATATAGGAGAATCCAATTTGATCCGCTCCATTTGGATCGTTGATCCTGTATCCTAACTGCTTTCCGGCTTTCAGGAAAGCAGTTGCTAATTCCGAATGATATGGCACATGTTCCACGTTTAGATAACCGTCGGTTCCGTGATAGGTTGAATTCTCGATTCCTGTAATGAATGTAAGTTGTCGTTTTATTAGTACTGCAAAAGAAATAAAAAGAATTTCTCTCTTTTGAACATTGAGAAATAAGAATTTTATAGAGCTACTTGTAAACATATAAACATTCTTCGACATAAAATTCGACTCAACTGTGAAATTTGAAAAAAAAAAGTAAGTCGGCAATGTTCCATTTTTAAAATTTCTCTCAATGAAGCCGATTATTACCATAACGAAATATTCGAGCGAATATTTGTTGAGCGAAATTCACTTTCTTATAAATTACAAAATTACACTTTAGAATAGAGTAATTATTGCAGTTGCTCTTGAATTTCACTGAGCGCCTTTTTTCGAACATAATCACAACGGACAGAGCAGTAATTACTGTGGAATGCATAATTTAACTCCTTGTCACTTTTCACTTTCAAAGAAATCTCATCGTAAAAAACATTATTAATTTATTCTTTTATGCTTATCTTTAGCAAGTGACTAATTTATATCAATTAATAGTGATTGTCTGTAAATTAATATTTTTCTATTATTTAATTTAATTATTCAACTCGAGAATATAATACGTATACATTGTAGTAATTGGAAAATGATACATGAACCTCCTAAAGTAATTAGAAAAATAAAATTCAAACAAATAAATTTTCTGCTCTTTCTTACATCACCTAATGAATAGTTTCATAGTGACAGAAATGGAACAATAAACTTGTAGCCGCGCCCCTTGAATTAAGAAAATATAGTTAATTAATCGATCCCTTTTGGTTTGACTTTCATCAGCACGTTATATTTTCATTCAAAGGTATAAAAGTACTTACTATTGGAAAAAAATTTTAATTTAGTTATGACTTTTTCAAACATGAAATATCACTTCTTTATTTGTCGAAACAAGTAATTAATTAATTTTTTCGACAAATAAAGAATGTCTTGGCCATTATACTCAAAAAATGTTCTATTACATTTATTTAAAAATTTCTTTAATTGACCAATTATTCAAAAACACCAATAACTTCATTTTTAAATAAATATTTATTATTATTTTTCCGTAGGAATTAAAATTTTTTTAAACATTCAAATTTAAATTTTCTTGAAATTTAACGACTTGGAAGAATATTTTTATAAAACATGAAGAAATCGACTACTCCGAGTCTTCGACTTGGAGTGATCGCTTTCTTCATGTTTTATAATAATTACAAATAACCGAGTGATTAAATTATTATTTTATATTATAAAAATATTGATACTACCTCGAAATTATTTTCATCATTTAAATTCAATTATTACTATTTTTTAGAATTTTTAACTAAAATTCTTTATTAAATCAATATTATTATCAATATTATTTTTAATAATTTTTGATAAAGTTATTTGGAGAATTTGAAAATTTATTTGCTTACAATTCAATTTCACGAAATTTCAATTATTGTGAAATTCTTCAATTAAATATACATTAAAAAATAAAAACTTGAAATAATTTTAAGAAATTTCGATTAAGCTTTTTGAAAAAAATTATAGTTCCATAGAATTTTTAATTAATTAAAAGTATGAAAAATTCAGATTTTCAAAGATTTTAATTTGAAACCTTTACAAAATTCAATTATTTCTAAAAATTGCAATTATTAGTATCATCTCCAAAATTCAATTATTATCTAAAACTTTAACTAAAATCAATTCTTATTAAAAAATTCTACGAGAATTCAATTATTTAAATACAAAAATACATACTTTATATTGAATCATTGTTTCTTAAAATTGAATCCTTATAAAGAATTTTATCAACAAAATTTATAAATAATTGAATTCCTTCGACGAATTTTAACAAAAATTTTTAAGAATAATTACATTTTTCGAGGAATTTGACTAAAATTGTATTAAAGATAATTGAAATTCTGCAATAAGTTTTATTATTTATGAAAATAATTCAATTTTAGTGAAGAATTTTATAAAAAAGTTTCAAACAATTCATTTTTTTCTAAAAATTGTATGCGTATTATTCTATTTAAAATAATTGAATTCTTGTGGAATTTTTATTTGTTTGAAAAATAATTGAATGTTTGTGGAAAATATTATCAAAATTTTTATTTAATAATTGAATTCTTTTGGAAAATTTGATTAAAATAGTAGAACAATGCAAATCATTGAATTAAGAAAATTTTTTGAAAATAATTGAAATTTTGTCATGAATTTTATTAAAATTTTTGAAAATAATTGAATTCTTGTGATAAATTCTATTATTTATGAAAATAATTAAATTTTGCACAGAATTTTATTAAAATTTTTAAAATTGAATTTTTGAAAAGAATTTTATTAGTTCTAAAAATAATTGGAATTTTTAAAAGAATTTAAAAAAAAATTTTTGATCATAATGTTGACGATAATTTTTTTTTTAGTTTTTTTGAAAATAATTGAATTTCTGTGAAGAATTTTATTAATTTTGAAAATAATTGAATTCTTGTGATAAATATTGTTATTTATATGAAAATAATTGAATTTTAGAATAAATTTTATAAAAATTCCTAAATATAATTGAAATTCGCCGATGAATTTTGCTATTTATTTAAAGATAGTTGAAATGTTGACAATTTTTTTTGATTTTTTTTAATAAATTGAATTTCGGCGAAGAATTTTATTAATTTTGAAAAAAATTGAATTCTTGTGATGAATATATTGTTGTTTATAAAAATAATTGAATTATGAACTGATTTTCATTTAAATTGTTGAAAATAATTGAAATTCAACGAAGAATTTTGCTATTTATAAAGATTAATTAAAATGTTGGCATTTTTTATTAGATTTTTTTGAAAATAATTGAATTTTTGCCAAGAATTTTATTAATTTCGAAAATAATTGAATTGTTGCGACGAATTTTAATAAAAATTTTAAGAATAATTGCATATTTCGAGGAATTCAATTAAAATTGTATGAAAAATAATTTAAATTCTGCGACGAGTTTTATAATTTTTTAAAATAATTTACTTCTTAAACGAATTATATTATTCATGAAAATAATTGAATCTCTGTAAAATTTTTTATTATTTATGAAAATAATTGAATTATTGCAAAAATAATTAAATGTTGACGTAGATTTTTATCAAATTTTTTTTTAAATAATTGAATTCTTGTGGAAAATTTTTTGAAATAGTAGATTTATTGAAAATTATTGAATTGAGGAATATGTTTGAAAATAATTGAAATTTTACAAAGAATTTTATTAAAATTTTTAAAATAAGTAATTGAATTTCCGAAAAGAATTTTATTAGTTTTAAAGATAATTGAAATTTTGAAGAGAATTTTTAAAAATATTTTAACATAATGTTGACGACAATTTTTTTTAGATTTGTTGAAAATAATTGAATTTTTGGGAATATTTTTATTAATTTTGAAAATAATTGAAATTCTCATGATGAATATTGTTATTTATGAAAATAATTGAATTTGACAATGAATTTTATTAAAATTCCGAGGTCTCTGAAGTTGCCATCGATGCTCAACATCGAAATATATTTGTTGCACTAAACCGAAAAAAATTACGTGACTTTTCCCAAGGTTCAAAGTTAAAAAAGTATTTTCAAAATTGTTTTTTCTTCCTAGGTGAATGAAAGTAGTGAAATTAGTTAAAATTTTATCAATAAAAAATAAGAAAAAATATATTTTTGGAAATCAACAGAATTGAAATTAAAATTAAAAAAAAAAAATATTTCATTAAATGATTTATAAGTAAGAACTTTATGACTGTTCTTCAATAGAATTAAGTTATTTCAAATAATTTATTGTTAGACATAGAAAAAATTTAAGGATTTTTCTACAATTCGTGTTAATTTCATAGTTTATTATTAGACAAACAAAAAGACACAAAAATTGAGAATTTTCTTATAAATTCTAAACATTTAATTTTTTCCAGTACTTTTAATAAAAATCCCTGACTTTTCCCTGATTTCCCTGGCTTTTTCCTAATTTTCCTGACTTGTGGCAACCCTGATCAGGACATTTTTTGAAATACTGAAATCTTTGAAATAAAAATAATTGTTTTATTTCTTTTATCTCACCTGGAACTTTAAATTTCTCGCTCTTCTTAAAATATGGCAAAACTTCGTTGTAGGACCAGCCCTCATTTCCCATTCGTGACCATAAATCATAGTCCAATTTGTTTCCTCGTGTGTGAATCATATAATTCAATGTACTTGTGCCGCCAAGAGATTTTCCTCTTGGCCATGGGCATTGCTTATTATTCATGCCCAGGCACGCGCTCTTTTGCGGCTCAACTTTATAGCCCCAATTGTAATCAGTCAATTGAAAATAACTAACTAAAATTGGTATTTGATTGAGTAGGCCCTCCGGATTGCCCGCCTCCAATAAAAGTATTCGCCATTTTTTATTCTCCGACAGTCTATTGGCAATCACAGAGCCACCTGAGCCGGCGCCTACCACAATAAAATCATATTTGCCCGTTACATTCGTCACTATTTTGTTTGCTATTTGCTTCGAGCTGTTGAGCAGGTCAAAAATAGTCTGACCACTTGTGAATGATCCAATCGCGAGTAACGGGATTAAAAATAATTCTGATGGAGAAAGCATCATCGTCTGAAAAGAAACAAATTTAAATAAAAGTTATTTTTATATAAAATGTCAATTTGGGTGCAATATGTGAAAGAAATGATTTTTGAAAGGGAGGTGAAAAAAAACCTGTTTCTGCTCAATGATCCAATAACTTTCAAATGATATAACAGATATATATTTTCCATTATCATGTACTTCTTAATTTAATAAATATTGCGATAAGTTTCCTTATTCCTGGGAGGAAATGCTTTCTTGTGGGGGCCGAAAGTGCTTTCGTTTATTGAAATAAATGTCTCTGAACGTTAATGATTTTATTACTTTTGCTCGCTTTTGCTTTCTTTGATAATCATTTTCTCAAGAGATTTTTTACATTTTCAAGAAATTCTCATTAATACTTCTAAAGTGTAAATTGTTTCTTTATATAAAAAAATATTTTATTTCCTTATTTCACTTTATTCGATTAGTTGAAAAAAATTACAGTCTGTTAATATTTTTTTATAATAATTAATTTATATTTTTGGCAAGTTTATCAACAAAACAAAAATACTTTTCTTTGCAAATTTTTATACATTTTTGAAATTCGAAAGAAATAATTTTTATTTTATCAATTTTTTTTTATGCTTCATTCAAATTTGAATATCATTATAATAAATAATTTTTTATAAATTTAAAAAAGTAATTATATCAAAAAAATAATTTTTTATAAATTTAAAAAGTAATTCTCAAATAAATAATTTTTTATAAATTAAAAAAATTAATTCTCAAAAAAATAATAATAATAATAATAATAATTTCATTTACTTTATGTTTCATTTTTTTACAATAATTTTTTTAAAAAAATATTTAAATTGAAACAAAATTCGTTCATTTGAACGTTCAAAACTTTAGGAAAGAATTATTTTTCTATTATCAAAAAATAAATATTAAATTTCCCTAAAGATTTGAACGTTCTAATATTAATACAATTTTTTGCATTCCAATACTTTAAAGAATTACTCTTATAAATATTAGTAGAATTTACATTTATTTTATTTATTTCTATTTATTAGTAAAATTTACTAACATGAATCAGTGATTTACTTTTCGCTTTTGAATTAGTAAATTTTACTAATAAATAGTAATTTCTACTAATTTATTAGTAAAATTCACTAATTCGGAAGCAAAAATTCTGTCACTACATAATTCAAAAATTTTGAAAATAGTAGACTGAAATAAAAATTATTGTAATTGAACATTCATTTAGTAAAAATTATTATTTTAATTATCAAAAACCGAATTTTCTAATAAAATTCAAATTTATAAAAAGTAATAAAAAATATTATCGTTTATTAGTTGGAAACTTTAGGGACTTAATATTTACTTGAATCAAAAAATGTTTATTTAAATTAAATAAACACCCATAACAAATTTTTGATAACTTGAAGAAATAATTTTTTTTTATTTGTCTCTTCAGTTGAAAATGAATTTTTCTTCGATTGAAAGAAACTTTATTTGATTCAAAAACAATTTATTTGATTCAAAAACAATTTATTTGCTTCAAAGAAAAAATTCCTTTCAAAATTATCTATTATTTTTCTTTCTACTTATTTATTTTTTGACTCTATATCAATGATAAATTTTTTTTGATTTAAAGAACAAATTTCTTGAATTCAAAAAAGAATTTAGTTAAATAATTTTTATTTTTTATTAATTGTTTTATTTTATATTATCTCTATATTTGCGCTCGTATCCGAGGGTTTTTCTCGGGTTTCAGTAAAGCCTTTATTCCCCTGTTGACCCCAATGTAGAGAAAAACATGCATAGTTAGAGAATTCTAAACCCGCCATTAAGTATAATAGATGTTAATCTTTTGTTTTTCATTTCAATCCAATTAATTCTTTCGTGAACAAAAAATAGATAGAAATTACAGAATTATCCATTTTCTCCCGCCAAAAATTATCAGCAGAAGTAAAAATTCAGTTTTAAGTAGTAAACATTAAATTATCTTCATTTATATAATATAAATTAGGTATAAAAAAAATTAAACGAATAGGATGAATTTAATTCATGAAATTTACATATATAAATAAATAAATAAAATGCAGAAAAAAGTAAATATAGTAAAAATTCTCAATTTGTATGAAATAAATTTTTTTGTAAATTTTTATTAATGATAGAAATAAAAAAATATTATTTTATATAATATAATAAAATAAAATAAATTTTTTTGTGAATTTTTATTAACGATGGAAATAAAAATATTATTTTACATGATTTCTTTAAATTGATTTTATTATTTTTTATTTTTTCACTAAAATTTTTATATTGACAAAACGCAATTTATTTATTTATTTATTTGATACTACAATTTTTTCATAACAATAACAATTTATTTATTTTTTTCACTACAATTTTGTCTTGATAATAACAATTTTTTTATTTACTTTTTTACTACAATTTTGTCTTGACAATAGCAACTGATTTATTTATTATTAAATACAACATAAATAATAATTTACCATTGTCGACAATAATAATACTATTATTTGTCGATGAGATATAAATTCTTTTCGAATTCTTCTAAATCATTTCTATTCGCAATTTGTGTTAGTCCAGATTTTAGACTCGTTTAACGACTTGTTATGCATTAATTTTTCCATTCGTTATAGTTACATAAAAAGCAGTTGTGTATAAAAATAAACAAATTCAGGATGTGTATATAATAGCCACGTATAAAATACATTTTCCATTCCATTAGCATCTTGAATAATGGATTTTTGCATAGTCTCAAAAAAGAGAGAAAAAAAATACTATTTACTAATTAACAATTTGTCATAGAATACATTTTTTAATATCCACTTTTAGAGAAAGAGAGAGAGAGAGATCGTTTATAAAATAAAAACTGAAAAGTTTTATGGTTCTGGCAAAATTGAGAATGTTTTTTTTGTTATTTATAACCGTAAAATTTTAGAGAGAATTTTTCATTGAATGAACAACTGCGTAATCAAAAAATCTAATATGAATATATATTTTACAGTAGTAGCACGAGTATAAATAATTTTTCCTGTCGTTGTTCTAAATCAGAATTAGTAAAAAGGTGAGCCATTAATTCACATTTTTGTAAGAATTTTTATTACAATGAAAAAAAAATCGATTTTCAGTATTTCAGTATGTTCAGTATTTATTTTCGGCAATTTCACTGAAAAAAAATTTATTTGATTAAAATTCAGAAAAAAATTGTTGAATTATGAAATAAATGTTTACTTGAATCAAATAATTTTTATTTAAATCAAATAAATTTTATTTATTCCAATATTTTAAGTATTTTTTTTATTCAAGGAAAATTTCTTTGATTGAAATAACTTTAATAACTTTAATGATTTTCAATATCTACTATTTTAATAAAATTTTTCAAAAGAATTCAATTGTTTAAAAAAAATGTTGATAAAATTTTAAGCAAACATTAAATTATTTTCATAAATAATAAAAATTTCGCAGGAATTTAATTATTTACAAATTTTTTATAAATTTCTTCGCAATAATTCAGTTATATTCATAAATAACTTTTTTTACAAAAATTCAATTATTTTCATGAATAATAAAATTCATCATAGAATTTCAATTATTTTTAATGCAATTTAAATCGAATTCCTTAAAAAATTTAATCATTCTTGAAAATTTTATTAAAATTCCTCGAAAAAATTCAATTATGTTGATAAAATTCTTTATGATAATTCAATTTTGAGAAACATTCATTTATTCAGTAAATTATTTATTTTTCTATTTAAATAATTGAATTCTTGTAGAATTTTCCAATAAAAATTGCTTTAAAAATTAATATTAATGAATATATTAAAAGAATTATAGCATGAATTTTTCAAAATAATTGATAAATGAATTCTTTCGAAGAATTTTAATAAAATTTTTGAAAATAATTGCATTTTTCGAAGAATTTACTTAAAATTGTATTAAAAATAATTGAAATCCTGTGAAGAATTTTATTAATTTATGCGAAAGTAATTGAATTCTTGCAACAAATTTTATCAAAATTTTTTTTTAAATAATTGAAATAATGTAAAAAGAATCTTATGATTTATGAAAATAATTGAATTCTTTTGAGAACTTTTATTAAAATAATAGATTTTGAAAATATTTGAATTTCCACGAAGAATTTCATTATATTCGTGAAATGTAATTAAATTCTTGCAAAAAAATTAAGGAAATAATTCCATTTTTCTAGGATTTTATTTTA
The DNA here is from genome assembly GCF_015476425.1 of Leptopilina heterotoma. Classification (NCBI taxonomy): domain Eukaryota; kingdom Metazoa; phylum Arthropoda; class Insecta; order Hymenoptera; family Figitidae; genus Leptopilina; species Leptopilina heterotoma. The sequence continues at coordinate 1,143,400 of NW_025111169.1, forward strand.
AATTGTATTAAAAATAATTGAAATCCTAAGAAAAATTTTATAATTTATGAAAATAATGGAATTCTTATAACGAATTTTATCAAATTTTTTTTTAAATAATTGAATTCATGTGAAAAATTGTATTACTTGTAAAAATAATTGAATTCCTGCAACGAATTTTATTACATTTTATTTAAAAAACTTAATTCTTTTGAGAACATTTATTAAAATAGTAAATTTTGAATATTTTTTAATTTCAGCAAAGAATTTCATTATTTGTGAAATGTAATTTAATTCTTGCAAAAAAATTTTTGATGATAATTTCATTTTTTGAGAAAATGATTTAAAATTGTATTAAAAATAATTGAAACCCTGTGAAGATTTTTATTATTTATGAAAATAATTGAATTCTTGCAACGAATTTTATTATAATTTTTGTAAATAATTAAATTTTTGTTTTTGAAAAATTTTATGGAAATCTAAATTTTTATAAGTTGTTGAATTTTAAAAATGTTTGAATTTTAATGTTTTGAAGATTTTTAATTCCTATGGAAAAATAATATTTAAATACTTATTTGAAAATGAAGTTTTTAAATAAAACGAATAATTCGTTTGCGAATAATTTTACAGTTAAAGAAATTCGTAAGTAAATGTAATAGAATGTTTTTTTGAGTATCTAATAATTTTTAGAGTGAATCAGAATATTCTTTAGGGTCAGGGAAAAAGTCAAAATTTTGTCTGGAAATCAGGGAAAAGTTAGGGAAAAAGAAAATTAACTTTTTGTGGCAACCCTGTAATTATATTTGGATTGAAAAAAATATTTTCTCATTGTAAAAATTAGTAAATTAAAATAAAATATATAAATAATAATAATATTTGCTTTTTGTTAAAATCGGTTGTTGTTGTTGTTGTTATTAATTTTTTTAATAAATAATAATTATATTTTTTTTTAAATTTAAAAAAAAATAATAATAAAAATAAATAATATATTAATATAGTTGATAATAACGATCACACCGAGTCAAGTTATTTATATTATTAAATAAATCTAATATTTTTAAATAAATAAGAAATGAGAGGCTCGCTATTTACTAATTCACATTTAGAGAGTGAGAGTGAACTGTGGAATTTTTGTCGAACGAGTTGTGTTTTTTTTAGAAATAAAATACTTTATTTAGACTTATGTTAGTATTTCGTAAAATACGTTACTATTAAAATAAAAAAAAATACAGTCAACAATTTGGAAATCGAATTAAATTTGATCAAAAGCCAGAACGCGTACTATGCTGTAATCGTCCGTTAGCAAAGTCGATTGTACGTAAGAAAATTGTTTAATTAGATTGAATAATATAATGTTGATTGTTAAATATTAATATTTATTATTCTTTGATATTACAAAATTTTTATATATTTTTTCAATTAATGTCCTTGAAGTTAGCATCGAAAACTATTTTTTAGTTTTAGAGATGAAAATGTCGCTAATTCTTCTTTCATTTATACCTCAAAAGTGAAAAATATGTTCAGTGAAATTTTTTTAACCTAAAAACTTAAAAAAATCCTTTTATTCTTTTTATTTTTGCGAAAAAAAAACTTTTTGCGACTTTGGGAGTCGACGCTAATTTTAGGGGCCGAAAAATTATATTAAATAATTAAAAATATTCGTAAAGTTTTAAAGGAAATTTATTTTCTATTTAAGTATTTTTAAAAATTGTTGTATCAAAATGGAAAACATAATTCAAATTAAATATTTAGTTATAATAAAATATAATAAAATATTAATTTTTTTAATGTTTAAAATCATTTTTAAAATAAAATAGGAATTAAGAGAGGTAGCAAAAATATCGTTGTTCATTTGAACGTTAGTAACTGTAGAAAAGTAATTTAAAAAATAATTGAAAAAAATTGAATTATTGATAAAAATTATTAAATTAAAAGTTATTAATTTTTAGACAATAATTTTTGGTTAGAGCGACTTTCAATATGCAGGCAGCAGGCAATGTTATTGTATCGTTTCGATGACACTAGTCACACACACCACGTGGTTTTTTAACTTTCGGCACTGTTTTTAAAAGCACTTGTTACTGAATGAAGCGTTGCTTGATTTTTATTTTTTTTCCTTTTTTAATGACACTAACTTTATTATCGATATCGGTGATTAAAGACGGACTCGCAACTTTGTAGAATTCTAGGTAGTTTAATACATACCTACTCTGAGAATATACACGGTAGAATGTAATGAGCTGCTCTCTGCTGTTTCGAGATCCACGAGAGAAATGCGCTTTCTCAAGAGATGTTCACGTAATATGTACTAAAGTCCTAGAGCCCAATCTTTTGTCACCCTTCCCACTATTTTTCTGATTTTGATCGAGATTAACGAAGATTTATATCTCTTGTATTAATAAAATGCAATATATCGGAACATTTAGGTCCAGTGCATGTAAAATTTCACACACGCGAACAATGTCTAAATAATGCATTTATCCGTTACATAAAATGAAACTCGGACGGGAATCGTAAACCTTTATTTATTTTCGTTTTGATTTATTTTAACATTTTGTGATTAGGTCAATTTTTAGAATCCTTTGTTTATTGCATATAGACTGAAAGATTTTTTTTTTGATTTTATGAAAGTACTGAACAATTTAGGGAGTACATTTTAGTAAATTTTTGTAAAAATATGTAAAAATTAGTAAAATAAATTTTAAATGTAGCAAAATTTACTTTGGAAATAGTAAAAGTTGACGGAAATAAACAGAAATACTTTTCTACAGTTAAAAATCACCAAAAGGTATTTTTTAACCAAAAATAACTGTAGAAAAGTATTTTAGAATTTAGGAAGTAAATTTTAGTAAATTTTGGTAAAAATTAGTAAAATTTATTTTTAATGTAGCAAAATTTACTTTGGAAATAGTAAAAGTTGACAAAAATGAGCAGAAATACTTTTCTACAGTTAAAAATCACCAAAAGGTATTTTTTAAGAAAAATTTTTAACCAAAAATATCTGTAGAAAAGTATTTTAGAATTTAGGAAGTAAATTTTAGTAAATTTTGGTAAAAATTAGTAAAATTTATTTCGAATGTAGCAAAATTTACTTTGGAAATAGTAAAAGTTGACAAAAATGAGCAGAAATACTTTTCTACAGTTCAAAATCACCAAAAGGTATTTTTTAACCAAAAATAACTGTAGAAAAGTATTTTAGAATTTAGGAAGTAAATTTTAGTAAAAATTAGTAAAATTTACTTTAAACGTATCAAAATTTACTCTGGAAATAGTAAATGTTGACAATAATGCGCAGAAATTCTTTACGGTTATTTTAAATTTTACAAAAGGTTTTTTTAAATTTATTTAGATAGTAAGTTTTAGTAAAAATTATTATCAAAACTTATTTCGAACGAAGCAGAATTTACTCGGAAAACATAGTAAAAGTTGACAGAAATGACTATAAAAAAATAAGCTAAGATTTTACTGACAATTAGTTGTTTTTAACTAATTTTAGATTTAGAAAGTAAAATTTTGTACAAATAAATAAATAAATAATAATTGAATAAAATAAATAATAAATAATAAATAATAAATAATAAATAATAAATAATAAATAATAAATAATAAATAATAAATAATAAATAATAAATAATAAATAAATAAATAAATAAATTTTTTTGTTTAGAAATATTTTTGCCAATAGTGTTTTAAGGAACTTTTATTTTTCGTAGTAAATTAGTGTCAGGAATTTTATTAAATATTTTTCAATATTTTTCGCAATATTGAGAGAATTAATTATTATTAAATAATTATCAATTTTAAATTAATTATTATTAAAGCTATTTCGCGCTGTTTATTAGAGAAAGTGAAGATATTTTAAGACTCATATATCAATGCTCATGCTCAATAGTAATTTTTGTCCAATAAAAATTAATATAAAAGTGAATATTAATTATATTATGCATAGAATCTTTCAAGTACTTTTTATTGCTCCAAATGATTATTGCTTTTCCGTCTGATAAAAGAAATGCCTATGACGATAAAAATAGAAAATAAGTTCATAGCTGCTTTTATTATATGTTTGCGTGTAAAACAAGATACACTTTGGTCTTGTTGATTTGTATAATAAAACGTGTATAATAGGAGTATTACGTGCTTGCGTTTTTTCTATATAAACAGAATATTTTATGTTAAATTTATACACAAAATAAAATGTGCCTAGGAGATATTTATTTTTCTTTATAATTGATTATTTAAAATTATTTTCTGCTGGGAAGTTTACAGACTTTATTAAAAAATCTTAATTGTAATAATAATTTATGTTGATTAATATTTTAATTATATATCAATAAAATATTTTTAAAAAAACTTAAAAATTAAAAACAATATTATTTAAACAATTTTAGTTAAAAATAGTAAAAAATTTGAATTTTAGAGAAGTTACAAATCATTGCAGAAATTCAATTATTTTCAAAAGTAATAAAATTCTTTGTACACATTCCAGGGCTCGAACTAGGTCCGTAAATCCCGTAAAAGTCCGTAACTTTGCTTGAAGTCCGTAAAAGTCCGTTTTTTCGAAAAAAGGTCCGTAAAGTCCGTAATTCGATTGAAAAAGGTCCGTAAAGTACGTAAATTATACGATATAATTTGGATAATTTTAGAGAAATTACAAATGATTGAAGGAATTCAATTATTTTCAAAAGTAATAAAATTCTTTGCAAAAATTCAATTATGTTCAAAAATTTTTAAAAATTCTCGTCAAAATTTCAATTGTCTTTAGAAATAATTAAATTCTTCTCCGAAATATCAATGATTTTCAAAAACTTTAATAAAATTCTTGGAAAAATTTCAATTATTTTTAAAATTTTTCCTCAATTCAATGATTTTTAATAGGTATCTATACTATTATAATAAAATTTTCCAAAAGAATTCAATTATTTAAAAAAAATCTCCTCAAATTCTACACAAACCTTTAATTATTTTCAAAAAAAAAAAAAAAGTTTACAGGAATTTCATTATTTACAAATTTTTTTATAAATTTCTTCGCAATATTCAATTATTTTCATAAATAATAAAATTTGTACAGGCCCGTGTGGAAAAGTGGTGTTGGCCCACGCCGGGGGCCCGCATGGATCGTCCACATCCAGGAGGGGCCCACGTGGGTGATCCAGGCGAGGCCCCTCATGGAAACGACATGCTGATCGATGAGGGCGCCCGCATGGGCGATCCACGCGGGCGCCCTCGTCGGCCCCCTGCGTGGCCCTTGCGTTTGCCCTCATCTTTGCCCTCAACTTACTCTCACCTTTATTTTTCAAAATTAAGTTAATAAATTCATTATTTATTAATAATAAACAAGTTCAATTATTAATAAATAACATTGTTACTTAACGATTTTAACTTTTTTTAATTAAATCGTGACCAAAAAAAAAAAATCTGACGCACGCGGGTATAGAACCTACGACCTACGGACTATCAGACAAACGCTTATCATTCTATCTTTAATTATTATAAAACACGAAGTAATCGATCGCTCCGAGTCGAAGACTCGGAGTTATCGATATCTTCATGTTTTTTAGTTATGAAAAAATCTAATTTATAGTTTTAAGTAAAATGTTCTCTTCAGGGGCGTATCCAAAAAAAAAGCTTCGGGGGGGGGGGGGGTATGGACTTTGATGAGAGGTGTACTCAGAATAAAATTAGAAATTTAGGCTTTAACATATATGTTTTTCCAAAATTTTGGAGGGGGGGTTGAACCCCTAAACCCCCCTCCGGATACGCCCCTGGTTCTCTTATATATTTTTGTCAGTAATTGGTCCGTAATTTTTCATTTTTGGTCCGTAAAGTCCGTATTTTTAAATACTTTCACTGGTTCGAGCCCTGACATTCAATTATTTTCAAAAATTTTTTAAAATTCTAGTAAAAATTTCAATTATCTTAAAAAATAATAACATTATTCTTCAAAGTTCAATTATTTTCAAAACTTTTAATAAAATTCTTGTTAAAATTCTTTCTTTTCAAAAATTCTTCTTAATTTAATAATTTTACATATCCATTTTAATAAAATTCTCCAAAAGAATTTAGATTATTTAAAAATAATTTTAATAAAATTCTACGCAAATATTTAATTATTTTTATATTTAATTAAAATTTCACAGGAATTCAATTATTATTTACAAATTTTTTTTATAAATTTCTTCGCATTAATTCAATTATTTTGATAAAAAATAAAATTCTTTTTAGAAATTCAATTATTTTCAGAAATAATAAAATTCTTAGCAAGAATTCAATTATTTTCATTACAATTTTAACAAAAATTTTACAAGATTCTATTATTTTTTAAAAATTTAATTTAATTCTTTGAACAATTCAATTATTTTCAAAAATTTTGATAGTTTTTATAAGAATTCATTTATTTTCAAAAATTTTTAATAAAATTCATGGGAGGAATTTAATTATTTTCAATACAATTTAACAAAATTTTTGGACAATATTCAATTATTTTTAAACATTTTAATGAAATTTTTCGAAAAATTCAATAATTTATAAAAATTGTAATGAAATTTTTGTCATGAATTTAATTATCATCATAAATAACAAAATTCTTCACAGAAATTCAATTATATTCAAAAATTTGAATACAATTTTTGGGAAAATTCTAGTCAAAATTTCAATTATCTTTATAAATAATAAAATTCTCGTCAAAATTTCAATTATCAATTCAATAAAAATGATAAAATTCTTCTCCAAAATTCAATTATTTTTAAAAATGTTAGTAAAATTCTTGGCAAAATTTTAATTATATTAAAAAATTTTTTTTCTTAATTCAAGGATTTTCAATATCACCTATTTTAATAAAATTCTGCAAATAATTCAATTATTTTCATAAACAATAAAATTCATCGCAGGATTTCAATTATTTTTAATACAATTTTAATTGTATTCCTCGAAATATGAAATTACTCTTAAAATTTTTTACTAAAATTCGTCACAAGAATTTATTTATTTAAAAATTTGTTGATAAAATCCTTTATAAAAATCCAATTTCCAGAAAAATTTAATTATTCAATAAATAATTTATTTTTGTATTTAAATAATTAAAATTCTCGTACAATTTTCTAATAAAAATTGATTTATAAATAAAATTTAGTTAAAATTTTAGATAATAATGGAATATTGTGGCAAAAATTTTCAGATATAATTTATTAATGGTTGCAGAAATTCAATTATTTTCAAAAGTAAAGAAATTGTTCACTGAAATTCAATTATCTTCAAAAATTCTAATAAATTCTCGTAAAAATTCAATTATCTTTCTAAATCATAAAAATTTTCTCAATTTAATAATTTTCAATATCTTTAATACTTTAATATAATTCTAAACAAACATTTAATTATTTTCATAGAGAATAAAAGTTTCACAGGAATTTAATTATTTAAAATTTTTTTCATAAATTTTTTCTTCATAATTCAATTGTTTTCATAAATAATAAAACTCATGTCACCTTTTCGATTATTTTTAACACAGTTTTAATCGACTTCCTCGTAAAATGTTATTATGCTCAAAAATTTTATTAAAATTCATCGAAAGAATTATTTTTTTAAAAATTTCTAAATGAAATTCTTCTTAATAATTGAATTTTAAGAAACATTCAATTATTCAATAAATTATTTATTTTAATATTTAAATAATTGAATTCTCGGATGATTTTCTAATAAAAATTAATTTAAGAACGAATTTCAGTTAGAATTTTAGATAATAAATGAATTTTGAAAGCTAGTGCGTGAATTTTTAGAAATAATTGAATTTTGGAATGTTTCAAATTAAAATCTTTGGAAATCTGAATTTTTCAAACTTTTAACTAATTAATTTTTTTGAGAAAGTTTAATTGAATTTTTTTTTAAAATTAATTGTGGTTTTTATTTTCCACTATATATCTAGTTGAAGAATTTCCGAATAATTGAAATTTCACAAGATTGAATTGTAAAGAAGAAATGGATTTAAAAATTTCCAAAGAACTTTTTCAATAATTATTAAAAATAATTGATTTAAAGTAGAATTTTAGTTAAAAATTCTGGAAAATAATAATTGAATTAAAATGATGAAAATAATTTTTAACAAGTTTCAGTAACAATTTTGTTATAATATAAAATAATAATTGAATTTCGAAAGGTTTGAATTTGAATTTTTTGAAAATCTTAATTCCTATGGAATAAAATTTTATAATTTGCTTTTTCTTTTCTCATACACAGACTTTTGTATATTGTCCATGTAAATTTCCGTAGTTTGATGCAAAAAAAAAACTTTGTTGCAAACTTACTGCCGAAGAGGCGTTTTGTACTATGTGGGTTAATTGTTTTTTTGATTTAATAAGCGAAAGTAATATACTATGAAAAAATATCCTCTTCTTTTGCATTTTGATAATACTTTACTAATAATATTCTACCTTAATCTTTAACTTTCTCTTGAAATTGTATATTTAATATTTCACGATGTATTAAATGTAGAAAGGAAAGTTGATAATCAAGATGAAGATGTAGCTTGTGCATATTACTTGAAAAAGCAAATAAAAGCAACTGTCAATAAGTCATATATACATACTATTTTTCCATTCATTAAAAATAAAAACATAAAGTTGTATTCGATAACGTAATACTTTTTTTATTTTTAATTTTCCATATGAAATTTCTGTAGGTAATTGGATTAAATAATATGTTATATATATGCTCGCCTTATTTTTTACATACTATTATACTTACTAATAAAGAAACAGTTCTTTTTTGAAGTCTAATTTCAACACTGAAACATTAAAAATTTTTTTTTGTCAAAAGAGTTATAAAAAGAAAGTTCCATTTTAGATTAGATACATTGATAAATCAAAATTGCTCCATATTTTTTTTGATACTGTTACAGTAACAATACTTTCATTTTCATTTCTACTGTTGGTTGACAAACTAAAAATATTTTGATTTCTTTTTATTTCAGGTACGTGACAATATAACAATATTCTGGAAATTTCTCTTATTGTCATTATAAATAATGGTCGGTCGAAAATTATTCTCAACGCAAATAAAATTCAGGTCAGTTTAAAATAAATTATACCTATTTTATTAATAGTTGCGTCTAGACATTTCCTTGAATGGAAAACGGGAACAGAATTACTCGATTTACAATAATCGATTAGTTTTGATTATTATCGAATTAAATTTACTTGAATCGGGTAAATTTTAATTAACAAGCAAATTAAAATCCATTCGAAACTGTCTTTGAATTTGAATAAAAAATATTTTTTAATTCTCTTCAAATATGAGTTAGGAAGATACTGATAATTAATAGTGAAATTTTATTAATTTTAAGACATTTTTATGGAGAACTTTTACCGATTTTGATTAGTCAGAACTCAGGGTTGCTATGCAACCTGAAAACCTGGATTATTAAAAATAATGGATTTATAGAAGAATTTTAGTTAAAAACACTAAAACAAATTGAATTTTGAAGCAATTACAAATGATCGCAGAATTTAAATTATTTTTCATATCATTTTAATTGAACTACTCTAAATGTGCAATTATTCTTAAAATTTTTATTAAAATTCGTCGCAACAATTCAATTATTTTCAAAATTAATAAAATTCTTGGCAGAAATTCAATTATTTTCAAAAAAATCTATAAAAAAAATTGTCAACATTTCAACTATTTTTAAAAATAGCAAAAATCTTCGGCGAAATTCAATTATATTCAGGAATTTTTATAAAATTTATTCTAAAATTCAATTATTTTCATAAATAACAATATTCATCACATGAATTCAATTATTTTCAAAATTAATAAAATTCTTCACAGAAATTCAATTATTTTCAAAAAATCTAAAAAAAAATTGTCGTCAACATTATGATCGAAAATTTTTTTAAATTCTCTTAAAAATTCCAATTATTATCTTTAGAAATAATAAAATTCATTTCAGAAATTCAATTATTATAAAAACTTTAATAAAATTCTTTGCGAAATTTCAATTGTTTTCGAAAACTTTCCTCATTTCAATGATTTTTAATATCTACTACTTTAATAAAAATTCTTAAAAGAAATCAATTAGATAAAAAATTTTTTAATAAAATTCTACGCAAACATTTCATTATTTTCATAAATAATAAAAATTTTACATAAATTCAATTATTTATAAATTATTTTCATAAATAATAACACTTTTTTTTTTACAGGGATTCAATTATTTTCATAAATAGTAAAACTCAATGCTGAAATTTCAATTATTTTAAATGCAATTTTAAGTAAATTCCTTGAAAAAAGTTATTATTCTTAAAAATTTTATTGAAATTTATCAAAGAAATTCAATTATTTTAAAAACCTTTGCTACAAGTTTCGAAATTCTTCACAGAAATTCATTTATGTTCAAAATTTTTGTTAATTCTCGTAAAAATTCAATTATCTTTATAATTAATAAAATTCTTCCAAAAATTAAATTCTTTTCAAAAAATTAAATAAAATTCTTGGCTAAATTTCAATTATTTTCAAAATTTTCTCTCAATTCAATGACTTTTAATATCTACATTTATCATTTTTATAAAAAATTTCCACAAGAATTCATTCATTTAAAAATTAAAAGAAATGTTTAAAAAAAATTTAAATAAAATTCCACACAAATATTTAATTTTTTTCATAAATAATTGAATATTGAAAATTTTATAGCGTGAATTTTTAGAAATAATTGAATTTTGAAAAAGTTTTTAATTAAAATTATTGAAAATCCTAATTTTTCGTACTTTTAACTAACAATTCTGTAGTATTAACTTTTTTTTGAAAAAGTTTAATTGAATTTTTTTGTGAATTGTTTAAAGTTTTTCTTTTCTAAAATATTTTTAATTGAAGAATTTCTGATTAATCGAATTTTGGTAAAAATGAATTGTAAAAAATTTTTAATAAAATTTCAATTATTTTTAATACAATTTTCATAAAATTTCTCGAAAAATGAAATTATTTTTAAAAATTTTATTAAAATTTGCCAAGAGAATTGAATTATTTAAAAATTTGTGGATAAAATTCTTTGTGCGGGAATTCAATTTTAAGAAACATTCAATTTCTTAATAAAATATTTATTTTTGTAGTTAGATAATTGGATTCTCATAGAATTTTCTAATAAATGTTGATTTAAAAATGAATTTCAAATTAAAATCTTTGAAAATTTGAACTTTTCATACTTTTAATTAAGAATTCTGTAGAATTAATTTTTCTCAAAAAGTTTAATGGACTTTTTTTTAATTATTTGAAGTTTTTAATTTCCAATTTATTTAATTGAAGAATGTCAGAATAATCAAAATGTCATAAAATTAAATTGTAAAAAAAAGAATTTGAAAATTCACAAAGAACTTTTTCAAAAATTATTTTTTAAAAATTGACTTAAAGAAGAATTTTAGTTGAAAATTCTAGAAATCATATGAATCACTAAATGATTTGTTGAAAATTTTAAACTATTCTATCGACTTTTAATGTAACAGATCTGAATAGTAAATCTAAATTTAGTCATTCTAAATCTGAATTAGTAAAAAATCGTCCACTAATTTAAATTAGTAAAAATTTCTACTAATTCTTAGTAACTTTCCTCTAAAAGTTTAGTAAAAAATTTAAAACTGCTAAATAAAATAGTAAAACTTTATTAAAAATTAGTAGAAAATTTGACTAATTTGAATTAGTGGACGACTTTTCACAAATCATATAAATATTTGGTATGAGTCAAGCAATAGATAATTTAATTTAAATCAATTTATTTCGGTAAATAAATAATTCGAATAATTAATTTCAAGCTGCTTGCAAAAAAGAATTAATTTCACATCAAGTAGAAAATAAGTGCGACTAAATTCTACGCAAAGTCAACTTAAATAATTTAAGACTCCCTCGACATTTCGATAAAAAATATTGACGTATTTTTTGAAGTACCACAATAAAAGTAAATTAAATTCTCTCTGTTGATTTCGCGACTTCACGAGACATCTATTGGTGAAAGGTTTATTCAGCATGTAACTCACCTTCCTCCATTTACCATCTGCCACTAAATTGTTTCCAAGTTTAAAAAGTTTTTAAGTTTTATTTCTGAAACTGTTTTTAAAAAAGTGAACGTACTTACTATTTACACTTTCTCAAGTGCAAATAACTTTATTTCCTTTAAAATTGTACCTCTTATTTAAGACTTTTTATTTTTTAAGTAAATAAAAAATGCTGGAGCATTTTTATATGCGGAATAATATTACACTAAGGAAAAGAGATTTTTTAATTCGTATGGTTTTTTTTTCGCCTTTTTCTTTTTCTATCGAGTGCGTGATTTACTTGTGACAAATGTAAAACAATCGATTATAACGTTTTTAAATAAATTATATAGGCAGATTGTTTTAGAGTCATAACGGGTTTACATAACAGGTTTCTCTGGAATCGTTGACCTAATAGCTGAGTTTGTTCTTCCGCATTAAATAATAAGGTGTCACTTGTCAATAGTTTTCTCTTTATGTCAATTTCCGATTTGAAAATAAGAATGAAAATTTTTATTCAACTTTTCCTTATATTGACAGTTTTAAAATGTTTCTGTTTCAAACAAATTTTTTTACTATTTTCAATCAAACTTCCAAATCAAAGTTTGTGCTTTTATATTAAAATTTGAGTATAGGTATTCAAATTTTTTATTCAAGATTTTTAATTAAAATTTGTTATTTAACAATTAATATTAATTGATTGATTGAATTAACCATATAAATACATTGCTATCAAACATTTTTTTGGTTCAACTAAATATTTGCTTCAGATGATCGAAGAATAGATTCATAGAATCCTCAATGTTGGTCAAGGAAAAGAATTTTCAATTAGTATTTTACTGAAAAGTAACGCAACAATATATAGTCGTAAAAATATATAACGAAGATTTTTATTTTTAAAATTTATAACATTTTTTCCAGGGATTCAATTATTTTTATTTTATTTTTATAAAATTTTCCTAAAGAATTAAATTATTTAAAAATAAGTTTAATAAAATTCTTGGCAAATTTTCAATTATTTTCCAAACTTTTCCTCATTTCAATGAGGATTTTTCAATTTCAATTTTCCACATTTTCAATATTTACTATTTTAATAAAATCTTCCAAAAGAATTCAATTATTTGAAAGAAATTTTGATAAAATTCTACGCAAATATTTAATGATTTTCGTAAATAATAAAAATTTCACAGAAATTCAATTATTTTCAAAATTAATAAAATTCTTTGCAAAAATTCAATTATGTTGAAAAATATTAAAAAATTCTCTTCAAAATTTCAATTATCTTTATAGATAATAAAATTATTCTCAAAAATTCAATTATTTTCAAAAATTAAATTAAAAATTCTTGTCAAAATTTCGATTATATTCAAAAATTTGACTTAAGTCAATGATTTTCAATATCTACTTTTTTAATAAAAGTTTTCAATGGAATTCAATTATTTAAAAAAATGTTAATAAAATTCTACGCAAACATTTAATTATTTTCATACTTAATTAAAATTTCACAGGAATACAATTCAATTATTTTCATTACAATTTTAATAAAATTTTACAAGATTCAATTATTTTAAAAAATTTTCATTTAAATCCTTGAAAAATTCAATTATTTTCAAAAATTTTTATAGTTTTTATAAGAATTCAATTATTTTCAAAACTTTTAATAAAGTTCATGAGAGGAATTTAATTATTTTAAATACAATTTTAAACATTTTAATGAAATTCTTGTCACAAATTTAATTATTTGAAAAATTTTTTGGAAAAATCTATTATTTTCAAAAGTAATAAAATTCTTCACAGAAATTGAATTACATTCAAAAAATTTTTTTAAAATTCTCGTCAAAATTTCCATTACCTTTGTAAATAATAAAATTCTTCTCTGAAATTTAATTATTTTTAAAAATTTTAGTAAAATTCTTGGCAAAATTTTAATTATTTTTCTTAATTTTTTCAAAAATTTTTCTTAATTCAAGGATTTTCAATATTTATTTAATTTTAATAAAATTCTGCAAATGAATTCGATTATTGTCATAAACAATAAAACTCATCGCAGAATTTTAATTTTTTTTAATACGATTTTAATCAAATTTCTTGAAAAATGTAACTATTCTTAAAAATTTTATTAAAATTTGTCAAAGAAAAATTGAATTATTTAATAAATTATTTATTTTTGTATTTAATTGAATTCTCTTAGAATTTTTTAATAAAAATTGATTTAGAAATGAAATTTAGTTAAAATTTTAGATAATAAATTAAAACCATTATGGCATGAATTTTTAAAAATAATTGATTTTTGAGAAGGTTATAAATTAAAATCTTTGAAAATATGAATTTTTCATATTTTTAACTAACAATTATGTAGAATAAATTTTTTTTGAAAAAGTTTTATTGCACTTTTTTTAAAAAATTATTTAAAGGTTTTATTTTCTAATATACAATTGAAGAATTTCCGAATAATCGATGGAATTTTGTAAAATTGAATTGTAAACAATGAATTTGAAAATTCTCAAAGAACTTTTTCAAAAATTATTAAAAACAATTAATTTAAAGAAGAATTTTATTTAAAAATTGTAGAAAATAATAATTGAATTGAAAACATGAAGATATCGATCACTCCGAGTCTTCGACTCGGAGTAATCGATTTCTTCATTCTTTTTTAATATTCTTAAAAGATATTCTTAAATTAAACATTAAATAAATTTAATATTAAATATTAAATATTAAATTAAATATTCTTAAATTTTTGAGAATTGTAATTCCTATATGGAAAAATAATAATAATGATTAAATATTTATTTAAAAAAGGAGTTATTGGTGTTTTCTAATAATTTTACAAATAAATTAAATAAATGTAGGTACATTTTTTTGTGTCTCTAATAATTTTAAGAGTGTGAATCAGAATATTCTTTAGGAACAGGGAAAAGTGAAAATTTTGTCTGGAATTTAGGGAAAAGTCAGGGAAAAGCAAAATTAAATTTTTGTATCAACCCTGATTGTTCATTGAAAATTTATATGGTTTACTAATACTATTAACTAAATGTTTTGTTGTCAAAAGAATTTATGTTTCCCCTTGAAATTCATTTTAATTAGTACAATTAAAATTACAGTGTAATAAATTTAATTAATGAAGGTAGTATACTATATTTTTCATGCGCAATGTTCATTATATTATTCGACTATGTACAAATGATTAGAATACATTATTTCATTTAAAAAATACTGTTTTCCTAAAGTTATTAAATTCATACCAAATTGGATCAAATTTATCAATTCATCAAATTTATCAATTTGATCCAATTTGGTATCAATTTAATAACCTTAGGAAAAACGAATCTTTTAAATACACTTTCAAATTAACACAGCAAATAATAGAATTTTATCATTTTCCTGTGGGATAGTGCCAATCTTCCTTTATCATATCAGCTGCTTTCTCAGCAATCATTATCGTGGGAATATTTGTATGTCCCGATGGTAGTTCCGGCATTATAGATGCATCGACAACTCTTAGATTCTTAATACCGATTACCTGCAAAAAAATTTCTATTTAAAAAATTTTCAAATGCAATATGCAAATTCAAATCTTTAACGAAAAGGTCGTATGATAATAAATTTTCTGTTAGATAAAAGGTAATTTTTAATAATATTTCCTAATATTAATACATTAACTACTTTTTTTTGAATGTCGCTACTATTTATTAAACTAACGTTTCAGTACTGTTGAAAAAAAAAACCTGTTTAATATTTTTTCTTACAAAAGCATTAAGAAAAAGAATCAAAGATCTGTTAGGAAGTCAGAAAAACAAAATCAAATTTTTGTGGTTATTTATACCTGTAGTCTTGGATTAACAACCGCTGTCGAATCAGATTCAGCACCCATTTTACAAGTACCAGCTGGATGATAAATAGTACTCGTAAAAGTTCTCACCGCACAATTCCAATATTGATCAGAATTAAATGGTAATTTTTCACAACCAAGTATGGGGACCTCATGCAATTGAGATCCAAATTTTCTCATTTCCTCCGACTCATTAATATCGAGTATAATTCTTATTGCCTTTATCATCAGTCCCATATCGTCAGGATGTTGAAAATAATTCGGAATTATTCTCGGTTCACTACCTGCCATTTTATTTCTCAAAAGTATCCTTCCTCTACTCTTTGGTTGCATAACAAATGGTAATACCATCCAGGTATATTGCGAAAGAATGTTTTTGTACACTTTTTGAAAGAATTCCTCGGACAAATTGTATAATCGATAGGCATTTGATGCTGCCGCTAAACTCACAGCAGAAAAACAAAATTCGACGTTTGGTAAACTAGTGCTGTCACCGGGTCGATTGACGTCGAGAAAAGCAACGGCCTCGACACCGCCTGGCGATGTGTATGCTCCATCTCTTTTTTCCAGATAATTTCCAAGATGGGGAAGAAATGGATTTATGAGATTTTCCAAAAGAAAGGGATTCGATTGATTGACGGTGAATATTAAACCACCGTAAAACACATGATCCATTAGGTTCTCACCAACTGGAGATGATTTTATTAAATCTATTCCTAGTTCTTTGAGATGTGCCTCAGGACCAATGCCACTGAGGATTAATATTTGTGGTGAACCAATAGCACCGGCGGAAATAATCACTTCTTTCTTGGCATAAACTTTTATGGATTTGTTATTTTTTGTGAATTTAACACCTTTTGCTTGCTTGTTGTTGATTAGGATTCTTTCCACTAGGGATTCACGAGAGAGGAAGAGATTTTTTCTTTCGCGAATAGGATGCAAGTATGCACGGTTCGTACTCATTCGTTCGCCATTTTTTGTTGTACTCTGAACATAGCCGAATCCATTTGTATCATTTGTGTTGTAGTCGAGAATATTGTAGCCCATTTTTAATCCTCCGGTGATAAATGCATCTGCCAGTGGGGTACGATAACGTGAATAGTCAATGCCAACTGGTCCATTGACATTGTGCATTAATTTATTGTTTCTCAATTCGGGTATTTGCATGTTTTCGAGTTTCTTGAAGTAAGGGAATACGTCCTCGAAGCTCCAACCCTCGTTTCCCATTCTTGACCATGTGTTGTAGTCGTTGGGATTTCCCCTTGTGGCAATCATGTAATTTAAGACACTACTGCCACCCATTACTTTACCTCGAGGCCAATTGCATTTGTGCTTGTTCATTGCCAGGCAGTATTTTTCTGATGATTCGGTTTGATATTTCCAGTTGATGTCGTTGCTGAATTGGAGAAAATGGGGAAATATTGGTATGTCCATGGCTAAACTTTCGCTTCTTCCTGCCTCGAGGAGGAGAATTGTTGAGTCTTCTATTTCACTGAGTCTATTTGCTAGAGTTGCACCCGCACTTCCGGCACCGACGATTATGAAATCGTATTCGGAATTTAACTCCGGGGTAATGTCGTCAAGTTCTTTGGAGGCGAATTCATTACCGTCGTTGATGAATTCTTTTACACTTTGCAAATTAAGAAATCGTGGAATTCTTTCGGATGATTGTAGAAAAGAGAAAGATGATGATGACAAAATTAAAATTATGATAGTTAGTGACATTTTTTAAAATTTAAACCGAGGGAAAAATAGATAAAAAATAAAATAAATAAAAAAGGAAGATAAATAAGAAACATAGGTTTTTAAATTACGTTCTGTTGGATAATTTGTAAGTAATTGACATCTTTGAAGTCAACTAGTTTTATACTTTGTATTTAATGCAAATCTGGTTTTCTTATATATATATATATAATTAAGTCCCCCTTCTCTTGGCATTTATTGCTCATGCAAATTTATAATTTTTTTATGAAGAAAAATTTTCCTAATGCCCAATCGATTATAAACGAATTAAAGAAGAAGATATTATTTATTCAAATCACTTTATATTTTAATTTACATTTTTATTAAATTCGTGTAATTCATAACATTTTTAAATAAATAAATAAATTAATTTAATTTTGATTAAATTAATTAATTAATTATTTTCATTTTCACATATGAATTTTAAATTGTTTTTATTAATTATTTATAAGTATTTTTTCCATTTTTCCATATATATGAATTTTGATATAGTTTCGTCTAAAAGTGTTTTTTTTTCAAAGTTTCTTGAAATTTATAAAAAACAAATATTAATTATGTAGTTATTAATTTTTTTCTACGAATAAATAAATGTAATATACTGTAAAAATATCGCCATTTAACAGTTTTTATAATCATGGGCTGTATGAATTATTATCAATTAAAAAAAAAATAAAATAAATAAAATAAAAATTTAAAAATGTAAGAAATTATTTAAAACTAAAAGTAAAAATAACTAATATTATTTTCAACTGAAAAACATTTTTTTTTTTGCAATAGTTAATTATTGTAAACGTTGTAAAGTTTGAAGTGAAAAAAAATTAAAATTTGGAAATGTAAGAAATTATTTAAAACTAAAAGTAAAAATAACTAATATTATTTTCAACTGCTTGAAAAATATTTCTTTTACAGTAGTTAATTATTGTAAACGTTGTAAAGTTTGAAGTGAAAAAAAATTAAAATTTGAAAATGTAAGAAACTATTTAAAACTAAAATTGAAAAAAAACTAATATTATTTTCAACTGTTTAGTAATATTTTTTTTTACAATAGTTAATTATAAACGTTGTGAAGTTTAAAATGAAAAAAAAAATTTGAAAATGTAAGAAACTATTTAAAATTTAAAACTGAAAGTAAAAATAACTAATATTATTTTCAACCTGCTTGGAAAATATTTGTTTTTACAATTGTTAATTATAAACGTTGTAAAGTTCACTCATGTTTTTTTAGTTTTAGTTTTAATTTTTTTAGTTTAACATTCAATTGTAGAAATTTTCTACAATTGAATGTTAAACTATCTAGTAATTTTTTTTTCTTTAAAAGACATTTTTTTACTTTTTTCTGCTTTTTTCTTGAAGAAAAATTGAACTAGACAAAATAATTTGCAATGCATGTGAAGGAAATGTAAAAAATTTAAAAGTATGTGGAATTAGAGACACACCTTTTTTTATGGAAATAAAAAAAATAAAAAATTGAAACTATTTGAAATTAATTTTGTTACTAAAATCCAAATAATTCATAATAAAGATTTGAGATCTTGATTTTTAATTATTAAGCATTTAATATAGTTAAACCTGTCGAAAAGAGATTCATTTTTTTTTGTCGATGAAATTCATAACGTTTATGATCATTATTATTATAAATTCATGTTTTTCACAAGAAAATAATAAATAATAATAATTAATTAATTATTAATTAAATAAATTAAAATTAATTCAATGAAATTTAATTAAATTAATCTTAATTCAAGTACAATTTTTGTCAATTAATTTTTAATAAGTAAAAATAAAATCATACAATCTCATTTTGACAATTTAATAATAAAAAAATTTTTAAAAATTATTATTATTATTATTGTTTAATAATAAATTTAATTTTTATTTTTATTTTTTTTTATACTCTATTTAATATTAATATTAGCGTTGACGCTAATTAAATTAAATTAAATTTGACACTCAGCGACAAATAGAGTTTTTTCGCAAAAATGAATGGAATAAAACGATTTTTTTTTTATGGATTTTGGGGTTAAAAAAATTTTGTTTTATTTTTAACTATCAAGGTAAATGAAAGGAGTAAAATTAGTTACATTTTCATCTCTAAAAACAAAAAAAATTTCTATTCTAAGCATCAACGCTAACTCCAGGGACATTTTTAATGTCGAATATTTTAAAATTTAATTTTTTATTTCTGAATTTGTTAAAAAAAATTTTTATTTTATTTAGAGAATTAGGACTGAATTTTTCCTAATTCTGAAATTTTGATTTAGAGTATAAATTGAAATGAACTCGAGTCACAAAATAATGGTTGTCTTATCTTATATTAATTATTTGATGATCAATAATAAATTAGAATTTATTAATATTATTTGTAAATTATAATTCAGATTTGGAGAAAATTTTGAAATTGGAATATTTAAAAATACTTAATGTTTATATTTCATAATAATCTCATTTTGACGTCTCTTTTATTTTTTATATTGCAATATTTAAAACCTATATCTTAAATATATGAGACCTGTCTATTAACCAATACACTTGTATCAAAAGGTGCATAAAATTTTTCATTTTTTCTTTTTTATATCCGAAAGTAGCTGACGTCCTTGATCAGATTAAAATATTCATAAGCAATGTATCAGCAAATAATTTTCTTATGTTTTCTTTATAGTTAATTGAGATTTTTTTTTCTTTCTAGAATCTTTTTTTTTCTGCAATTCATTTCTCGAGGTGTTTACAAAATAATAAAATGCATAAACTTGTAATTCATCGAGAGATGAATATTTTAAAAATGATGAATTTGAAAAAATGTTGTTTGTTTTATTATGGTACTAATTATAAGTAAAAATTAAATTATAATGCAAATCGAAGAAGATTTAATTTTGATCTGTAGATGAAACATTAAATTTGACACCCCAGAGAAAAATTTTTAATTTAATAAAAATTTTTATGGTTAATCAAAGGTTTTATTAGCTAAAATTGATTATTGCAATTATATACAAAAGAAAATCACAGATGAACTTAAAATACGATTTTTGTAGAGGAATATAAATAACGCTTCGTTTACTGTACATTATAAGAAATATTCATTTAAAAGAATATTTTTAAGATATTTACCAACTTGAAATTTCACACTTTTTCATCAGGCACATTATTCATTTCGTGATATATTAAAATTCACACTATTATTTATGAGTTTTACTCTTTTTCGCATATACAGATTGTCTCCTCTATTAACTAATATTATTAATTTAAAAATGTCAAATTTAAATAAAAATAATTATTTTTTTAAATTAAAATTATTTTTTTTACACGAGAATAATTACTTATCACTAGAAATAATTTTAAGTTTTTTTCATTAACAGTTATTTTCCTAAAGTTTCGAACGTACAAATGAATAAATTATTTGAATATTTATTGTTATTAAATATTTATAAAATTACTATAACGAAATATAAAAAATCAGGTTATTTTTTCTTTATTTTCGTTTTTTATTTATTTTTTTTTTATTTTTAAGTAAAAATTGTTTTTAAAAGAATTATTGTTTATTTTATTTTTTACAGAAATATTTTTATATTAATTATTTTTCGTTTATTATAATTTAAAATTTTTAAAATATTTTTTTTTCTAAAGTTACGAAAACTAAATGTAAAATCAAAGTTTAATTATTTGTTATTTTTGTTTATCATTTATTTGTTTTATTTAATTTTTTCGTTACTGTTTAAATCTGGATTAGTAAGGAATTTTACTAATTTAAATTAGTGATTGACTTTTTGCTTTTAAATTTGTAAATCTTACTAATAAATTAGTAAAAATTACTATTTATTAGTAAAAATTGTCATTTATTAGTAAATTTTACTAATTAATTAGTAGAAATTATTATTTATTAGTAAATTTGACTAATAAATAAAAATTTCTATTTATTAGTCAAATTTTCTAACTCAGAAGCAAAAAGTCAGGCACTAATTGAAATTAGTAAACATTTTTACTAATTACATTTTTACTAAGTAAGAAATAATGTTGTAAATTTAAAAAAATATTTTCTAATAAAATTCAACGAAAGTTTTAAAACAATAATTTCGTTCGTTTGAATGTTTGAAATTTTAGGGCCATAGTTCATAAAGAGTTTTCTTGAAAGTATCAAATTTTACACTAAAATTCAAATCAAATTTGATACCAAATATTTTAATTAAATTTTGTTACAAATTTTTCATTATCCACATGTTTGGTACCGATTTGATTGCAATTTGATTCTTTCAAGTATAACTATAATCATCAATAAATTCACTATATCTTAAAAAAAACTACATTTAATTATTTTTCTACAATTTTTTTTCTTAGTAAACATCAGTCTTGTATTTTTTTTAAATAACAGTTTAAAAAAAATGTTTGTAAAAAAAAAGAAAAACGCATAGTTTAAAATTAATTTTTCAGTATTAATTAATGCGGGTATGAATTAATTAATAAATTAATTCTGATATTAATTAATACTGATCATTATATACTTATTCAATTGGATAGCCCCAATCTTCTTTTATCATATCCGCTGCTTTTTCAGCAATCATTATTGTTGGAATATTCGTATGTCCTGTTATGATGTCTGGCATTATAGAAGCGTCCACAACTCTCAAACCTTTGATGCCATAGACCTGAAAATTATGAACAAAGATTCAATTAAAAAATTTTGTTACTATTTTCAATCTAATTTTAAGAAGCTAATGGTTAGTTTTGGCAATATTCTATATAGCGAGGTTAGTTTGAAAATTCGAATATACTGTTTATAATTTATCATCAAAGTGTTCGTTCGTGAAATTTCAACTCAATTGCAACAGGAAAGTAATTAAGCCGAGCGAGTAATGAGTGTATGAGTTAAAAAAAGTTGTTTAACCTTCAATCATAAATGTAAGGTATAACATCATTTTTTGAAGCTTCGAAAAAAAGATATTGATAATTTTTAACCGGAGCATAATTTATAAAAGTTGATGGGAAAATTATTTACTGTCAATCATTAAAAAAAAATAATTCAATCATTACGAATTTTTTAATTACGAAAACATTATGTGTACATGAAGAATTATATTTCAAAAAAATTTTATGTAGAGAATTCAATTTGGAGTAAAATTTATTAGTAATTTATTATAAATTATTACTCCCTAAATTTGAATTAGTAAAAATATTTACTAATTTGAATTAGAGAATGATATTTTGCTTTTCAATTAGTAAATTTTACTATAGAAATTATTAACGAGTTTAAAATTTAATTTTTATTTTTTTTGTGAAGAATTTGACGAACAGTCAAAAGAAAAGTTAGTCAAGTGTCATAATTTCGTATTTTTACAGAAAAAGAGAAATTAGATTTTAAATTCGTTTTGATGGGAGGGTAAGGAATTTAATTTTTAAAAATTTATAATTTATACTGAAAAAAATTATTTAATTTAAATAAACGATTAATTTCACATTATATTAAATAAATTTCTATTTATTATAAATATTTAAATAATATTTAATAGTATTTAAATAATTTTTATTTATAAGTCAATTGAATGGTATTTGCTTTAAATGCTGAAATTATTGGTTCCACAAAAATAAATTCAAGGAAAATTTAATTGATTTAGGTAAAAATTTATTCGATTGAAATAACCAATTACTTGTTAATTCTCAAATAAATATTTATTGTTATAAGATAATTTTTATTTAAATTTAAATTTGCTTCAGTATTTGGTTCAAATACTAAAATTATTGGTTCAAATTAAATTTAATTGATTTAATTAAAAATTATTTGATTCAAGCAGATATTTATTTGATAATATACAAGTAATGAATTATTGAAATCAAATAATTTTTTTTCGATTGTTTGTTGAATTCTAACTTAAAAATACGATATTACGACATTGGATTAAATTTTGTTCTGACTGTTTAACAAATTTTTCCTTAAAATGTTTTTAATTGTTGTTTAATTTAAAATTTAAATTTAAATTTAATATAAGAAAAATTGTTGAATTGAATACATTGAAAAAATATTTAATTGATTGAAATAATCGATTACTTTTCTAAATATTTACTAGAGTCAAATGATATTTATTTAAATCAAGTAAATATTTATGTGAACCAATAATTTTAATATTTAAAACAATTTATTTGTGTTTTATAAATTAAAAACTTATTATTTTATAAAGAACCAGTTAATTGACTTAAATGAAAATTATTAAATAATTATCAAATTGTCTGTTATCAAATAAATATTTACTTGAATCAAATAATTTTTTATTATATTTTTTTTTTAATTATTTATTATTATTAGAGGGTTATTTTATAGAAAAAACATTTAATTCACTTAAATAAAAATAATTTGTTACAAATAAATCTTTATTTGACAATAGATACACGAAAAGAAATAAAATATTAAAATTTACAAAAGTTTTTTATTTTGGGGAAAAATTTAAGTTTTTTTAATGTTCAGTATATTTTGATTACAGGCCAAAAAATCCAATTTAAGAAATCCAGACCGAAAAGTCTAAGAAAAAAAATGTCCAAAGTACAAAAAATCAAAAATAAAAATGTACAAAAGTCAAAAAATTAAAAATAAATAAAAATGTCCAAAATAAATATAATTAAACATGTGAAAAAGCCACGTTTTTACTTTTACACTATAAAATCGTAATTACTTACATAAATAATAAAATTCTCTACAAAAATTTAATTATTTTTAAAAATAAAAAAATTCTTAATAAAAATTTAACTATTTTCATAAATAAAAAAATTTTTAGAAGAATTTTAATTATTCTATAAAATTTTTAAAACAATTATTCCAAGAAATACAATAATTATTTTCAACAATTTTGATAAAATTCTTTACAAAAATTCAATTATTTTCAAAAATAAAAAAATTCTTCACAAAAATTCAATTATTTTCATAAATAAAAAAATTTCTAGAATTTTAATTATTCTGTAAAATTTTTAAAACAATTATTCCAAGAAATAGAATTATTTTCAACAATTTTGAAAACAAACAATTTTGAAACAAATTCTTTACAAAAATTCAATTATTTTCAAAAATAAAAAAATTCTTCACAAAAATTCAAATATTTTCATAAATAAAAAAATTTCTAGAAGAATTTTAATTATTCTATTAAATTTTTAAAACAATTATTCCAAGAAATACAATTATTTTTAACAATTTTGATAAAATTCTTTACAAAAATTCAATTATTTTAAAAAATAAAAAAATTCTTCACAAAAATTCAATTATTTTCATAAATAAAAAAATTTTTAGAAGAATTTTTTATTTTATTTTATTTTTTTTATTTTATTGGATTCATATGTATGACCTTTCGGCCTTTTACATTTCCCGTACATAAATATTTTCTTCGAATCTTTAACATAAATAACTTAAATTAATTTAACACTAGATTTTAGAAGAATTTTAATTATTCTATTAAATTTTTAAAACAATTATTCCAAGAAATACAATTATTTTCAACAATTTTGATAAAATTCAATTATTTTCAAAAATAAAAAAATTCTTCACAAAAATTCAATTATTTTCATAAATAAAAAAATTTCTAGAAGAATTTCAATTATTCTATAAAATTTTTTTTAAAAAGAGGACAATTTTATTCAAGGCAACCATTTAATTTTTTGTATCTCAATTTTTTTTACTTTTTTGGATTTTATTTACTTTGGTTTTCTTGGTTTGGACATTTTTTTTGGACCTCTTGTCCTGATACCGTATTTTTTATAGAAAAAAAATTTTGTTTTTTCGCTCTTTTTCTCCAAATTTAAAAATATTTTTATGAAATTTAATATTTATTTTCTTTCCGTCCAAGTAATCATTTATTTGAATCAGATAAATTTTTTTCAATGCAGTATTCGATTAGTGAAGTATAATAAAATAAAAAAAAGTAAAAATAAAAATACAAAAAGACAAACAGAAGATTTAATTTAATTTAAAATTAAATTAAATTTAATTATATTTTAGATTTAATTTGTTTAACATTGGAAATTTTATACTAGAGTTTTTTTACAATTTTATATTTAGGGTAATATTTATTAGCTACTTATTATAAATATTTATCAATAATGCAAATAAAATATCATAAATCAAAAATTTCGTAAAATGTAAATTTTGCCATATTTTTTTGTACCGGATTTTGAAAATCTAGATGATCTTTTTTTTGTGTCAAGGATATTCCATTGAGGCTGGTTACATCCAATTATTTCAGGACGATAATTTATGTGCGCTTAAAATTTTGTACACCTTGATTTCAGTGAAATTTTTATTTGTCTCTCTCTTTCTCTCTTTAAAAATTAATGTTTTCATTTGCTGGGATTTTATTGGCTAATTCAGATCCATATAATTTATAAGCAATAATTCATGTAAATTGTCAGGACAAAAAGAGCAATTACGTTTTTATTAATGCTTTTTTAAATACTTATATTCAAATTAAAAAAAAACTCTTGGGAAGTAAATAATTAAAAATGACGTTAATTAGAATTGCATTTGTATATAAATTTTTATAAATATTTTTGAACGTGGATAATTTTATTGAAAAAGAAATACCTACTTGCAATCGGGGATTAACAACAGCTTTGGTATCATTTTCAGGGCCCATTTTACATGTACCAGAATGGTGATAAATAGTGAAGGTGAAGGTCCTTGTTGCACATTCCCAATATTCATCAGAATCGTACTTGAACTTCTCGCAGCCCATAACTGGTGTATCGTATAATTTTGTTCCAAATTTTTTCATTGCACTCGTCTTGCTCACCTCAATAGCAGCTCTTATTCCTTTTACAATTATTCTCACGTCCTCGGGATCGTTCAGGTAGTTTGGTATTATTCTCGGTTTAGATGTTGCACGATTATTGGCGAGGAGAATTTTCCCCCGACTCTTTGGTCTCATTAGCATGGGGAAAATGGTCCAGGAATTGTGACCTTTTATTTTACTGAAGATCCCCTGCCAATGTTCTTCGGAAATGCCGACGTTTTGATAGAAACCACCGCCGGCGATTAGTGATGTGCCAATGAAGAGGAGTTCGATGTTGGGGAAACTGTCGATGTTTGTGGGTTTATCGACGTCCATGAAGGAGAGGGCTTCTACGCAACCGGGAACTGTTAGTGGTCCATAGCGTCTGTTGAGATAGTCCTGAATGTATGGTTGTACGGGATTTGAGACGAGTTCTGGTAGAATGGCGACTGATTGATTTACTAGGAATACGAGACCACCGTAGGCAATGTGGTCCATTAGATTTTCGCCAACGGGTGCGGATTTAATGAGGGGGATTCCCATTTCTCGGAGGTGGTCTTTAGGGCCTATTCCCGAGAGCATGAGTATTTGGGGTGAGCCAATTGCTCCGGCACAAAGGATCACTTCTTTTTTCACGTAGACCTTTTTGCTGACGCCTCGCTTTTTGAATTGAACACCCAAAGTTCGTTTTGTTTTCGGATCTATGATGATTTTTTCCACGATGCTGTTTTTTGTGACGAAGAGATTCTTCCTGCCGTTCGCCAGGTGGAGGTAAGCTCGGTTCGTGCTCATTCTTTCTCCGTTTTTTAACGTCGCTTGAATGTAGGAAAATCCAATTCTTTCCCGACCATTGTAGTCGATTAGTGGATAACCCATTTCTAGGCCTGCTTTCAAAAAAGCCTCTGCTAACGGAGTATGGTACGGAGGATATGCTAGGTCCAAAGGACCATCAGTACCATGCATTTCACTATCATTTCTCAGTTTCGGTATATTTAATTTCTCCAATTTTTTAAAATAAGGAAGTAGCTCTTCATACGACCAACCGTTGTTTCCTAACCTCGACCAATTGTCATAGTCACGTGGGTCCCCTCTGGTAGCTATCATGTAGTTCAAAACACTACTACCACCCATCACTTTCCCCCGGGGCCAATTACATCTTTTATCCTTCATACCCAAGCAATAATTCTCCGATTTTTCCGTCTTGTACTTCCAATTAATATCATCGCTAAATTGCAACATATTCACTAACAAAGGTATGTCCATCAGTAAATTCTCACTCCGTCCAGCTTCAATTAGTAGCACTTTGGAATTATCTATTTCACTGAGTCTCGATGCCATTGTTGCACCCGCACTGCCAGCGCCAATGACAATAAAATCGAAAAGTGCATTTTTCTCCGGCGATATGTCGGGTAATTCTCTATTCATGTACTCTTGTCCTTCGGTTAAAAATCTTAGGGCACCGGCACCTAATTTTAATAAATGTTGCAAAAATGGTATTTGTCCATCATTTTGAAAGAGATTTTGATATGTTTGCTCGTATGATTTTTGTTGACATTTGACGAGATTTATTATTGTTGATAAGAGAAAAATGTTAATTAATAAAAATGTTTTCCTACGAGACATGTTGACTGTTCATGTCCTGTTCAAGAGGCGTACAAACAAAGAAGACCCAGTAACACTTGGTTTATATAGGATTCGGTGGAGATATGCCTTCGTATAACTGGGAGTTATTTTGCACACGTGTGAGAGTGTGTGTATGTTTGTTGTGCGTATGTAATCGTGACATTGAATCTAATTAAATGATTGGCGAAGATTTGAGGAATTAAAATTTCTAATTTATGCCAAAATTATTTTTTTTCTGAAAATTCCATTTTTATTGGAACTATTATTCTCTTCTGTTGTATTTTTTTTGGGGGGTTTTTTTGTTCTTTGTTAATTAATTTTTGTTCTTTATAAATTTATGAAGTAAGTTAATTATTAATTTATAAACTAAGTTAATTATTAATTTATTAATTTAATAATTTATGAATAATTGTGATTAATTTTTTAGTAAAGACTAATTTAATACAATGTTTGAACTAAATAAAATTGTCTTCAGAAATTTTATATTTGAACTTATTTTACTTTTACAATAACTCTTTTTTGGTCTTAAAAATCTAATTGTTTTTTTAATTCCAAAATATACTGTCTCTTTTATTAAATAGGCATTTTAAAAAAAAATAATTAGTTTAATAATTAAATAAATGCAGTTATGAATATTTGATTACAATGGAGAAAATTTATTTGTTTTAAATAATTGGTTATTTTTGTTAAGAGAATAATTGTACAAGAGTTAAAATCAAATAAAAATTTTATTAAATCATTTTAGCAATTAACAGAAATATATTTGAGCGAATAATTGTTTTATTTGGAACAAATTTAATTTAATTCGTTCAAATAATTTTTTTTATTAATTTTTTCATTTTTCATAATTTAGAAAAATTAATTTTCATTGTTAAAATAAAATAAAGTAATAAATTAATAATTAAAGTATTAATTTACCTATTCTATAATTTAAATTGAACATTTGGCACAAAAAATCAGTATTACTTGACAATTGCATAAATATTTATACTTAAACAATTTAAAAATTAATGGAATTCAAATTAATCAAATAAAAATTAACGAAATTAAGAGTAATGAAAGAATACTAATCAAATAAGTCGATTCAAACAATTTAATAAATCAATAAATAAATAATAGTCCAAAATTTGAAATATTTAAATAAACAACGAAATTTATATTTATTTAAGAGAAATTCAATTTAATTCGTTCAAATAATGTTTATAACTAATTATTTATTTTTTACAATTTAAAATAATTAATTTTTATTGATAAAATAAAGTAATAAATTAATTATTAAAGTATTAATTTATTCTATAATTTAAATTGAACATTTGGCATAAAAAATCGGTATTACTTGACAATTGAATAAATATTTATACTTAAACAATATAAAAATTAATGGAATTCAAATTAACCGAATAAAATTTAACAAAATTAAGAATAATGAAAGAATAATAAATAAATTGATCCAAAGAATTTAATAAATAGATACATAAATAAATAATAGTCCTAAATTTGAAATATTTAAATAAACAACGAAATTTATATTTATTTAATTATTTATTTATTTGGTGCATTTTTATTACTTCTTTCAATTTGTATTTTATTAAAAAATATTATTTTCTATATTAAATTAATTAATTTTTAGCTGCGAAAATATGTATTATTTTTAAATTCCTTATAGTATTTTGTTTTTTTTTTAAGTTTTCAACGTTCAAATGAACTAAATTTTTTTTTATTTAAATATTTTCCAAAATACTATGCAAAAAAATATCAAAAATTAAATATTTATTTAGTTAAGAATCAATTTGTTGACATACAAAATAATTTTTTTTATGAACAAAAAATACAAATTAAAAGAATTGAAAAAATGTCGTCGTTCATTTAAACGTTCTACACTTTAGGAACATTAATTTTTGAAAAAATACAATAAATAATTTTAAATAAATAAAAAATGACGAATTGTAAGAAAATGATAAATTACAACTAAATAAATTGCGATAAATAAAAATAATAAATAAATAAAGATGATGAGTAATAAACATACCTATAGAAATTTTTAAAAATTATTACAAATAAATAATAAATTATAAATAAAATAAAAATATGAAATAAATTATTTGGATTAAGGGTTGTGATTTAAATAAGTAAATAGAGGAAATTACAAATAAATAATTATAAGTGAATGAAAAATTGAAAAGTAATAAATAAATAATAATAAATTGTAGTAAAATTACAAATAAATTAAATATAAGTAAATAAAAAGTAATAAATAAATAGTGGTAATTGTAAATAAATTACAATTAGAGAAATTACAATTAATAAATAAATAAAAAATAAACTGTACTTGAATCAAGAACTTTTGCACCTGAAGCAAATTTAATTTTTTTACCCAAATAAACATTATTTAGCAGAAATAAATTTTGTATTTTTCGTCAAGTAAGAAATTAAAGAAAAAAGTACAATTTTTTAAAAATATTTAATAACATAAATCGAATAATTGAATTAATTTCGTAGAAATAATTTTTAATTTTAAATAGAGATTTGCCACTAGAAAAGAAGATTTGAGAATTAAATTGAAATTTAATACAATTTGTTTAAAAGAAAAAAAAAATTAAGAGACAGTATAAAATTGCATTCGTTTCACGTATAACAACGTCATGACTTTGTGCGTGATATACATGGTGACTTTGTCACAGTTAAAACTTGGCGAGAATATTCATTGTTTTTTTTTTCTACACGCATTGTCTTAGAGAAGATGATTTTGTAATCGATGCTTTGAAATAATTTTAACGTACATTTAGAAATTTCTTAGAAAAAATTTTTTTATTTCAATAAGTTTAGAAATTGGATCCCTAAAATTAGCGTCGACTAAATTATGACTGGACTCGACGCTCAGCGTCGAAAAATATTTTTTTGAAAATAAAAAGAAGAAAATTTTTTATCGATTTTTTGTTTAAAAAAATTTTCTGAACTTTTTTTTAACTCCCGTGAAAAAGAACAATAAATAATAAAAACTTCCGTGAAAGAAGTGAAATTAGAGATAAAATCTCTAAAAATTCAAGACATTTAAAAAGTTTTTAATTAAAATGTTAAATGACTTTTAAATGTTTATTAGTTATAAAAATATTTTATTATTGAATAAAAAAATAGAATTTTATGTACGTGATCTTTTTCACGTACATAGATATTTTTTTTCACACAGTTGTTAAAAAAATTTGAAATTTTTTGAAAATAAATTCAACTTTTTTTCTGAGTCTTTTCAAGTTTTATCAGTAGTTTAAAAAGATTTTATTATTTCATAAATAAAATTTTATGTGATAATATATTTTTTTCTCGTCGAGAAACGAAGAGGATTTGATACTTTTTTTGCAAAAAAAATAAGGTATATTGATTATTTTTCCCACTAAAATAAAACAAAAAAAAAAAAACAAAGTTCATTCCCCTTGTGTTCCAGACACAGACACCTATTATCGTTTAGAAATTTAAAAAATGTTTCTTTTTTTCTTCTCATCCGATTTTTAATGCTGCAGCAGATACAATCATTTAATTTTGTTACGTCATGAGAATGCTTCTTTGATGACGACTGGTTGCTGAGTGAATCTTTACCTTAGAAATGAGGTTTTGTGTGTGTGACATTAAAAAAAAGAGAGAGGAGGAAAAAAAGGAAGCAGCAAAAATTATAGGATAAAATAGTATTTGTATTTAACTATTTAGACTTTGATATTTCTCCTGAAAATTTGCAATATATATCATCAGTTGAATAATTTCAAGGTCATATTTAATGTCTCCTTAATGCCGCGAGATTGATTTACAAGATTATTATCCCTGTTGGTTGTATACAATAATCCGGATACGTGACTTAAAATTTCTTTCCTTTTTTTTTCTTTTCTTGTGTTGCATATTTATTTATAGAGTCTGGATATTGTAAAGGCATTGATTTATTTTTGCAAAAATTTTAATCGTTTTTTAATTATTTTGTGTATTATTATAATTTTTTACCTGTACACAAATGTATTTGTATGAGTTAGTGAATGTGAACGTATATTTTGTATAAGGAAATAAGTTTCTGAAAAGGAAATAATTTTTTTTAAGAAAGTAAACAAATAAATAAATGAAGGAAATTAATATATTTTAATGGTTGTGTAAAAGTCCGTGAAGCTTGGCATTGATTTCTTGTGTGAAAGGTGAATTTGATAAATTAATTTTTGTATTAAAAAAAAGGAAGAAGAATTAATATTTTTTTCATATTTAACGTCAATATTTTTCGATACTTAACGTCAGTGGTTTTTCTTTATTTTTCGAAGAAATAAATTGTCATTTATTTACATTACTTATTATTTGAAAAAATATTTTTTTAATACTGATTTTTATAAAAAGAATCGTTTTTTGATTTTGAAGACAAAAAGAATTGTATGTGAAAAATATTTTTAGAATATTTACAATTGAAGAATATATTTTTGGAATCTTATTCAATTAATTCCCAGGCGCGAAAGACCAATGCTGACGATGGATTGAAGATTTATTGAGCCTTGAACGCCCAGCCTGGGTAACCCAGTGTTGAAGCAGTCTTTATACCACTGTCACTCAATGTTGATTCAGCATTGGACACCACTGTTCGTTCCATGCTTGATTGAAGACTCGGTCAATCTTTGTGAGTGAAGCTCGAACATCTGATCTTAATTCAAGCCTAAATCAATCTTGACAGTTTATTTATTGACGTGTGCACTTAAAAATATTAAATATAAATATTTATAAATTAATTAATATTAAAATATTTTTTATGATAATTTTGTATACTATTTAAAAATTATTATTAATTATTATTATTAAGATATCAATTGGTAAATAAATATTAATATTTATCTAGTGTATAATATTTATATTAATTATTAATTTATTAATAATAATAATAATAATAATAATAATAATAATAATAATAATAATAATAATAATAATAATAATAATAATAATAATAATAATAATAATAATAATAATAATAATAATTATTATTATTATTATTATTATAAAAAATATTAAATTAAAAATAAATATTAAATATTATTTTTTTTTATAATAATAATAATAATTATTATTATTATTATTAATTATATAAAATTTATATAAATAAAGTTAAATTATACATTATTATTTTTTTCTTGCAGTGTCAAATAATTGTTTTCAAAGTTCAAGAGTTTCGTTTGTCTGAAAAATTTTTAGTGTTAAAAAAATGTTCATTAGGGTGTAATAAATATTTATGCCTAGTAGTTTTACACTAGGATTAACTGTTTAGTAAATATGTATTATCAAAAAACTATTTTTTGTCAAACGCGTGCGATTAAACACAAATAACCTTGAGACTTTAGCATTGCCAACTTAAGAGTTTAACGTATGTGTTGAGTTGGTAATGCTGGAGTTTCAAGGTTATTTGTGTTTAGTCGCGCGCGTTTGACAAAAAATAGTTTTTTGATAATATTTACTAAATAGTAAAATTAGTAGTATTAGTAAAATAGTAGTCCTAGTGTAAAATTACTAAGCATATATATTTATCACTACCTAATGAACATTTTTTTTACTAATAATTTTTCAGATAAACGAAACTCTTAAACTTTGAAAATAATAATTTGACACTGTATACAAGAAAAACAATAATATATATAATTTAACTTATAAAATTATCATAAAAAATATTTTAATAATAAATAATTTATAAATATTGATATTTAATATTGTTCAGTGCACACGGTAATAAAGAAAGTGAATATTGTATCAAGATTGACCGAGTCTTGAATCGAGCATGGGACGAACATTGGTGTCCCATGCTGAACAAATATTGAGTGACGCGCCGTATATACAGAATATACGGCGCTGGCATTGAAATAGTAGATTAGGCGAGGTGCCTTCCAGCCTTCTGTGGCCGAGCGGTTTAAATGCGTGCGTTTAGGACTTCCGGGTATGCGTTAGGGGCGGGGTGCGTGAGTTCGATCCCACATGCGAGCGAATATTTTTCATTCTTTGTTTTAAGCGTTATATATAATAATAAAATTGTGTGTTGTGTTGTGAATAAAAAAATGTGAATATGTTTGTAAATAATATTAAAAAGTCTGCTGAAAAATCGAGAAAAAAATGTACCGATTAACAGAAAAATTGGTTTCTTTTACTAAAATTATTTTTTTAATATTACTATTTCAAATGAAATTTATTGTTAGTAATATATTATTTATATGAAAATAATATAATTATTATAATAATAACTTATTTCCAAACAAACGCATATAACATGAATAAAAATAATATCAATAATATTCATTACTATTATAATAATAATAATAATAATTATTATTATTATTAATATTATTATTAATATTATTATATACAATTCATATATATTCATATTATATTGAATAAGCGCGAGAGACGCGTAAATTTGGGAACAGTGGAAGCAGCCTTATTTCAGTCCTGCATTATAGGGTTCCGCAGCATTGATTGAACATTAAACGCCAATCTACAACAAAGACTGGAGCGTCAGTCTTAAATAAGTGTTACATTATAGCTAGAAGCAACCTTCGTTCCGCCGTCCCACCAAGGCTTGATCAATGTTGACCAAGCCTCAACGAAGGTTCCGTAAAGCCTGAATCCAGCGTCAGTTCTCGCCTGGGTTGATATTTAAATTCATTGTGAAAAACAAATAAAATTTAAATCAATTTTTATAGAAGCGAAAAGAATTTTATATTCAAGATTTTGAACAATTTCAAATTGCTTTTGAATAAAAAATTATAATTTTCTGTCAATAAGAAACTATTCAGGTAACGTAACGTAAATTTTGACAAATATTTTTTATTGATAAAAAATTGTAATTTTTATTCAAACGAAACTTTTAATTTTTTACAATGTTGAACATTTTTTTCCAAAAAAGAATTTTAAAAAATTCAAAAAAAGTTCTTTACTCTTCCACCACAACGATTTTAAAATTTGTTTTTTTTTTAAATTCGAAATTATGACATTGACTAATAATAAAAAAATAATGATAATAAAATACAAGTAATAAAAATGAAAACTCTAAAAAAAAA
Organism: Leptopilina heterotoma; assembly: GCF_015476425.1. Taxonomy (NCBI): domain Eukaryota; kingdom Metazoa; phylum Arthropoda; class Insecta; order Hymenoptera; family Figitidae; genus Leptopilina; species Leptopilina heterotoma. Next base: position 1,178,375 of record NW_025111169.1, read on the forward strand.
TTTAAAAAATAAAAAAAAAGAGTAAATAAACAAGTGGAAAATAGAAAAAGAATAAATAAACAAATAAAAAAATAAAAAACAAAAATAATTAAAGAATAAAATTTTAAACGAACCAAAAATTTGTATCCAATATTGCCTTGACTACACGTGTGCGAATAAAATTTTAATTTAAACTTTAAAAAATCGACATTTTTTTTTATTTAATTTGTTATTTTAATTTTCATGATAAAAATCAGTGTAAATAAAAATTTTCTTTTTCTATTTCAAAACCAGTTACAAATTATTAATTAAAAAAAAAAATAATTACTCTTTTTTCTGAACCGAGAGAATTTTAAGTAAACGTTGATTAATTTTTTGTTCTTATTTAATCGATGTAAACTTTAGTGAGTTCAACTTGATTATTATAAAAAAGATATAATTACGGAAAGATTATTCTTTTTCTCCTGATTTTGAGAGCAAAGAAAATTACAATGTTACAAAGTCTAAATGTTTTGTTTGTTTTTTTTCGTGTTATTTAAGAAAAATTGTACAAGTTAGCCATTATGTTGTTTTTATCTTTCCTTTTATTAAAAGCAGAATTGTTGAAGCAAATTATTATTGGAGGTAAAAAACTTTGAAACCTTTTTTCTGTAATGCATACATAAATTTTAATTTTATTTTACTAAAAGTCTTACTATTATACACTATATAATATGTACAAAAATAAAAACTGATGTCGATAATCAGAACGACATTATGGCACGCAGATATAATTTGTATATACCTGAGAGGCAAATTATTCTTTTTTACATCTGATTAAAAAAAAGTACAATTATTTTTGAAACGTAATTTCAAAGTGTGGAAAAGTGCGGAAATTAGAAATAGAATGATAAACATTTGTAAATGCAACGCTGAAAAAAATTCATTTGATTTTAATTATAATGATATCCAGAAGTTCTAAATTTTGAAATGAATGGAATATTTTTTATTGAAAATATTTTCGAAAATTACTGATTGCAATAAAAATTAGAAATTTAAAGTTTGAAGTTGGTATCGACGATTATCGTCAAAAACTATTCTTTGGAAGTTTTTAGTGATGAAAATCGCACTAATTTTACTGTTTTTGTTTAGCTATACTGAAACTTTCAATTTTCAACGATTTCGATTCAAAAACTTCGAAAAAGTGGTTACATTTCTTGGTTTCATAGAAAGAAAATTATTTTTTATGTTTAGCGTCGACGCTAACTTCAGAGATCTTCAAACTTTACTTTTAGAAACTTTATAATTATTTTTTTTGTTAGTGATTCAAAATTATTCTAATAAAAATTTAATTTGAAGAAGAAGTAAATAATTTTCGTTCATTTGATGGTTTCGAAGCTTTAATAATGTTTATTTATTAATATTTTGCTTTAATTATTTAATAATAAATTTTGTATCAAATTAATTTATCAAATAAATATTTACTTGATTCAAATAATTTTTATTTAAATCAAATAAATTGGATTTGAAAAATGTTCCTTAAGTTGTAAAAGTTCGAACGTTAAAAACGAAATTTCTTTGTTTCTTCTTCAAATTAAATTTTTATAACAATAATTTTGCGTTACGTAAAAAAAAATATTTATAATGTTTCTAAATGGCAAATTTAAGTTTTTAATTTTTATCGCACCTAGTAATTTGTGAAAATTTAATAAAACGTATTTCGTTTATTTGAAAATTAAAAACTTGTGAACTATTTGAACCAATAATTTCAGTATTTGGAGCAAAAAAAACCATTTAATTTTTTTAATATTTCATAAAATTATTTGATTCAAGTAAATATTTATTTGATAACATACAAGAAATCGTTTACTTGAATCAAATAAATCTTTTTAGTGAATAAAATAAAATAAATTTTTTTTCTGTGAAACCAAAAAAATGAGACAATTTTTTCATAGATTTTGAGTTCAAACCATTAAATAGAAAAGTTTCATAATTTCAGGTGAAAGAAAATGCAGTAAAATTAGAATCATTTTCATCACTAAAAACCGTAAAAAACAGTTTTTGACGCTAACTTTAGAGATCTGAATAAAATTGACAAAATCGAATCTCAGCTATTAAAATTTTCGTTTAGAAAAAATACAAGCGAAAAAAATTTTTATATACAATATTTATTCGGTTACGATCCTAAAAGAAATAATGAACATTTTGTCGTTTTGGTATGATTTTAAATAGACATTATTTAAATTTGTACTAAGCAGACTCTAAATCTAAACTGGCGTTGAAAAATATTTTTTTAAAATCATTAGTACTTGTAAATTTTTAGAAAAGTTATTTCCTTTCTCACATTAATTTTTTCTTGATGAATGCGTGTGAAGTCCGCAACGTTTATGATTGATTGCAATTTATATTTTTCACAAGAAAAGTAATAAACTTTTTCTGATCAAAAATGTTTTTCTCAAAAATGGTGCACGGAGAAAAATATGAAGTAATTTTTACTACTTTTATAGTAAAACATTTCTGGTTACTTTTACTACTTTCGGAGTAAATTTTGCTACGTACAAAGTAAATTTTACTTTGTAATTTTTTACAAATAATTATGTTCTCTGAACGTAGTAAAATTTACTCCGAAAGTAGTAAAAGTTACCAGAAATGTTTTACTATAAAAGTAGTAAAAGTTACTTTATATTTTTCTCCGTGTGCATCTAGAAACTTGGTAAACATTTATTTTCTAGAAAAGTTTATAAAAATTTAAGATCACTGAAATTAGCGTCGAAAAAAGTTTTGTTTTAGCTCGTTCAAAAATTGGCAACTGCTAGCACTAGTTACGAACGATATTTTTCATAACAAGGTGCAAAAAAGTGCCCTTTTTTGCACCGCGTTATGAAAAATAATTTTATTAACGCTTTAGAATAAAAAAGTGTTCTAAACTTATTTTTTATTTTAACTTCAGAGACTTCGTTGAACGTTGTAAGTTGAACGTTGTAAACTTCACAAAAGTGATTATACGGTATATGCCCTAAAGTACAATTTTTAAGAAAGATTCTTAAATGTTCGTCTCATCAGTAAACTATTTATGATGTCGTCTAAAAAATTAATGCTACAAACGCTTATCATGAGATCATATCGAAATATTTTACAACAAAAAAATGATCCCACTTGCATGTGTCTAGTATTTATATTTTCTATCACATTTGTTCAGCATCTGACTCAAGAGTTTTAAAATCTATTTCTATTGTCATTTTCGCTCCTTCACTTAAGTCTATAACTGCTATAACACTTTCCTAAACTATCACTCAAGAAGAAATAAAAAATTCTTCCTGATAAAGTTTCCTATTAATACTATGTATTGAATTTCTTAAAAAATTGACTACTGACTGAATTTATTGTAATTGTGCGTTATCTACCCGTAAGATCCAGCCAGTCACTTTTGATAAGATCAGCACCTTTCTCGCCGATCATGATAACCGGCGCGTTTGTATTGCCACTGGATATAGTTGGCATGATAGATGCGTCTATAACTCTCAATCCACCAACACCGTAGACTCTTAATCTTGGATCGACCACAGCTTCCGGATCGTGAGCAGGTCCCATTTTTGCCGTACCAACTGGATGATAAATTGTCATCGATATGTGTCTGGTATGACATTCCCAATAGGCATCAGATCCAAATTTCAAATGCTTGCAACCTGGAATTTTGATTCTATGCACTCGTGAACCAAATTGCTTGAAGACCTTCGCCTCACTGACTCTCATCGCTATCTTTGCACCCTCGACCAACGTCGCGATATCCAAAGGATCGTCGAAGTAATTCGGATTGATGATGGGATTCTGAAAGGGATTCGAGCTACTTAATCTAATTGTCCCACGTGATTTGGGTCGCAATAAAAGGGGCATTATTGTCCACGCGTCCTTATTGGCTATTGGTCTGAAAACAGTGTTGTAGACCTCGTCAGTGATGCCCAGTACTTTTCTCACTTGAATGCCCGAATCCGAAGCTATCGACGCCGGTGCCATGTGAAATTGTACATCCGGAAACAATCCACTTGCATTCGCATATTTTGTATTGACAAAAGCATAGGCTTCGACGCCACCTAATGATGTCATTGGACCTCTTCCGTTGGCAACATACTGCAATGTCATTGGTGCTGCTTGAAAGCGATTTTGAACAATTGACACTGGTTTGTCTATTAGAAATGTTAATCCACCCATTCCCACATGATCCTGGAGATTGTCGCCCACTTTCAAGTCACGCAGCACTGGAATTCCAAGTTCCTGTAGGTGTTCCTTGGGTCCAATGCCAGACAGCATCAACAACTGGGGACTATTGACTGCGCCTGCTGAAAGAATCACTTCCTTTCGTGCGCCGATAAATTGTTTTCTTCCATCACGATAGAACTCCACGCCCGTTGCTCTCATTGTTTCAGAATCGATAACAATCTTTGTCACGTGAGCATTCAATGCCGTGTGGAAATTTCTTCGCAATCTCACCGGGCGAATGAAGGCTTTCGCTGTTGAACATCTTGTACCGCGGCGAATTGTTCCTGTAAAACATGGAAATTTATCAAATATTAATTGAATTGTTTCTGTTATTATTTTAATTCTTATGGGAGAAATTATTGTTTTGACAGAATAATTCCCTGAAGACTAAAGATAATCTCCAATGTATTTCAATTTCTATTAGTGTAGGACGATTTCAACAATTTCGATTTTGCTGACTCTAGAAAATGATTTTTCTTTAGTTTAGCTGAATAAAATAAAAATTTTCTTGGATTTTTAGTCTAAAGCGACTTTAAATTCGCTAATAATAGAAATCAAAAAACTACTCTCAAAAATTATAATCTAATTTTTCAAAACGATTCAATTATTTTCAAAAAATATTCGAAATTCAATTATTTTCAATATCTAGTATTTTCATAAAATTTCGCAAAGCAATTCAATTATTTTTTTTAAAAAAAATGATAAAATTAATTCAAAATTCAATTATTTTTATAAATAATAAAATTTTCACAGGAATTCAATTAATTTAGATTATTTTTTAGAAATAGCATTTTCAAAAAAGTTTTAAATGAATCAATTATCTAACAAAATTTTTATACAATTCTTCACAATAATTCAATTACATTCACTAATAATAACATTTTTCATAGAAATTCAATTTTTTAAAAAATTTTTTGATAAAATTCTAAAAAAATAAAGTTTTCTACAAAAGAATTCAATTATTTAAAATAAAATTTTCATAATGTTTATTATATTTCGAAAGCAGTAATTATTGAAAACAATGTTTTTAAAATTCTCATGAAGAATTCAATTATTTTCAAAAATAACAGAATTTTCCACAGAAATTCAATTCTTTTAAACATTTTAATAAAATTTTTCGCAATAATTCAATTGTTTTCATAAATAATAATAAAATTTTTTACAGGGATTCAATTATTTTCATAAATAATAAAATGTTTTACAGAGATTCAATTCCTTTAAAAATTACAAAAATTCTTCTCAGGAATTCAATTATTTTTGAAAATTTTAATAAAACTCATTGCAGAATTTCAATTATTTTTAATACAATTTTAATCGAATTCCTCGAAAAATGTATTATTCTTAAAAATTTTATTAAAATTCGTTGCAAGAATTCAATTATTATATAAAAATTTGTTGATGAAATTCTTTATGAGAATTCAATTTTAAAAAATATTCAATTATTTAATAAATTATATGCTTTTGTATTTAAAGAATTGAATTCTTGTAGAATTTTCTAAGAATAATTGATTTAAAAATGAATTTCAGTTAAAATTTTCGATAATTGTTGAATATTAAAATCATTATGGTGGAAATGTTTAGAAATGATCGAATTTTTATAACACTTTTAATTAAATTCGTCTAAAAAAATTTCAGGAATTTAATTATTTTTATTAATTATAAAATTTATCAAAAAAATTATAAGTAATAAAATTTTGCACAGGAATTCAATTATTTAAAATAAAAATTTGTTGATTAAATTTTTTGGAAGAATTCAATAATTTACAAAAATATAAAATTTTTTCACAGGAATTCAATTATTTTCAAATATTTCAATAAAATTCTTCTCAAGAATTCAATTATTTACATAAATAATTCTTTGAAAGAATTCAATTATGTCGATAAATTACAAAATTATTCTCGAAAATTCAATTATTTTGAGGCATTTTAATCAAATTCTTTGCAAAATTCAATTATATTCATAAATAAGAATATTTATCAAAAGAATTCAATTATTTTTAAAAGGAATAAATTTCTTCTTGGAAATTCAATTATTTTAAGAAATTCTAATAAAATTGTTGGGAAAAATTCAATTATTTTCATAAATTTTAAATTGCTTTTTAGGAATTCAATTATTTTCAAAAAAATGTAATAAAATACCACACAGACATTCAATTATTGTCAAAAATTTTAATAGAATTATTCTTTGTAAAATTTAATTATTTTTAAAAACTTTTTGCAATTCAATGATTTTCAATTTCTACTATTTTCATAAAATTTCCAAACAGAATTCAATTGTTTAAAAAATTTTTTTGTAAAAATCTTTTTAAGTAATTCAATTCTTTTTTATGAATACATAATAAAAATTTCTCAGAAATTCAATTATTTAAATTAAAATTTGTATAAAAGTAGCGGAAAGAAATCAATTATTTAAAAATATTTATAAAATTCTTGGCAAGAATTTAATTATTTTTAGAAATTTTTAAATTCTTTCATGAATATAATAAAATTCATTGCAAGAATTCAATTTATTAGCAGGATAAGAAAGAAGTAAATATTTTTTATGAAAATTAGGAAAAAGTCAGGAAAATAAAAAATATGGAATGGAATTTTTGTCAGTTTTGTGAAGTGTCTAAAACGAGTTTTTTTTTGTCTTCAAGTTTAATTTTTCGATAGCTACTTTTTACTAATTTTTTTAGTTTGATAGCTACTTTTTTAAAATTAATTATCGAGTGCAAAGTCTGAGAAAATCTTCAATGTAGTTCAATTTCTGTTATTGAGAGACGATTTCAACAATTTTGATATTGCTGACTTTAGAAAATGATGATGTTTCTTTTCTGTTTGGCTGCATTCAAAAAAATGTTTAGTAGATGTGACTACTTTTTAACTACTGGCAACAATTCAATTAAGTCCTCAACTGAATTTAAAAAGTTGTATTGACTACCAAAAAGTAGTTAAAAGAACTAAGAAAGTAGTTGGTGCAATCTGATTTTGTAGTTGTTTTTTGTAATTTAACTACTTTTTCTAGTCAACTGGACTATTATTTTTTAACTACATGAAAAATAGTAAAATTAACTACACAAAAATTGTTAGCACAACTAAAAAAATTGTGAAAAAAACTTAAACTACTTTCCACTCAACTACATAATAGTGGTTGAAAATTTCGACTAAATTTTTTTCAGTGTGAATAAAATAATTATTTTTTTTTTGGATCTTTAGACGTCTAAAGCAACTTTTTTTGCGCCTTAAAAGTCGTTAGACGTAACAAAAAAGAGAAATCATCATCAGTTTTTTTAGTGTGTGAAAGATGCATCTTTGGAAAGTAATGTCCAGCTACATCTCCAATTATTAACCCCTTAACTGCCATGGCAAAGATTTTTGTCGTCAAATCTTTGCCATGGCAGTTAAGGGGTTAATAATTCATAAATCGGCTCTAAAATATAATTAAGCTTATCTTAAGTAGGTAAAAAAAATACCTTGAGACAGCATAAATCCAGTTTGGATTTCCCCATTGATGTCCCTATTTTCGTATCCAATCTCCATTCCAGCTTGCACAAAAGCCACGGCCAATGGCGTCCGCCACGGTGATTCCTGAACAGTCAAGAAGCCCCCCGAACCATGATACGGACTATTCATCAAATACGGATTCCGATTGTCCTCAGACTTCTTGAAATAGTAGAGAGCCTGATCGTAGCCCCAACCTGGATTTCCCAACGACTCCCAATAGTCATAGTCGTGTCTATTCCCACGAACATAGAGCATATAATTCAGTACACTGGAACCACCTAAAACCTTCCCTCGCGGCCAGTTACATCGTCGATTTTTCATAGCCAAGCATGCAGCCTCAGTTGGTTCCGTTTTATATTTCCAGTCTAATTTTGTCAGCTGCAAATAGGCAGCCAGCGATGGTACATCGGTGATTTCATTCTCATCGGGTCCAGCCTCGAGGAGAAGTGTTGTCCACTCGGGTATTTCTGATAATCGACTCGCCACCACGGCACCAGCCGATCCACCACCAACAACAATGAAATCATACTCCAAATCCAATGGATACCTGTTGATTGGCTTACTCTCAGGATCCAGCTGATCGTAGCGATAGAATGAGAGACCGGCGATCAATAGTGGTACAAGCCAGAGACTTGAACCAACAAGACCGAGAGCTCCCTTCAAAGCTGACGTCACGACAATAGCGCTGAAAACCATTTCTGTCACAATTGCTGAAACCTTGTTTCATTCCTATCAATAATTTTTTTTTTTTTAATTTGGTTTTGTTTTTTGTATTTCGTAGAGGGGAATTCCTTTTTTGGTGAATTTCGATTTGTCAGGGCAGTAAATCTGGAGGCCTCAACCTTTTTCTTTCGAGACCTCGGCCACTACTTGGTCTGCACATCTTATAATTGATGGACTTTTGTGTTAGAGAAGCATCTTTGGATTTTTGATTTTCTGAAACAATTGAGATTTATATTAGGTGTTTGTTTAGTGATGGAATAATTAGTCTTTAAATTATTTTATTTTTTACATTGAACGTGTAAGCAAAAAGTATATTGTGTATCCAACAAGAGGAAAAAGAAGATGTTTTCGCACTAGGTGCACACGGTGCTTTATGTAACACTTGTTTAGAAAAAAAATCATTATTATTCTGTTTTAACGGAGAAGTGTAATCTTATGCTGATTACAGTGTATGTTGTGCTATACACTCTAAAAAAAAGTAATCTCATAATTAGACAGGATTGCCACAGATCAGGAAAATCAGGGAATTCAGGGAAAAGTCAGGGATTTTTGTTAAAGTACTAGAAGAAATTGAATTTTGGAGAAGTTACGAGTGATTGCAAAAATTCAATTATTTAAAAAAGTAGGTAATAAAATTCTTCGCAGAAATTCAATTATGTTCAAAAATTTAAAAAAATTCAATTATCTTTTAAAATAATAAAATTCTTCTCCAAAATTCAATTATTTTCAAAATTTTTTAAAAATTCTAGCCAAAATTTAAATTATCTTTAAAAATAATAAAATTCTTCTCTAAAATTAAATTATTTTCAAAAATTTTCCTCAATTCAGTGATTTTTAATATCTACTATTTTAATAAAATTTTTCAAGAGAATTCAATTATTTAAAAAATTCGAATAAAATCATTCGCAAGAATTCAATTATAAATAATAAAATGCTTTTTAGGAATTCAATTATTTTCAAAAAAAAAATTTAATAAAATACCACACAGACATTCATTGTCAAAAATTTTAATAAAATTCTTTGTAAAATTTAATTATTTTTAAAAACTTTTCGCAATTCAATGATTTTCAATATATCTACTATTTTCATAAAATTTCCAAACAGAATTCAATTATTTAAAAATTTTGTTTTAAAATCTTGGTAAGGATTCAATTCTTTTCACAAATAATAAAAATTCCTTAGGAATCCCATTATTTAAATTCGAATTTGCATAAAATTAGCCGAAAGAAATCAATTATTTAAAAAATTTGATAAAATTCTTCGCAAGAATTAAATTATTTTTATATGTAAATATATTTAAATTCTTTCATGAATAAATAATGAAACTCGTTGCAGTATTTCAATTATTTTAAATACAATTTTAATTGAATTTCTCGAAAAATGTAATTATTCTTAAAAATTTTATTTTTAAGAATAAAATAAATAAATAAATAATAAAATTTTCAAATAATTGAAAATTTGTTGATAAAATTCTTTATGAGAATTTAATTCTCCTAAAAATTGTCAATTATTTTTATAAATAATTAAATTCTTCTTTGAAATTCAATTATTTAAAAAAATTTTAATATAATTCATCTCAAGAATAACATTATATTTATAAGTAATAAAATGTTTTACAGGAATTCAATTATTTTCATAAATAATTTAACTCTTCCCAGGTTTCAAATTATTTTTATTGTTAATTTTAAATGAATTCCTCAAGAAATGTTATTATTTTTAACATTTTTATTAAAATTCGTCGAAAAAATTCAACTACCTATTTAGAAATTTTTTTATAAATTTCTTCGCAATAATTCAATTATTTGCAGAAATAATAAAATTTGTTTGCAGACATATTCAATTAATTTCATGAATAATAAAACTCATCATAGAATTTCAATTATTTTAATTACAATTTTAATCGAATTTCTCGAAAAATGTAATTATTCTGGAAAATTTTCTTAAAATTCGTCAAAAAAATTCAATTATTTAAAAATTTCAATTATATAAAATTATAAAAAAAAAATTATAAAATTATATGAATTATAAAAATTTGTTTATAAAATTCTTTATAAGAATTCAAATTTAAGAAACATTCAATTACTGAATAAATTTTTTTTTGTATTCAAATAATCGAATTCTCGTATAGAATTTTTTAAAAAGCATTGATTTAAAAATGAATTTTAGTAAAAATTTTAAATAATAATTGAATATTCAAAGCATTATAGCATGAATTTTTAGAAGTAATTGAATTTTGAAAACGTTTAATTGAATTTTTTTCGAAATTATTTCAAGTTTTTATTTTCTAAATATTTAATTGAAGAATATTTTCTGATTAATCGAAATTTTATAAAATTGAATTGTAATTTGTAAACAAATGGATTTGAAAATTCTCAAGGAAGTTTTGCAAAAAGTATTAAAAATAATTGATAATTGAATTCTTTCGAAGAATTTTAATAATATTTTTGAAAATAATTAAATTTTTCAAAAAATTTACTTAAAATTGTATTAAAAATAATTGAAATCATGTGAAGAATTTTATTATTTATGAGAATAATTGAAGTCTTGCTACGAATTTTTATTACATTTTTTTAAATAATTGAAATCTTGTGAAGAATTTTCATTATTTTAAAGAAAATAGAATTCTTGCAACGAATTTTATTCAATTTTTTTTTAAATAATTGAAATCCTGTAAAGAATTTTATTATTTATAATAATTTTCAATAATTAGTTAATTTTAGGAATTTTGAATTTTTATAAAAAAAAATAATTGAATTTTTTAAAAATAATTGCATTTTCCTAAAGTGAAGAGTTTTATAGAAGTTTTTCAAAATAATCAAGATTAGTTAAAAATTAAAAATTGTTTGAAATAATTAAAATTTCCTAAAATTCTATTAAAAATAATTGAATTTTTGAACGAAATTTATTGTAAATTTTTGAAAATAATCGATTGAAATTCACTACTTTAATTTTATTAATTATTTTAATTCTATTTATTATCTATAAATTAATATTTTTACATGTTATTATTAAAAATTTTTTAAATAATTGCAATGTCTTGAAATAATTGAAATTTTCTAAAATTCTATTAAAAATAACTAAATTAAAAAATAAAAATTTATTGAAATTTTTGAAAAAAATCTAGGGAAGTTCGCCTCATTCATTTTTAAAAATATTTCACTTCTTGTTTGTTGGAGACAATTGAATTTTTATAAACAGCAAATTGAAATTTTTCAAAATAATTCCATTTTCCTAAAATTCTATTAAAAATAACTAAATTTTTTATAGAATCTTATTGTAATTCTTGAAAGTAATCAAGGGAAGTTTGTTACGTTAATTTAAAAAAAATTTCAGTTCTATTTGTTAAAGATAATTGGATTTTTCAAGAAAGTAATTGAAATTGTTTTCAATTAATTGCATTTTTATCAAATTTTGTTAAAAATAATTGAATTTTTTAAAGGGAAATTTTTAAAGAAAGTAATTAAGAAAAGTTCGTTATACATTAATTTCAACAACAAAAATTTTTAGTTATATTTGTTCAAGATAATTGAATTTTTCAAGAAAGTAATTGAAATTGTTTTTAAATAATTGCATGTTCCTAAAATTTTGTTAAAAGTAATTGAAATTTGGAAGAATTTTATTGGAATTCTTGAAAGTAATTGAAAAGGAAAAAATTCTAGCTTACCATCTCCAAAATTAAATTGTAATATAAATTCATATTTACTTCTGTCATAGTAAAATTTACTAAATAAAAATAGTAAAAATTGACAAAAATTTCAAATGATTTGGGTTTTATTTTAAAAATAAAAAAAGTTACTTTAGTTTATTTTTCTCTTCGTCTATGGTTTATCAACCTTCCCAAATTAACCTGTAACTTTACAGCAAGCTTGCACTACAAATTTACTTACTTTACACCCAAATTTACCACAAGTAGTAAAATGCAAGCTTGCTGTAAATTTACAGGTCACTTGCATCGTTTACTGTCCCAAAAGAAAACGAAACTATAATATCGAAAGTATAAAATTCCTTTATAGCCAAAAGAAATCCAAACATTTTTCCTCACATATATTATTATACTTTCTTCGATAAATTTTATTAATCTTCTGTCAAATTTTGCAAACAAAAAGAATAAAATTAGATGAAAGTTTTTAATATAAAATTAGGTATTAAAAAAAAAGTATAAAAATGATTTTTATTTACTTTCTTTATAATATTTACATTTCTTTTATATATATTTTATGCTTTCTCCAATTGCATATACCATAAGTTTCAGGTTTTTAAAAAAAAAAAAAAATGTTTTACAACACTGTTATTCCTTTGGTTAGAATTTTTTTTCTCCTCTCTTTTACTTCAAATCTAACTGCTTTTATGAAAATAAAATTGAAAATATAGTTATTTGTGGCTTACGGATTGATGACAATAATTCTCGTAATTTGATCAAAGAAATGCGCGTTTCATTCTATAAGGAAAAGACCTCTCGATAACAGTCGCATTCTTCTTTTCTCCCAGACATTTGTATTGTGCAATAAAAATTGAATGTAACGATATTTCGTCTACTTTTGTATGTATAGTAGGATTTGAAAAAGAAATAATCTTTTATATATAGTCACATAGAAATTATGGTGTTAGATTTTTTATTGGTCATCATTAAACATTACGGTGTTCATTAAAATTTATTTTCAATGTGTTGGATTCTATTTTTGGATCTTCGGAAATCTGATTTTTTTTTTAAATATATTTGTATCAATATAATCAAAGTAAGAAAGCGTGAAATATAAAATTTTTATTCTCTTTTGGTGTCAACAGTATACGTGAAAAGTTGTTTTTTTTATGAATTCTTTACATTTTATTACATCATTCACGTCATAAGATTTGTGAGAAAATATTTAATGATGGTTATCACGGTTACTTACCCCAACCAATCACATCTCATAGTTAGTGGCTGTATTGATGGTTCACTTTCGTTCAAATTGCAACTGGCACCTTCGTTCTTCCTCGTAAAGTCTCAATCAGTGTTTAATTTCCTGCGCTCTGAAACGTATTTACCTTGTTAATTGACAATCGATTGGCCTGATAAAGTATTGATTCATTATTATTGTTCTATTTAAATTAATACCAAGTTTTTGTAGGTGCATTGAGAAAAATAATGTGTTGAGCATAAAACTAATTTCCTTTTAAAACAAGTCCTTTAATGATTTATTTTCTATCGTAAAAGGAAACTTTAAAATTTTTAAATTCTAGACGTTTATTGACAAAACAAAAAAGAATAGATTAACTAAAAATTAAATTAAAAAAGGATAAAAGATTTCTTTTGTTATTTAAAATTTTAAATGAAATTTCATTTCTTTTTGTCATAAGAAGAAATCCTTTCAAATTAATATTTAAAGGAAAATCCTCTTATAAGATGAAAGGTTTCCTTTGAAGCTAAATAGATTGTTTTCTCAGTGCAGTTAATTAATAATTTGTTGAATTAAATATTAGAGGAAAATATTCTATAAATAAAATAAAATATAATATAATATAATATAATATAATATAATATAATATAATATAATATAATATAATATAATATAATATAATATAATATAATATAATATAATATAATATAATATAATATAATATAATATAATATATGTTGAGGTTTTTTGAATTTGGGTAAAAAAATAGCAAAAAATTTGGAGATGCCGGGGATCGAACCCGGGGCCTTTCACATGCAAAGCGAACGCTCTACCACTGAGCTACATCCCCGTGATTGTCTTGGAAATTTTTACAATCGAACACGTGTTGAAGTCCCCCCTTTTACTAAATGACTCATTCACTCTCCTCCCTCCAATACTTTAACTACTATTTCTTAATTACATAATTATGACAAATACATTTTTCCTATTTTTCTGTAAAGAAAAATAGTTATAATCAACACAAAAAAATCCGAAACTTTTACTGAAATAAAATTATACGTGTTTTTACTTATTCGCAAAGTAAAAAATAATTTATTATTAAAAGTATAATAATTTTAGAAAAAGACTTATTTTTCTTACATTCGATTTAGCAGTTTTTTTTTCTAATAAAGTCTTGTAATAACAAATTTTTTTTTAATTTTTCAACGTTAAAATTTCAATTATTTTTATGATTAATAAAATTTTTCTTTGAAATTCAATTCTTGGGATAATTTCAATTTTTTTCAAAAATTTTCCTAAATTCAATGATTTTCAATATCTACTATTTTAATAAAAATTTTCCAAAAGAATTCAATTATTTAAAAAAAAATTTGGATAAAATTTTAGGTAAACATTTAATTATTTTCATAAATAATAAAAATATCACAGGAATTCAATTATTTGAAAATGTTTTTAATAAATTTCTTCGCAACAATTTAATTATTTTCATAAGTATAATCAATTTTTTTTACATGGATTCAATTATTTTCGATAAATAATACTATTCTTTTTAGAAATTAAATTATTTTCATAAGTAATCAATAAATTGTTTTACATGGATTCAATTATTTTCGATAAATAATAAAATTCTTTTTAGAAATTCACATATTCATCGCAAAATTTCAATTCTTTTTAATACAATTTTAATCGAATTCCTCGAAACATGTAATTATTCTTAAAAGTTTTATTAAAATTCGTCAAAAAAATTGAAGTATTTAAAAATTTGTTAATAAAATTCTTCATGAGAATTCAATTTTCAGAAACATTCAATTATTTAATAAATTATTTATTTCTTGCATTTAAATAATTGAATTCTCGTAAAATTTTCTAATAAAAATTAATTTTAGTTAAAATTTTAGATGATAATTGAATATTAAAAGCATTAGAGTGTAAATTTTTAGAAAGAATTGAATTTTTAAGACAATTTTAATTAAATTCATCTAAAAAAAATTCAAAAATTCAATTACCTACGTTCAAAAAATTTTTAAAATTCTCCTCAAAATTTCAATTATTTTTATAAATAATAAAATTCTTCTTTGAACTTCAATTATTTTCAAAAATTTTCTACAATTCAATGATTTTCAATATCTAGTATTTTAATAAAATTTTCCAAAAGAATTCAGTTCTTTAAAAAATAATTTTAATAACATGTTACAAAAATTCAATTATTTGCAAATTTTTTTATAAATTTCTTCGCAATAATTCAATTATTTTCATAAATAATAATTTTTTTACAGGAATTCAATTATTTTCATAAATAATTAAATGTTTTACAGGGATTCAATTATTTTCGATAAATGATAAAATTCCTTTTATGAATTCAATTATTTAAATAAATAATAAAACTCATAGCAGAATTTCAATTATTTTTAATACAATTTTAATTGAATTCCTCAAAAATGTAATTATTCCTAAAAGTTTTATTAAAATTCGTCAGTAGAATTCAATTATTTAAAAATTTATTGATAAAATTCTTTGTGAAAATTCAATTTTTCCAAAATTTTCAATTATTTTTATGAATAATTAAATTCTTCTTTGAAATTAAATTATTTTAAAAATTTTTAATAAAATTAATTTCCAGAATAAAATTATTTTTATGTCATAAAATGATTGACAGGAATTCAATTATTTAAAATAAAAATGTAATAAAATTCGTTGCAAAAATTCAATTATTTTCATAAATAATTTAACTCTTCTCAGGATTTAACCAATTTTTAATGTTAACTTTAAATGAATTCCTCAAGAAATGTAATTATTTTTAACAATTTTATTAAAATTCTTCGAAGGAATTCAATTTATTTAAAAATTTGATGATAAAATTCTTAATTTTTGATTTTGTTGAATTTTGAGAATTCAATTTGAAGAAACATTGAATTATTCAATAAATTATTTATTTTGAGAAACAGTCAATTATTTAATAAATTATTTATTTTTGTATTTAAATAATTAAATTCTCGTCCAATTTTTTTTTTTTTTTGATAAAAGTTAATTCAAGAATGAGTCTTTGTTAACACTTTAGAAAATAATGAAATATTGAAAGCATTATAGCATGTGAATTTTTAGAAAGAATTAAATTTTCAAAAGGTTTCAAATTAAAATTTTTGAAAATTTGAATTTTTCATACTTTTAACTAACAATTCTGTAGAATTAATTTTGTTGAAGATGTTTTATTAATTTAAAAAAAAAAAAATTTAAAGTTTTGTTTTCCAATATATATTTATTGAAAAATTTCCGAATAATGGAAATTTCGTAAAATTGAATTTTAAAGAAATAGATTTAAAAATTATCAAAGAAGTGTGTTTAAAAAATTATTAAAAATAATTGATTTAAAGAAGAATTTTACTCTCTAAACTTGAATTACTAAAAAATTTTTACTAATTTGAATTAGTGGCAGACTTTTTGCTTTTGAATTAGTAAATTTTACTAATAAATAGTCATTTCTACTAAATTTTTAGTAAAATTTACTAATTCAAAAGCAAACAGTCAGTCACTAATTCGAAGTAGTAAAAATTTTTACTAATTCAAATTTAGAGAGTAGTTAAAAATTCTAGAAAATAATTTATTTATTTTTTCTTTTTTTTAAATATTTCCTTTTGTTTCATTATACCAACCCCACATAACCTTGGAGAGCGGAATCCAAGGTATCTGTAGGCAGATTTCCCAAAATTCCCTAAGCAAAAAAAAAAAAAAAAAAATAATGATTCTATCACTCGGTAATCTTTAATTTATTATAAAACATGAAGAAATCAATTATTCCGAGTTGAAGACTCGGAATAATCGATTTCTTCTTGTTTTATAACAATATTATTAATATTGATAAATAAATAAATTTATTTCTTAAATTAATTTATTAATATTATTAATAGTTATTGAATTTAAAGAAAAATGAAAATTTGGTCTGGAAATGAGGAAAAAGTCATGAAAAAACCAAATCAAGTATTTGTGGCAACCCCGATGATAAAAAATATAGAGATAAATAGAAATGTCAATAAAAATAGTGACTAAAAATATTGTTTACATTTTACATGAAAATTCAATAAATATTATCTACATTTTAAGTTTAACAATATATATGTATACTAACAAGGGGGAACAAGTTTAAATGGTTAACTATTATATACAGATCTAATGAGTGAGTGCACTATTATATATAATATTGAAATAAAAACAGTAATCACTATAAAGTTGAAAGAAGGATTTCCAAGTGTTGGTGTTGGTACGGCGCATAGTGTATGTATTTAGTTGAACGTTTCCGTATAAAATACATTGTATTGTGTATTATATGTTCAAGTATAAAGTATACTTTAAGTACGTACACATTCGCTATATATTTTTTCAAGTAGAAGTACGAGATGGTGATCTCATAACAGGGAAAGGAGAAAGTGTTTCGCAGTTGTAAAGCCAGACTTCTTCTTTTCCTTCTATTCACGAAAGTCACGGTTACGTTACACATTTCTCAATCATTAACACGCGATTAATAATAGGACAGTTAGGTGGCGACCTTGCGCGTGTACCCTGACCATATATCAACATTGTACTTAGAATAATAACGCTTTGGACACTTCCAATTAAACATGTGCTTTTATTTCCTCAATTTTATTATTTACTTCTTGCGGGAACTCATCATCATCATCATCATTTCTTGTCTCATTTTTATTGTTATTTTGCTTTTGATCTTTGGGTTTTCAATATATTTTCGCTTTGACATAATGATGATAGATTCTTTCATGATTGATGATAAACCTTTTTTTTTTTGTTTTTTATCGATAGTTTTAACTCCCTAATTGTTTACGGGTTTACAGTTTTTCTAACTCTAAATTTGAATTAGTCCTTTGACTATAATAACAGCAGGCTTCGCACTCATCTACTAAAACCTACTATTTACTACTTTTTGTTTTTTTACGTTATGCTACTATTTGGGTTCTTTTTTTAGATTCCAGCCACTAAAAGCTGCTATTTCTGTTTTTTTTTGAGAGAATTTCCATTACTTTAAATTCGCTAATACTAGAAATCAAAAAATTATTCGAAAAAATCATAATCAAATTCTTTAAAACGATTCAATTATTTTCGAAAAATATTCCAAATTCAATTATTTCCAATAACTAGTATTTTTGTAAAATTTTGCAAAACAATTCAATTATTTTTAAAAAATTGATAAAATTCATTCAAAAAGTCAATTATTTTCATAAATAATAAAATTTTCACAGCAATTCAATTAATTTAGAATAGCATTTTCAAAAAAATTTCGAAAAAATCAATTATTTAACAAAATTTTTATACAATTCTTCACAATAATTCAATTACTTTCACTAATAATAACATTTTTCATGGAAATTAAATTATTAAAAAAAATATTTCATAAAATTCTAAGCAAGAATTCAATTATTTTCATAAATAACAAAACTCATCGAAGAATTTCAATTATTTTTAATACTATTTTAAATTAATTAATCGAAAAATTCAATTATTTTTACAAATAAAGTTTTTTACAAGAATTTAATAAATGTAAAATAAAATTTTCATAATATTTATTACATTTAAAAAAAATTAATTTTTTAATACAATATTTATAAAACTCTTATGAAGAATTCAATTATTTTCAAAAATAATAAAATTTTTAATAGAAATTTAATTCTTTTTAAACATTTTAATAAAATTTTTCACAATAATTTCAATTATTTTCATAAATTGTAAGTCTTCTCAAAAATTCAATTAATTTAGAACAGCATTTTAAAAAAATTCGAAAAAAACAATTATTTAACAAAATTTTTATACAATTCTTCACAATAATTCATTTAATTTTACTAATAATAACATTTTTCATGGAAATTAAATTATTTAAAAAAATATTTCATAAAATTCCAAGCAAAAATTAAATTATTTTCACAAATAACAAAATTATTCCCGAAAATTCAATTATTTTGAGGTATTTTAATAAAATTCTTTGCAAAATTCAATTGTTTTCATAAATAACACTTTTCATCACAAGAATTCAATTATTTTGAAAAGTAATAAATTTCTTCTTGGGAATTCAATTATTTTTAAAATTTCTAATAAAATAGTTCGCAAGAATTCAATCATTTTCATAAATAATAAAATTCTTCTCAGAAATTCAATTATTTTTGAAAATTTTAATTTAAGGAATTGCTCAAAAAACGTAATTATTCTTAAAAATTTAATTTCAATTCCTCGAAAAAATCAATTATTTAAAAAAATGTTTCTTTAAAATTCTTTGGAAGAATTCAATTATTTACAACAATATTAGAATTTTTCACAGGAATTCAATTATTTTCAAATATTTTAATAACATATTGTTCGAAAGAAATGAATTATTTTAAATACAATTTTAATCAAATTTTTTTGAAATAATTTAATTATTCTTTTCGATTTTAATTATGAATTCTTCCTAAGAATTCAATTATTTACATAAATAATTCTTCGACAAAATTCAATTATTATAGATAAATAACAAAATTATTCCCGAAAATTCAATTATTTTGAGGTATTTTAATAAAATTCTTTGCAAAATTCAATTGTTTTTATAAATAACAATATTCATCACAAGAATTCAATTATTTTTAAAAGTAATAAATTTCTTCTTGGGAATTCAATTATTTTCATAAACAATAAATTGCTTTTTAAGAATTCAATTATTTTTAAAAAAATTTTATAAAATACCACACAGACATTCAATTATTGTCAAAAATTTTAATAGAATTCTTTGTAAAATTTAAATTATTTAAAAAACTTTTCGCAATTCAATGATTTTCAATATCTACTATTGAATAAAATTTCCAAACAAAATTCAATTATTTACAAATTTTTTTGTAAAAATTCTCGTAAGAATTCAATTCTTTTCATGAATAATAAAAATTTTTCAGGAATTCAATAAATTATTTAAATCAGAATTTGCATAAAATTAGTCGAAAGAAATCAATTATTTAAAAATATTTATAAAATTCTTAGGCAAGAATTAAATTATTTTTATAAATATTTAAACTCTTTCATGAATAATAAAAATCGTTAAAAGAATTCAATTTATTAGCGCAGGATAAGAAAGAAGTAAATATTTTTGATGAAAATTGGGAAAAAGTCAGTGAAATTAAATATAGAATGGAATTTTTGTCAGTTTTGTGAAGTTTCTAAAACTAGTTTTTTTTGGTATTCAATTTTAATTTTTCAATAGCAATTTTTTTACTACTTTTTTTAGTTTGAAAAATATTTTTTGCAACTTTTTTAAAATTAATTATCGAGTGCGAAGTCTGTAACAACTATTCGATCATTATTGGTGTCGAAAGTGACAATGACAAATTTCTAAAATTATCTATTATTTTTCCAATGGTTGTTTTTTTCCATAAATTCTTTTTTCCAATAATGGAAAACTGTCAAGTTAAATATTTAAAAGTAAACTCTAAAATTTTATTGTTTTTTATTTATTTTGATGTTTTTACTTCCTTTTTATATTATTATATATTTTATTGGATTCATATGTATGACCTTTCGGCCTTTTACATTTCCCGTACATAAATATTTTCTTCGAATCTTTAACATAAATGACTTAAATTAATTTAACACTAGATTTTAAACATTTAAATATCTTAAATTATAAACCGCTTTGTGCTTCCTTTTTATATTTTCTTCACATCCAAAATGAAGGATGAAAATTGTTTTTGATTTAACAAAAATTAAAAAGGAATTTTTAGTCAATGTGAAACTATTTCAAAGATAACTTTTTTCCCTTCGTTCACAGTGGCTTTTATTTGAACTTTTTTTTAATAATTTGAACCTCTTTTTGTTTCAGGTATGTGTCAATATTGGAAAAATGTCATTTATTCGTTTATTGGTAAATTGAGGTTGTATCCGGAGCATTCAAGGTTAGTTTTGAATAATGTGTTTTGTTATGAAGTAGTAAAATATTTTACAATTTAGGAAAATAGTTTTCTAAAAGTAAAACTCGCATATATACTATACGTAAGAATAAACATTTAAAAAATCTTTTTAAGATTTATAGACTAGAAAATTAGGTTTAAAAATTCGAAACTAAAATATTATGATATTTAAGATATTTAATATTTGTGGCACACTCCGAAGAAAGGTGTCCAAGATTTTTTTATTGGATACAAATTTTGAAAAAAAATTTAAATTCTGCACAATAATAATAAATATATGGAAAATGAAATTTCTCTGCGGTGAAATTTGGATTAATCATTTGGTCTACTTTATAATATAATAAATTTATACATCCTTATAAAGATTTCTTATGTCACATATCCCACGAGAAGTATG